>NC_043000.1:102146567-102164067 GCF_006345805.1 Octopus sinensis | reverse complement strand
CATTTGCGTTATCTTTTTTATATAATTGCTTGTTAACTTAACTTTCAGATTTTAACACTTTATTTATATTATTTTCTAATTATATAAATCTGCATAGACAATTGCATTTCAAATTGTCATATCATTTATAATAAAAATGATAGTAATAACAACAATAGTAAAAATGATATTTAAAGAATATAAGTTTTAGCTTGAAGTGATGAATGCATGGTATCTTTAAATATTTGTGTTAGTCCATCCATGAAGAGTGAGGTAGAGAAAGGAAGTTTGATCAACGAGGAGTTTGCATATTAAGTTGTGTTTGGAATTTTTCAATAAAGAGATTCTCCTTGTTAATTCTCTCCTGTGTGGTGATCCCGTCTTTACATTGGTAGAAGGGGAATATATAGAATTTGGGGTTTAAGTCTTTAGCACATGAGTCTAAGTGGTCACTCAGTGGAATTTGTCGGTATTCCGGGAGATTTATTTGTTCTTTATGCACCGTTACTCGTTTACGTAACGGGAGACTCGTTTGTCCAACATAATTATGTTGGCAACCAGCGCATGTGAGAACGTAGATAAGGTTCTCGGAGGAACAGGAGAAGTTAGTCTTGATTTTAAACTTCGTACCTTGTTTGAAAGTAAATTCAGAGCCTTCAAGTAGAAAGGGGCAGGTACCACAGTTTGAGCGTGCACATTTTTTTACTGTTGGGGGTGGATGTGGTGTGTGAAGTTTGGTATTTGTCAAGAGTTTTTTTAAAGATTTGTGTTGCCTTTTGCATTTGAGGATTTTGTGTGTATTTATAATGTTTTTCATTTTTGGGTCTGTTGACAGTAAACTGAGGTTTTGTATGATTGTGGTGTATGCTTCGATATTTTTGGGGTTGTGGGTGGAAATGTATGGAAGTATTTTGAGGTTGTGTGTGGTGTTAGGTTGGGTGGTTTTCAGTGTAGTGTTGTCTAGTTCTTTGGCGCGTTTTATTCCATACTCTATAAGGGTGGAGGGATATTGACGTTGTAATAGTGTTTTTTTGAGGTCTTGAAGGCGTATTTCTCGTGTTTTTGGATCCGAGACAATGGTGCATACCCTTTTAGCTAAATTGAAAGGGATATTTGTCTTGGTGTGTTTTGGGTGGCATGAACTAAAGAGGAGGTATTGTTGTGAGTCTGTAGGTTTGTGGTAGATGTCTGTTATGATTTGGTTCTTAGGTGTTTTTATAATTAGGAGATCAAGGAATGGGAGATGATGTTTGCTTAATTCCATAGTGAATTGGATGTTGGGATGTATGTTGTTTAGTATGGTTTTGAATTCCAGGAGTTTTTCATAAGGTTCTTTCCATATGATGAAACAATCATCTAGATACCTTTTCCAGTTTTCCATTAGGTAGGTGTGGAAAACATGTCCAAATTTCTGGCTTGATATTTCATAGAGTGACAGTTCGAAGTAACCCATTATGAGGTTCGCAAGGACTGGTGCAGCCTTGGTACCCATCGCAACACAACACAACACATGCTCTTAATCCCTTTGGATTTAACACCTCAAGGTAATTTTTTCGTAAACAACCATAAAACTCAAGATACACAACGAACTCACAATGTATCGGAGAACTTATTTTTTAATTTTTGTACATTTTTATCATTATTCTTTTACAAAAAACAATGCAATTTTCTTTTTTTCCCCTTTCTAATTTTTAAAAAAACTTTTTAAAACATAAATATTCTTGACAAGTCATACAATGACGAAAACCGGTTGAATAAATATATATTTATATATTTTATCAATTTCTCATTTTATTAAAATTTTCTTTCATTTGAGCATTCTGCATTTTAAAAAAATTTTTTCCTTACTTATCATTTCTCCACGTGCGGTCAACACAACCCCACCATTTATTGATCTATATATATATATATATATATATATTGGGTTAGCAATGAAGTTTCCGCCGCTTTTTTAAAATTTAAAGTTTTTAAAAAGTTTTAATAAAAAATAACAACTAATTAATCAATAATGTATTCATCCTTGCTGTTTACAACTTCTTCCTAACACTCAAGAAGATTTTCAATACCTCGTTGGTAGAAATCACCCGATTTCGACTCGAAAAATTGATCCAACCAAGCTTTCAGTTCTGCTTCAGTATTGAACGAAACTCCTCGCATAGCATTTGAAAAAGATCGAAAGGGGGAAAATCCGTTGGTACCAGAATGAGAAGAGTACGGCGGGTGTGACAGCACTTCCCAGCCATACGTTTGAATGGCTTCTTTGGTTATACTGGCGAAATGAAGGCGGGCGTTGCCGTGCAGTAAAAGAACTCCATGCTGACGATTAGGTTTTTTCTCTTGAATAGCCCTGTTGAGTCGTTCCATGTGTTGAACATGGAACAAACCTGTTTGGTTACGTTCAAGCAATTCGTAATGGATAATCCCTTCCCAGTCCTACTATACGCACAACATCGTTTTACGCGGATGATCTTGTTTCACGTGCGGTGTCACTTGTTTAACGGGGCTAAGCCATTCATTACACTGCTTCATATTGATGTACAGGCACCATTTTCCATCGCTAGTAACGATTAGTTAAAGAAATCGTTGCATGTGTCCATGAGTTGAGCGGTGACGGGCAAGCAGATCAGCAGAGATTGCGGCTCGTTGATTTTTGTTGTTGTCACTTAAAGCATGCAGAACCCATGCTCCATATTCTGAACCTTTCCCATCGAGTGAAGATGCTTCTCTATAGCAATGGAGGAGCATTCCATTTTCTCTGCCAGTTCTCTTGTCGTTTGACAAGAATTTTCGTGCAAAAGTTGGTTTAATCGCTCTTCATCGAACTGAACTGGACGGCCAGAACGAGGTGCGTCTTTGAGATCAAAATTTCCATTTCTTTCATCAATGGCACAATCTCCATACACAGCACAAATGTCGCGAGCAGCTTTTGCGGCCTTAGAACCTTGATTGAAAGCAAAAAGAAAGAGGTGTCGAAAATGCTCATTTTTTTTATTTGACATTCCATTTCAAAAATAAACAAAAGTTAACTAAAATTAACTAGAAAAAAGATTCTAAATTGATTCAAAAACAGAATTCTCAAAAAAAAAAAAAAAATCTCTCCAAAATTCAAAAGCACAATAAATTCCAAAATTTAAAAAAACGGCGGGAACTTAGTTGCCAACCCAATATATATATATTTTTGAATTTTGGAATTTATTGCGCTTTTGAATTTTGGAGTGCATTTTTTTGAGAATTCTGTTTTTGAATCAATTTAGAATCTTTTTTTCTAGTTAATTTTAGTTTACTTTCTAAAATTTTATATATATATATATATATATAAAACTTTCCGAAATTATATATATATATATATATAAAACTTTCCGAAATTATATATATATATATATAAAACTTTCCGAAATTATATATATGTATATATCAAAATAAGCAACAAGTATATCCGAGGTAATGTGGTACGATATTACCTCGGATATACTTGTTGCTTATTTTGATTGTAATCACCCCATCGATTTATATGGATAATACCATACAAAATTCTGGTGTCTTTGACTTAAGTACCATATTCATCTGAATCTAAATTTCGCTGAACTTATATATATATATATATGTGTATAAAATTTGAGAAAACAAATTTTATATATATATATCTATAAAATTTGGGAAAACAAATTTCCAAATCAATCTGGTACAATCAGGTACAACCCTTCAGGATTATATGCATCCACATATCGTACCTTGGGGTCTTATTTATCATATATTTAGATATTTACCTATGAATATACAAAGTATCCGATAAAAGTCAATATCAATTCAATTTTGGGGGATTAATCGATATGCGGGTATTCTATTTCAGATAAAACAAAAATAACCTAATGAGTATATCTTAAAGTAAACTCATGGTATCAGTTTGCACATCACGAATTAATGCTTAAAGAATATAACCCAAATTACCAGCATGGTATATATTATACTTCATTAATTATCTCCTACTTTAGTTAATACTTAAATTTATTTAATAATATATATGTACCACCAGAATTTTATACTATAAACAATTTTAAAATATTAGGAAATAAAATATAATATCAGAAAATATAAAAAAATATAAGGGATATAAAGGATACAAAAGCATGAAAATATATACAATATACACCATATAAAATATATAAAGTATATAAAAAATACAATGTGTAATAAAAATATGATAGTTTTATAATTTTAAGTTCAGTAAACAGTGGGATATATGAAAGAAAAGTTTTTAAATTGTCAAAGTATCACTAAAACCTACAAAAATTATGAAAACTATATGAAAGGTATATAAAATCTAAAAATATAACGGTATAAGATATCAGATTTATAAATTAAACATTAGTTGCATATGAAATCTATAATAGAAAATTATATTAAAAAGTTATACAAAAAAAAAATCTTTTTTTAGAAATGTTTTTATAAAAGTAAGCCAATAAAAGATGCTATAATTAGATGTATAAAAAGGAAATAAGGTAATATAAAATGAAAATAAAGAATATATTATAATGGAATTATTATATAAATAGTTATAATCAGAATATTAATGAATTATTAATACTAAATGGAAAAGGCATAAGTATACCGGGCTATAATAAAGATTAAAAAGAATTAAAATTATCATTAGAAATAGGTTAGAATATATTTAAAATACAACAAAGAACAAGGAATGAGGTATGAGAGTAAGAGATCATATAGGGTATATTTTATAATTGGGGAGATTTGAAAATTAAGGACTCGTTAGGAAAAAGTAGTATATGTATATTAACCGTGATAGAGTAAGTTCAATATTGGGATTTGGTAGGTAGATATTATGATTACTCAGATATAATAGATCAACCCCCCCCCCAATATATGATATACTAAATAATTATCAACTTCTAAAGTATTTAAAGGTACGAGTAATTTTATGAACACATGAGAGTCTAAGGTCTAATTTATTAAGTTGTTCTTGTGTCTATATTTAAAAAAAAAATCATATAATTCATTACAACAAATGTCACAGCCATATCGGCTATTTCTGTATGGTTGAGCTCTACACAATAAATCCCATTTAAGACTGAAATCGATATTATTGTCTTTGAGTTTCCAGATTTTCGTAGATAATGAAGTACTATTAACTTTATGTATAAGTCTGAAGGATGAAAAATGGTTATTAACTCATTTATTCACATTTACTGATCACCCTATATAAACAAAGTTATTATTTTCTGTCAGTATTGTACATTTATAAACAACATTTCCTGCTAAACTTTGACCTCACAGTGAGCAGAGGGATCTTTCCCTACAATTCCAACTGCGATTATTATATTATTATTATTATTATTATTATTATTATTATTATTATTATTATTATTATTATTATTATTATTATTATTATTTATGGTCTTTGCACAGCTTCTAACGCTGGAGATGTACTACGGTGCCAGTTGTTCACTACCAGTGAATTAAGGTAATACCCCTTATTTTTCGAGCACCATCCGGAGCATTCGAGCGGTTCCAAGCAGTGTTATTTTCCGAAAGTGCTCCACCATTATTGCAGCCCCTATTTGTTTCATGTATTTTTCAAGATTTTTACTCACTGTTCCCATCTTTTTCACAACTGCATGACCTCCCAAGCTAACCTGTCATATCTATCGACATTTCGTTCTTCCTTATCGCGTACCTCGTTGTCAGCTGGGCATGCTTTACCTATGATCAAGCATAGTGTCTGGTTTCCTATTCTCTATCTCATGGTTGCACTGAATCACAAAAATACCATAGGATCTTTGCATAATCATTTTCGGTGATGCCTTCGGCTTTATGTTCGTACCACATATTTTGCTCTGTCAAGTCCTCCATACTTGTTGCAAAGTGTCCAATGGACAAACCTTGCTATGTTCTCATGACGTCACTTATATGATTTCTGGGTTAGTGGCGTACAATGGTTGGTAATATGCCATACGGCTTCACCATTTTGTCCACGTATTCTGCACTTATCACTTTCTGATGTGTTGTCTATTCTGTATTTGAAGTAATTGGTTCTTAATGCTTGCTCTTAGGCAGCACATATTAGAGCCTCCGTTTCCAATTTTAAATCACTTTTAATCATCCACAGCCATCTTTTTTCTCTGTATGTCTTATTTTCAACATCCCTATGAAATTGTCCATGCATTCTTTTCTTTATCCACCTATTTTCAGTTTAATTCATTCTAAAGTCCTTGTATAGTGCTTTATCTTTGCAATCTTCCATCCTACACAACCCTGACCTTCTTACTTCCACTGAAAGTATACACCGTATCAACGAGGGAACTGACGTGGGATTCATATTTACCATAAAGTTTGACGTCATCCATGAATAACAATAATGTCCCCCCCCCTATAATAATAATGCTACCGAAGGACATTAATAATAATAATATTATTATTATTATTATTATTATTATTATTGAGTGAGAGAGCAGTTCATGCCATCAAAGTGACACTGGGGTAAAATATACGAAGCCCAATATACCCATCATGACTACCCGTCTGATAAGGGTACACCAGGCACATGCATCACAGCCATATGTGCGCGACATTGTGATCTCATATCAAGATAAACAGCACATGACCTTGCAGGTGGGGCCCAGTTAGAATTTTCTTCAGGTTGAGTAGCCCATCCCGCTCAAAAGGTCCCTGAATAAGGGTTGTTTAAGGATGTCGAAAGAACCACCCATGTTTCCAGAGGTGAATTATTCAAACCCCAAAGAATCCCTCTCAACACATGGCTATGATACTCCCCCACTACTTCTGCTCGTGATCAGAGATGCACATATCGTCAGCCAATAAGGGACATGCTCAACTGGTTAAGGTCAAACAACTGACAAGCAAATCTGTGGTATTGAGCAGAATATTTGCTGTAGCCCATCTTTTATACCAAGACAAAACAATGTACATGATAACACTTCCAATCAGTTAAGATCAGAAGCCATGAGAGCCATTGCCTGGTACTGCATCAATTATTATTATTATTATTATTATTATTATTATTATTATTATTATTATTTCGAATCATATTATTCGTATTTTTGTGTCATAATACGTAGTACTGTTCAACTTTCTAGAAGTGTCATTAAGGGTTATGTTGTTATTTCTTAAGTTATTATCCTTTGTATTATTACTAATGTCTATTTATGAATCTGATATCTTTTACCCTTATACCTTTAGATTTTATATACCTTTCATATAGTTTTCATCATTTTGTATGTTTTATTGATACTTTGATAATTTAAAAAAATTTCTTTCATATGCCCCACTGTGCACTGAGCTTAAAATTATAAAAGTATTATAATTTTATTACACATTGTTTTTTTTATATATTTGATATGGTTTATATCTTCATGCCTTTATATCCTTTATATTTCTTTATATTTTCTTATATTATTTTCTTACATTATTTTTATATTTTCTTATATTATTTTTTATTTCCTTATATTTAAAAAAAATTCGTTTTGGGATTTGGTTTGCAAGATTCTTTATGTGAGTTCGTGTGTTGTGTCTGGGGAGAGTCATTTTCTTTTTGTGCATTATAATTTAACACACTTGCCTGTAAAATTTCCATTTTTCAATAGTCTTAGGCTATTGAAAAGGTTGCAAGACGCAACGATAATTTTAGGAAAATAAAAATTAGAAATAAGTGGAAATTTTACCGGTGTGTGTGTTAAATTATAAGGCACAAAGAAAATTACTCTCCCCAGACACACACACAAAAAATATAGCATAAAAGTGTGGTAATTTATAAGTTTAATTGCTTTTCCATAAAATTCGTTATACACTGCAATCTTATATTATCATATATTAAATTATACATTATCCCCTTATTTAGTTATATTTGAAATTGCTTTCTAGCCTTTATATATCATATCTATATATTTATATTTTGCTTTAATGGTATAAGTAAACTAAGTTTAAAACTTACTCCTTCCATTTCTCTCTTAACTTACATCCCACCCATAATCCTTTAAGAGGTATTCCATTTAACATTTCACTTTTCTTCCTCTTTAGGATGACAATCAAAATAAACTTTATTAGCTATACCTATCCCTTCTTTTCTTTCTAGTACCGCCATCCTCTCATCCTACATTCTCGTTTACTTCCCCATGACCTACCCTCTAGTGTCGGTATAGCCAGATCTAAAGTTCCATTTTCTCAGATAGAACGGTCTTTCATGGTACTAATAAATTTATAACTCCCCAAAGATCTAATTCTAGGTGTTTTGAGGATTACATTCTCACTATTGCCTTCGATATATAGATAATGGGGTTACTACTCACATTTATCTCTCCTTACACCACTCTAGCCTATGCTAATTTCTGGTTTGTCTGTTGCTGTACTATCCTTTTTTTCTTCTGCCAAAAAATTTAGCAGAGGAATCATAATAAATATTTGCTCTCTGTTCATGATATAAATATGTTTCAATATCTAACTTGTTCTATATCCTTAAAGTCTATGTGGTTATCTGATAAGAACTGTTTTCTTTATAAAGATTTAATGATTTCATTGATTAATTAAAGGAGTCGCTCGAAACGGCCGTAATGAATTGAAACTTATACATTTTTGTTACTCATTTATATTTTACTCACCTACACTGAAATCTACACTTCGGAAGTATTTGGATGGTATCTTTATATTAAGTACATGTCTGGAGAAATAAGAGCGGACTAATTCACCAAGTTGGATCATGCCATCTGCACACACTGCATGAATATGGGGTGGAAAGCATGTTATGTAGAGTTTGATAATCACCTAATATTGCCTGAGTGTGCAAATAAGTTTGTTCTAACAAGGTGCTTCAATTTAAGTACCTAATTCAACTGAATCTAAATTACATTTATATATACATACACACACACACACACACACATATATATATATATATATATAAAATATTATTAGAGACAAAACCACTATTTTGCAAAACAAACAAGGAAAGACTTAATCAATACATAAAATTTTAATAAATAGTCAAAAAAACCGCCACTACAATTGTTTCTTGTCTTGATTGACAATCTTCAGGTGGACTTCCAATCTAAAATATCAATATTTTAAAATATAAAAATAATAATTTTAAAATAATTAAAGTATTAATGAAAAAATATAAATATATAATCCATATATAACCTATATATAATCCATATATAATCAATATATAAACAATATATAAACTAAAATAAACCTATCAACAATTAAATATAAAATATAAAATATAAAATATAAAACAAAACAAAAAAATTATAATAATATAATAATAAACTATATATACACCCATACACATATAACTAATTATATATAACCATATCTAACTACATACACTAAATCACACACCTATATATATATCCCTATACATACACATAAAAACGTCTAGGCAACTATAAATAAATAAAATAGATAAATACTTCAACACAATACTTATTCATACTCCCACACACACACATACAACCCACATTCCCGCTCTAGAAACGGACATCACTTAAAATTATGAACGGAGAAATGGAATAAATGGAATTAAAAATTATATTCACTTGGTAAAACGAACACTACTTAAAAATTATGAATGAAACAATGCAATAAAACAACAGACATCGCAAATAGACACAAATTACTACGAATTCCTTAACAAACCTACCATGATAAACCAAAACTCATAAAAACATATAATGATAAAATCTCCCTTTACTAAACTCTATAACATACCTATATAGCAATCCCCCTAACCTAAACATTCACACACAAATACACACACGTAAACCACACACCCACGACATATACAAATACCCACACCACTTACACATACCTATACATACATATAAACCTCAACATATACTCCAAAAACCCACTCAACCCCACACAGACAAATAAACACATACATCCCCAAACCTAAATAGCAAACCCATAAACACATTCACACACAAATATACATACGTAAAACACACACCATATACATATACATACTCACCAAACTCGACATATACAACAATATTAACACACCCACATTCATACAGATAAACAAACTACACAACCAAAATACGCACACACTCACACACACAATCCCACATACATAAATACTCAAAAGAAAAACAACATTATTACACAATACGATATATAAAATACATCGTAAGTAACCAGAATATCAAAAATAATAATATGACATAAGGAGAAATAATATACATACTTTCAAGTCAGTTTCAAATTATGAAGTGAAATTAAATTCTAATCCGTTAAAAACATCAAACCAAATTACGTTACCATAGGAACATAACTTAAGTATAAAAAGAATACGCGCTATGGAAGCAAACCTCACTTAAAATTATGAATGGAGAAATAGAATAAATGGAATTAAAAATTATATACACGCGGTAAACCAACATTATTTAAAAAAAATTATGAATGGATTCTTTTATAAAACTACCATGATAAGCTAAAACTCACAAAAACATAAATGATAAAACCTCCCTTTACTAAACACTATAACATACTTATATAGCAATCCCTTTAACCTATACATTCACACACAAATACACACACGTAAACCACACACCCATAACAAATACAAACACCCACCCACTCACACACACACCCACAAGTACATATAAGTCTCAACATATACACCAAACAAAATTACGTTACCAAGGAACTTAACATATGTATAAAAAGTATTACCGCTCTGGAAACGAACATCTTTTAAAATAATGAATGGAGAAATGGAATAAATGGAATTAAAAATATATTCACGTGGCAAAACGAACACCACTCAAAAATTATGAATGAAACAATGTAATAAAACAACCAACATCGAAAATAGACAATTACCACCACGAATTCCCTAAAAAAAACCATGATAAAACAAAACTCTTAAAAACATATAACGATAAATCTCCCTTTGCTAAACTCTATAACAAACCTATATAGCAATCATCCCCCTAACCTAAACATTCACCAAATACAACACACACGTAAACCACAGACCCACGACTTATACAAATACCCACCACTCACACATACCTATACTAACTTATAAACCTCAATATGCACCAAAACCCACTCCCTCCCCACACAGACAAATTACACATACATCCCCCAAACCTAAATAACAAACCCATATACACATTCACACACAACACACACACACGCAAAACACACACACACACAGATACATATACTCCCTCACATATACGCATATACATACTCACTAAACTCGATATATACAACAATATTTACAACACCCACACTCATACAGATAAATAAATTATACAACTAAAACTCACACACAATCTCATATACATAAACACTCCAATGAAAAACAACATTAAATACATCGTAATTAACCAGAATATCAAAATAACAATATGACATAAGGAGAATAAAATACATACTTACAAGTCAGTTTCAAATTATGAAGTGAAATTAAATTCTAAGCCGTTAAAAAAATCAAACCAAATTACGTTACCATAGAAATATAACTTATGTATAAAAAGAATACGCGCCATGGAAAGTAAACGTCATTTAAAATTATGAATGGAGAAATAGAATAAATAAACTAAAAACTATATCCACCTGGCAAACCAACACTACTTAAAAAAATTTATTATGAATGGATTCTTTATAAAACTACCATGATAATTATTATATACATTTATGAGCTTTAGCTCATCTTAGCAGCTCTAACAAACAATTTGCAGTAACCCAAGTCTATTCTCGATGCCTGCCTAACTACTACACTATTCCATTCCCAATTCTAAGCAACGCTAGCCCACCACCCGGTTACAATTCCCAACTCCACCCATTCATTCACAATTTCAACAGACGTTCGCCTCCACAGCGCTACGTATTAGCCTCAATATATACACCGGTGATTCGCTTTCACAATCCGTGCGGATGGGTGAGAGTATACATTGAGTGTAGTGATGGGGCTCCCTTTACTATACACATTTGTACCTGTGTGGTAGTCTCCATGTGTATATTCACGCACGGGTATAAATGCGGGGGGTACACGCGCACGGCATGTGCGTGTACCCCCTCACATGTACATATGCATGCTAGTTGGGTTCGATATGTGCAACGGTGTAATCGCGCCCGCATACATGCAGATGGGCGAATTGCACAATCAAAATACGCACACGTGTGTGTGTGCGTTCCTTGGTTGTGCAGTTCACCCATCTGGGTGTGAGTGGGTGTAAGCGTATTGCTGTGGATGTCGAGCTTGATACGTATGTATATGAGTGTGTATTGGGGGGTTGTACGTATTTGTTGTGTGCATGTGCTTCACGCACGTGCGTCCGTGTATGGATGAATATATTGGGATTGCTATGTGGGTGTAAATTGGGTATGGAGGGGGGAGTTTTGTCATTGTATGGGTGTGGGTTTCATTTGTGATGGTGGTTTGTTGGTGATTTTTGGTATGTTCTGTATATTTGGGTTAGTTATGTATTATTCTAGTGTGTATAATTGTATACATATATGATTGGTGTGAGTGGGATTACGCCCATTTTAGGGGATGTATGTGTTTATTTGTCCGTGTGGGGCGGGAGTGGCCGTTTGGTGTATATGTTGAGGCTCACATGCAATTCCAGGTACGCGCGAATGAAGTGGGCACTTATATTTGTTATGGGTGTGTGTACTTTATTATAACAGACAATACCAAATAAAATCTGTCAATTCAACATACCAAATAAAAACAAAGGGATCGTAAACATTCACACATACATACAAAACTCAATAAATACACCACTATATAACACCCATCAACATATAAATATATCCTCCAAAATACATATAACAAATGCATAATAAAATACATAATAAAATAAAATAAAATAAAAAAATATATAAATAAAGAAAATAAAAAAATCTAATATAAATTATTAAAGTTTTAACATACCATAAACTGTTATTTATATACATTAAAAATGAACTAATTAAAACAAAGAAATATCAATAAAGACTAACTATAATTAAAGCCTAGACTACATACCAAAAAATATAATTATCTAAACTAATTAAAACTAAACTAAAGTAACCTAATAGGGAACTATTAATGCTATTTATCATGAAACTTATTATATAGGTAAAGTAACTTATGTCTGCATTTTATTTTGCGCTCTTCACCAGTATTAAGTAAATTATCATACTTATAAAATAAAATTTCTTTAAACTCATTAGAGCATAAATAACAACAATTAGCTCCTATAGTATATGATTAGTTTTACAAATTATTTCCCAAATTAAACTATAATTAATATTTAGTGATTTAAGACTCCAAATGTACTTACTAAGTCCGGTTGAGTTGATTAAGTTTTTATTTTTAAAAGAATTCATATGTTGTGCGATTCTTAGTTTTATTTTTGAGGAAGTAGAACCTATATAAACGCTTTTGGGTAATTATTATTCTTAAAGCTATTATCATGTAATGTAACTATACATTTATACACTACATCGTTAATATCACAATTATTATTTAATATACAATTAGATTTATCTCTACATGTACAATTAATATAAGTCTTATCATTATTAATATTATTATCAAATAATTTCTTTTTATAAAAATTATTCAGTTATATTTTTATTAAATGAAGAAATAATGTTACCAACATTATTAGTGGTAGAATAACCTACTCCAAAATTATTAAAAGAGAAAATGTTTCTATATTTACGATTATCTCTAATAAATAGTTCTATAACATCTAAAATCTCTTTAAAATATTAGTTTTCTTGATCTCCATAAGGAACTATTAACCAAATTTTATTCTTATTAACCTTATTATTATATCATTATTATAAATATATTTATAATTCTTTATTTTATTAAAATTATTATCAGAATTATATCTATGTACAGCATTTAAGGAATTATTAATATTATTAATTTTATCAATATAATTATTATAATAATTATTAAATTTATTTTTATTTTTATTATTCTTATTTGTATTATTATTATTATTATTATATTTATTATTATTATATTTATTATTATTATTATTATTCTTATTTATATTTTTATCATTTTTATTATTTTTTTATAATATCTATTATTTTTACCACTAAACCTAACAAAATTATAATTAGGGAGAGTGAAAGAGAGACGGACAGACAGATAGAAAGATAGATAGATATACATATACATATAATATATATATATATATATATATATATATATATATATATATATATATATATATACATATACATACATACATATATATGTATATATATACATATAGATATATACACATATATAAATATATACATATATATGCATGCATACACACATCTATGTATATACATATATACATACATATATACATATATATATGTATATTTGTATATGCGTGTGATTGTGTGTGTGTATGTGCTACTAGTAATATGTAATCCATGTCTCTTATGTGGCTGGGTCGTCAGCTATGTAAGAAAATTGTCTATGTGTATGTATATACATATATACGTATACATACAGACATATATGTATATATATATATATATGCATGCATGTATATATGCATATATCTATATCTATCTATCTATCTATCTATCTATCTATCTCTGTCTATCTATATGTCTCTTTCTTTCTGTCTCTCTCTTGTTATATATATATATATATATAATATATATATTATATATATATATATACATACATACATATATATATGCACACACACGCACACACACACACACACACCACACACACACACACATAGCTACATATGATTGTGAGTGCATCTCTCGCCGATGTGTAATCATCGTGTCACTGTTAAAAACCAGAGACAGTTTCTTATCATTCTGCCTTCAGAAATGCAGTGAACCAATTATTGGCCCACTGGAAACCTGCGATATGAAATAAAATATCAATAAATAAAATCAAAATATGCACTCACTATCGGCTTAATTAATTCAGCCGTTCAATAATAAAAGAAACCAATTTAACCATTCAATCAATGAATTCCTCATACGTTTTATAAAAGTAACCGGTGTGGCAGAATACTAGAACGAAAGCTAACCAACCACATGGTGCTGTGTACTTATCTTACCTATTACTACTACCAAATAGTCAGCGAAAGCTATTAATGCAACCGAAAACTAAACTAAGCTATTATTGCTGTAATTGAACGTCATTAAGATAGTTCAACTCATATTTCTAGACAAAACGACTACGTTGGCCTTGCAATTCCAAGGAACATAAATAGCTGATATATTCTAACAATTAATGGTTACATATTCCATAAGTGAGTCTCTGGAAACACGATGATATATTGAGTATTACACAGAAGATATTGTATGTGAGATGATATATTGAACATTAATATTTCATAGACTACTTATTGTATTTCACGAACTGTGACGTACTATGCGCATACACACACACATATATACATATATATATATATGTATGCATATATATATATAATATATATATATATAATATATATGTATGTATGCATGTATGAATGTATGTATATATACGCATACATTATATTGCATATATATATTATATATATATATAATAATATAATCATATACATATAAATATACATACATACACATATATATATATATACACATACGCACACACACACACACACACACACACATATATATATATATTCTATCGATTTTATTGTATCTTCTGTTATACGTACACACACAAACACATACATTCATATTCTATTTTATAAGATAGTGGTTTCACGATTTCATATAGAATACTAAAAATCTTTACGAGTTATTTTCTTATGAAATTTATGTTATTTTATTTTATTTTTCGCAGCACAAATTATTGTAAAAGCCAGAGATTCACTTATTGACGTTTCTTTTCTTTTGCTGACGCGAGTGCCAGATATGGTGACTGCAAGGTATTACAAGGTATTGCAAGAGACTAGAAATGTTATTACTATGACATCCACCGTTATAGTTGTAGAGGTTTGTTTGATAAATTGTTGCATATTAGCTAACTTGCTTCAAGGTCGTGGTTAGTCTATCTGCTAGCAACTGCAGCTATATAAGTTATAAATTATGATCACCTGTGCTTAAAAATTGCACATTTGATAATGTAGTTCTCAGTGCACTATGCCTTGGAAAATGCACTGGATAAAGCTTGACCTGGAACTAACAAATAGAAAATACTGCTGACAGGGCCACTGGCTTTTCTCAACCAATAGCAAGGTTGATCTAGAACTGCGGTTCTCAACTGGGGTCCATAAGGCCCCTGAGGGTCCACATCAGGTTTTTGGGGTTCCATACAACAAAATAGTAAATTGGGATTCACAATAGTATTTTAAGGGACCCTGAACAAATTTTGCTTAAGACATAGGTATTGATATGTATTGCAAGAAACAGCTAGATTTATTTCTCTAACATTTTACAAAGTTCAACCTACACAAATTAATATGTGAAAGCAATAATAAATAAAATTCTATAAAACTAGTTTTTAAACATCGAATGGCTACGAGGGTCCCTCAGAATAAAATAGTAATCAAAGGAGTCCATAGATAAAAAAAAGGGTAAAGAACCTCTGATCTAGAAGGCCTAGAAGATTACGGAACTACCATATGAGGTTGAGTTTAGTGAAAGTTCCTTGTTGATGCTTGTTGTACTCATCAGTGGGAGTAAGACTTTCTAGGGTAATATATAGAGCGTTTGAAAAAAAGGTTAAAGAAGTAAAGCCCTACACGAAGACCTAAAGGCGGGACCCTCAGATAGATATGTATGCTCAAGCTTAACGAATATGTAGCTTCTCCCGTAGTTCCATGGATGCCGCGAACGCATTTACTTGTCTTTCCTTCGTGGCGTATTGATGCGTGGTAAATGTACTTAGGGCTAGGCACTAGCTTCTGCAAACAGCCCAGGTTCAGCAGAGGAGGTTAAATTACTTTCTCAGTAATACTGTCAACTAACGACGAAAATTGCCTATCAGGAGTAAAGGAATAACGAATATCATCTTGAAGTTTTGAACATATAACATAACGATTGTTTTTGATATCAAATGCACCTCAGAGATGTGTAGAAATAGCTGAATAAATTTAAATTATTACTTTTTGTTCAGAATCTGATTTTTTAAAAATATTGTATTGTCCTTAGTATTGGATGGGCCTTCGAGATTAGAACGGTTGATGTGGCGGGTGGTCTGTTTTAACTGCTACAAGTTGACAGTTACAGGCAAGAGAAAGAAACATGCGTATGGAGTGAATTTCAGCGGAATTGTCCTCTGAGGAGGGAGGACAAGGTTAAATAGAGCAATGTTTGGGAATATATGTATGTATGTATGCGTGTGTATATATATATATATATATATATATATATATAATATATATATATAGTTGGAGGGGATTTATCTCCCCGCTTACGATATAAACAAGCGTGCATTTTACACCACAGTAATGTTTGTTCCAATAGAACATCCAAGTTCAAGTGGAAATAAATATTACCTCCCGGTATTAATACTGCCTCTATCGCTTATATATATATATATATATTATATATA
>NC_043000.1:102119067-102141567 GCF_006345805.1 Octopus sinensis | reverse complement strand
CTACTCCACCTGGATAACAGTGGTATATGCTAGATAGTTATGATATCTATCATAAATCCAAGAGCGGCTACTCTCCCTGTCAATGTTGGTAGTATATTTTAGCTACAGGATATGTAACTATGCATAACTTTCTACTGATATGAAGAAAAGTTTTCCTCCAAATAGGCCTGTCCAGCCACTCTTGGTTCACATAGAACAGCTGGATTTCCTGTTCAGGAGTTCTTGTTCTACTCCCAGGCTGTTACTATTTTTGCTGTCGAGTATTCATCTGATGTACACATTTCTGCCTTTCTTGTTCAGTAGATATCATCTGAGTGATACAACGTGACACTGAAAGATGTTTAGACTGACCTCCATGACTCCATTTAACATAGATCCTGTCAGTGCCACTGATGTTGCTGCCAGTTACCAATAGGTGCTAGTATTCCTCGTCACATGAAGTCCAATTAGCATATCTTTTCAAGTGTTCAGTCTAATATCCTAATGTTGGCATTTGCAGTAGTACTGAAAAGCTTATTGGGATTTGGCCTTATTGAATGCAGACAGTTTTGACTTCCATATCTTCTGAAGGTTGCTGAAGTTTTCATTTAACTCTTTAGCAAAACAGTATTGATATCCTATGCTAAAAAATAGTAAAAAAGTAATTAAAAACATTGGAATATGCTTTATATCGTGAGGAAGAAGAGCGGTACAAGGTTTCGGACGCTAGTCCTCCAGAAAAAGAGACAGAGACAGAGACAGAGAGACAGACAGAATAGAAAGTGAGAGAGAGAGAGAACTACTCTTGTGGGTGACTGTTCTCTCATTGGCTCAAAACCAATTGGGAATATATTGATATATCGTGTGAGATAAAATGAAGGCGGACTAACATTACAAGCCGATGTCTCTGGTTAGAAAAGGAGTCAGAATAAGACTTGTGAAAGATCGCAGACGTAATCAAACGGAATTCAAAGTATCAATTGTAAATAAGACGGGAGACAATAATGAAACATAGACTAGGATGACGGTGGAGTAATGTTGAGAGAGGAGATAGTGAAATGACTTTAAGAAACTGCTCTGGGTGTCCTTAATTACTTAGGTTAGCTAATATTTTGGATATTGTATATGAAAATGGGGAATCCTCTTTTTAACAACGTCAAATCGGATGCTTTTCCGTTTTTATTTTGGCTCTGAGTTCAAATCTCGTCAGGGTCTACCTAAGTGGTAGACTTTATCTATCACCCAGTTTAAGACGACCATCTAGCGTCTTCGTTGCCTTTAATGGTGTCCATTCTTGCAAACATTTGGGCTAAGCGTCTGGTTTGATGATACCTCACTCCCATAAATCTCCTAGGCCCTGTGTAAAATCAAAAGCACTGCGTTCTCTCTTGACTAATATAGAAACAAAACTAGGAAGCTTCTGTATGGTAGTATGGCCTGCTAGAAATAGCAAGCAAATCACATTCAAATTATACATTATTTAGTGGAAAGCTGTCGAAAAACCTTTTTAGGGTGGTAAGCTTAATCCGTCACACAGTTTAACACCATGAAGTGATGTTCTTTTGTATTTAGTGGAATCCATACCATTGAAAGCTTTCGCACTATGATTCCCATCTTAAGATAATTTTCTCCATCTCATTAGTTTAGGAGACCCTGAAAGGTATCATAGGTGCTACATTTCTTCCTCTGACTAAGCGGTGAAATAAAAATAAAAATAAAGACTCATTGGGTAACATGGTCCCGTATAGCCTTAAAAGTACGGAATGGTTACAGATAAGATGCTTTTGGTCATATGCTCGAACAGAATTCACGCAGGACTAAAAATGAAATATATAAAAACTCATGGAAATTTTTAAAGTGGTAAAGTTTGCATTGTATCATTTGCAGCAAAACTAGAACAAGTACTAGAGGAAAACAAAAGGAACCTACGGCAGTAATCAATGAACAGGTCAAAAGAATGTTATAAAATATCTGGATAAACACAGACAAATAATTGAATAATAAAGAATTAGATACTAATAATGTATATATGTATATGTGTGCGTGTATTTGTGTGTGTGTTTGTGTGCATTAGTGTATTGCTTTAAAACTGACCCTACCAAAAGACAATATTTACAATATAATAGACGATTTCAGATAAACATCTTGCCAAATATATTACAATATATATATTCGTTATTTTACATCACAACACGCATTTAACCGGATAAAGTTATTTTTATTTCATATATATATATATATATATATATATATATATATATATATATATATATATATATATATATTATATATATATATTTTACTTTTCTTTTTCTAACTTTTCGCCATTCAAATCTTATCTTCATTCATATCAAGTGAGGAAATATAAGAGTAGGAATGTAGAAATGGTATAACATTAGATTAAAAGCAAACAATAAAACAATCTTAAGTGTGAACAAGTTTTCTTTTTTGTATTATTATATTATTTTTCTAATAATATCTCCTTTTATATTTAGCAAAACACTGTTCGATATGTCAGGCTTTTGATATCACATCTGAAATCTTAAAAACTAATACCATACTAAATAAGATTGAATGAGTTTTCCCAAAAGTGTTCACAAATTAATATCTCTGCACGTCGCCCAGACAGGAAAACCAAATGGTTTTAGTTATTTTGTATTTTTTCCTTAAAAATATCATATTCTGGTTTTCTTTTAAATCAGTCAGAATTATTCACTCGTCACCGTCTTTAGCAGAGCCTATACACAAGAGAAAGAAAAAAAAACGTTTATAAAGAGCAATGGCAATATATTAAAAAGGAATATTTTTATTTAACCACAGAATATTCCAGTTTGAAAAGAATATGGCAGATGTGAGGTCATGTGATGGAGAAAAGAATTATAAGCATTGCTTATCAACAGTAAATTAAGCTCTAGAATTTTTCTTTCAGATTCAGGTCTTTACAAAATTGGAATCAATAAATACGTAGCTGATATTGTTTTGTAGTTAACAGGGTAATTATTTTACAGTCGGCTGTCATATGTGGTTGAATGATTCAAAATGTTAAATTTTCAGTTATTGGTCATTACAAAATTTAGAAAAAATATTGAAAAGAAAAAGAGAGATGGGTGTGTACATGCAGTTATGGCCATATGGCTAAAGAATTCACTTTGAAATTAGGTTGTATTGGGTTTAGTCCTGCTGTGTGATACTTTGGGCAATGATCACCTACAAAAGCCTTGGTTTGACCAACACCTTGTGTTAAAACTTTAGTGTACTAGAACCGCGTGAAAAGCTGCCAAGTATGTATGTATAGATGTACATATACATGTACATATATACATATATATAAATATGGCTGGCTGGTAGAAAGCTTGCTTCCCAAACACATGGTTCTGAGTTCTACACCACCAAGTGGCTTCTTAGGCAGGTGACTTCTAATATATTCTCGAGAGGACCAAAGCCGTGTGAGTGGATTTGGTAGAAAGAAACTGAAAGAAGCCGATCGTATATCACACATTTTCATCAAACAGTTCCATCGGACATTTTCAGCGAACATTTTCAACAAACATTTTCATCAATCATTTTCATCAGACATTTTCATCAAAATTTTCATCAAACATTTTTAATCGTTTTCATCAAACATTTTCTTCAATCATTTTTATCAAACATTTTCATTAAACATTTTCATCAAGGTTTTTCATAAAACATTTTCATCACACATTTTTATCAAACATTTCCATGAAACATTTTCATCAAACATTTTTAATCGTTTTCATCAAGCATTTCCATCAAAAATTTTCATGAAACATTTTTAATCAAACATTTTCGTCAAACGTTTTCATCAAACATCTTCCTCAAACATTTTCTTGAAATATTTTCATCAAACATTTACATCAAACATTTCCATTAAACATTTTTAATCGTTTTCATCAAAAAATACATCAGATATTTTCATCAAACATTTTCATCAAATATATTCATCACCGATTTTCAATCGTTTTCATCATACACTTTCATCAAGTATTTTCATAAAACATTTTCATCGAACATTTCCATCAAACATTTTCATCAAACATTTTCGTCAATCAATTTCATCAAACATTTTCATCAAACATTTTCATCTAAGAATTTCATGAAACATTTTTAATCGCTTTCCGTAAATATTTTCATCAAACATTTTCCTCGAAAATTTTCCATCAAACATTTTCATCACATATAAGCATCAAGCATTTAGAATTTTTTCATCAAACATTTAAATCACAGAATATCTTCAGATATTTTTCCTCTAATATTTTCAGCAATTATTTTCATCAAATATATTCATCACCGATTTTCAATCGTTTTCATCATACACTTTCATCAAGTATTTTCATTAAACATTTTCATGGAACATTTTCATCCAACATTTCTAATCTTTTTCAATAAATATTTTCATCAAACATTTTCATCAAACATTTTCATTAAATATTTTCATTAAACATTTTCATCACACATTTTCTTCAAATATTTCCATGAAACATTTTCATCAAACATTTTAAATCGTTTTCATCAAACATTTCCATCAAAAATTATCATGAAACATTTTTAATCTTTTTCATCAAACATTTTCCTCAAACATTTTCTTGAAATACTTTCATCAAACCTTTACATCAAACATTACCATCAAACATTTTTAATCGTTTTCATTAAAAAATACATCAGATATTTTCATCAAACATTTTCGTCAAATATATTCATCACTGATTTTCAATCGTTTTCATCATACACTTTCATCAAGTATTTTCATAAAACATTTTCATCGAACATTTTCATCAAACATTTTCGTCAATCAATTTCATCAAACATTTTCATCAAACATTTTCATCTAAGATTTTCATCAAACATTTTAAATCGTTTTCCGCAAATATTTTCATCAAATATTTTCATCAAAGATTTTCACGAAACATTTTCATCAAACATATTTAATCGTTTTCATCAATAATTTTTAAAAGCTTACAACAAACATGTTCATCAAACATTTTCCTCAAAAATTTTCATCAAACATTTTCCACACATATAGGCATTAAACATTTTCATCAAACATTTAGAATGTTTTCATCAAACATTTAAATCACAGAATGTCTTCAGATATTTTTCCTCTAATATTTTCAGCAATTATTTTCATCAAATATATTCATCACCGATTTTCAATCGTTTTCATCAGACACTTTCATCAAGTATTTTCATAAAACATTTTCATCGAACATTTTCATCAAATTTTTTCATCAAACATTTTCTTCAAACATTTTTATCCAACGTTTTAAATAGTTTTTATCAAATATGCCATCAAATATTTTAAGCATACATCTTACTCATTTTCATCAAACAAATTTAATTGCTTTCATCAAATATTTTTAATCGTTTTCATCAAACATTTTCATCATTCATCAGACACTTTCATCAAGTATTTTCATAAAACATTTTCATCGAACATTTTCATCAAATTTAACATTTTCTTCAAACATTTTTATCCAACGTTTTAAATAGTTTTTATCAAACATGCCATCAAATGTTTTAAGCATACATCTTACTCATTTTCATCAAACATTTTCATCAAACATTTTCATCAAACATATTTAATCGCTTTCATCAAACATTTTTAATCGTTTTCATCAAACATTTTCATCAAAACATTTAAATAGGTTTTATTAAACATTTCATCAAACATATTCATCAAACATTTTCATGAAACATTTTCATCACACATTTTCATCAAACATTTCCATGAAACATTTTCATCAAACATTTTCATCAAAAACATTTATGAAACATTTTAAATCTTTTTCATCAAACCATCAAACATTTTCATCAAACATTTCCATCAAACATTTTTAATCGTTTTCATCAAACATTTTCATCAAACATTGAAATATTTTAATCAAAAATTTACATCAAGCATTTCCATGGAACATTTTTAATCGTTTTCATAAAAAATAGATATTTTCACCAAACATTTTCATCAAACATTTTTTTCAAGCATTTAATAGTTTTTATCAAACATTTCATCAAACATATTCATCAAACACTTTCATCAAACATTATTAATCATTTTCATCAAACATTTTCATAAAACATTTTCTTCAAGCATTTTTATCAAACATTTTAATAGTTTTTATCAAACATTTCATCAAACATTTTCATCGAACATAATTTATCGTTTTCCTCAAACATTTTCATCAAAAACTTTCATGAAGCATTTAAAATTTTTTTCCTCAAACATTTTCCTCAAACATTTTCATCAAACAATTTCATCAAACATTTTCCTCCAAAACTTTTTATCAAACATTTTCATCAGACATATTCATGAAACATTTTCATCACATATAGGCATCAAATATTTTCATCAAACATTTAGAATTTTTTCATCAAACATTTAAATCACAGAATGCTCTAATATTTTCAGCAATTATTTTCATCAAATATATTCATCACCGATTTTCAATCGTTTTCATCATACACTTTCATCAAGGATTTTCATAAAACATTTTCATCGAATATTTTCATTTTCATCTAACATTTCTAATCTTTTTCTACAAATATTTTCATCAAACATTTTCATGAAACATTTTCTTCCAACACTTTTAATCGTTTTCATCAAATATTTTTATCAAACATTTTAAATCGTTTTCATCAAACATTTTCATCAA
Organism: Octopus sinensis; assembly: GCF_006345805.1. NCBI lineage: Eukaryota > Metazoa > Mollusca > Cephalopoda > Octopoda > Octopodidae > Octopus > Octopus sinensis. The sequence continues at coordinate 102,134,920 of NC_043000.1, read as the reverse complement.
ACATTTTCAGCATACATCTTACTAATTTGCATCAAACATATTCATCGAACATTTTCATCAGTCATTTTCATCAAACATTTAAAATCGTTTTCATCTAACATTTTCATCAACGTTTTCACCAAACATTTCCATCAAACATATTCATCAAACATATCCATGAAACATTTTCATCAAACATAATTTATCGTTTTCATCAAACGCTTTCATCCAAAATTTTCATGAAACATTTTTAATCTTTTACACCAAACATTTTCATAAAACATTTTCATGAAACATCTTCATCAAACATTTTCAATCATTTTTATCAAACATTTTCATCAAACCTTTTTAATCGTCCACATCGAACATTTTCATGAAAACATTTTCATCAAACATTTTTATCGTTTTCATCAGACATTTTCATCAAATATTTTCATGAAACATATTCATCATACACGTTCATCAAACATTTTCATTAAACATGTTCATCATGCATTTTTATCAGACATTTTTAATCGTGTTCATCAAATATTTTCATCAAACATTTTCATCTAGCATCTTCATTAAACATTTTCATCAAACATTTTTATCGTTTTCATCAAACATTTTCATCAAACATTTTCATCAAACATTTTCATGAAACATTTTTAATCTTTTACACCAAACATTTTCATCAAACACTTTCATCAAACATCTTCACTAAACATTTTAATGAAACATTTTGATCAAACATTTTGATCGAACATTTTCATCAAACATTTTCATGAAACATCTTCATACAGTTTCCTATTACATTTTCATTAAACATTTTCATCAATAATTTTCATCAATCATTTTCGTCAGACATTTTCATGAAACCTTGTAATTTGAAATTTTCCTCTAATATTTACTTCAAACCTTCTTATCCGGCATTTTCATCATGTTCATTGGATTTCATCAAACATTTTCTACAAACATTTTCATCAAAGGTTTTTATCAAACATTTTAATCATTTTCATCAGACATTTTCATGAAACATTTTCATCAAACATATTCATCACACATTTTGATCAGATATTTTCATCAAACATTTTCATCAGACATTTTCATTAAACATTTTCACCAAACATTTGGAACAAACATTTTCATCAGCTAATTTCGTCAAATATTTTCATATTTTTATCCGATATTTTCATCATTTTCAATCGAACATTTTCATCATTTTCATCGAACATTTTCATCAACATATTCATCAACTATTTTCTTCAAATACTCTCATCAAACATTTTCATCGGACATTTTCATTAAACATTTTCACCAAATATTTTCATCAAACATTTTCATCAAACACTTTAATCGGACATTTTCCTTAAACATTTTCATCAACTATTTTCATCAAACATATTTCCCAGGCATTCTTAACAATTTTAATTGTTTTCATCAAACCTTTTCATCAAATATTTTCATCAGACATTTTCAACAAACATTTTCCTGGTTCATTTTCATCAGACAATTTCATCAACTATTATTATCAAACATATTTATCAGGCATTGTCAAAATTTTCAATCATTTTCGTCAAACATTTTCATCAGACATTTTCATCAAACATTTTCAAGCGTTTTCATCCAATATTTTCATTAATTCCTGGTTATGTGAAGGAGGGAGGTAACTATTTACGAAGTAACTTTCAGAAATTGAATGTTTTCCTTGCATCCTCCGCGAGTAATCCGCTAAACGTTTTTCATATTTTTAAAATATTGATATCAATTGACATTTTTTGTCAATATTCAATTATTAACAAAACTATGTCATCTCAGTTCATTGTATGTATTTCTTAAATTTTCCTGTGATATTGATATTATTTACCTTTTTTATTGACATTTCATTATTAATGTACAATTGTCATCTTATTTCATTACATCATATTTCTTGACTTAATGTCTCCAAAGAGATCCTCCATTGGTTGAAAATTTATCACAATCTTAATTGGCTCTGTGAAAGATCAATACTGGCTTCAAAAAACAGCACTGTAAGTAAAATAAAGGAACAGCTGCGGCAGTACCTTCCTGAAAGTCCTGTTTTATAGGCCAGTGGATACAATCCAAGTTCCAGAGAAGTAGCAAATTATGCAACAGAATTTCTCAATTTATTGGAGCCTCCAGGACTACTTCCCCGTCGATTGTAACTCCAGTAATGTTATTGAGGGATTTGGATCCACCAACACTCTGCAATGGGACACATCTGGTGGTAAAGAAGGTTATGCACATCGTATTGAGGCCACTATTCTCTCTGGATGTGGAAAAGTTTCTATACCACAGCAATCAAAGGTCACCAGTGACTCAGTCATGATTAGTTTCTTGTATATTTAAAGGAATGGAAGCAATATTCCTCCTGTTCTCCACATTTTTGTCATCAATCAGATGTCAAAGAAAGCTATAAGGTCAACGAGCATCATGAAAGGATATAGCTGACCTTGATATTGCGAACGATAGAAGATACATTTTGTTTGCTACCAACGCCCTGATGCATTACTAAGCAGTGGCTTTCATTGCTTCTGATCTTAACTAGTTGGAAGTGTTATCGTGTACATTGCTTTGTCGTGATATAAAAGATGGGCTACAGCAAATATTCTACTCAATACCACAGATTTGCTTGTCTGTTGTTGACCATAACCGGTTCAGCATGTCCCTTAGTGGCTGACAATATGTGTATCTCTGATCACGAGCAGAAGTAGTGGGGGAGTATCATAGCCATGTTTTGAGAGGAATTCTTTGCGGTTTGGATAATTCACCTTTAGAAATATGGGTGCTTTGTTCATCATCCTTAACCATTTATTCAGGGACCTTTTGAGTGGAATGGGCAACTCGACCTGAAGAAAATTTTAACTGGGCTCCACCTGCAAGGTCATGCGCTGTTTATCTTGATATGAGATCACTATGTCGCGCACATATGGTTGTGTTGCATGTGCCTGGTGTACCCTTATCTGATGGGTAGTCATGTTGGGTATACTGGGCTTCGTATTTTACACCAGTGTTACTTTGATGGCATTCACTGCTCTCTCACTCAATAAAGATAAAATCTATTGGTCACCGGGGCCTACATATAGGGGACAATACAGTAGACGGGGACAGTGGGGATGTTACACAAAACAACGAGTAAACAATTATGAAAACAATAACAATACACATTAAACAAGAAAATTATACCAATGATAAATCCCCAATAGGGGGGATAACCACCCAGACCTCACGTACCCCACCAATCCCGAACCACCGAATGTTTCGAGGGTACTTGGGAAGGGTGTCCCTGTCCTCCTCAAATTCACCAACCTACAGCCGCATTTTTAGAGTAGACCCACTCACATGAGCCATTTTCGCTACATTCACCAACCTTTCATCAAATGTATTGGGAGGTATCACTTCTCTCCCTACACTCATCTTCCTTTCCAAGTAAAATTTGAAAAAGTTGATTTGGGAATGGCCGAAGAGAAAAGTGTCTGTCTTCAGTCCTTTCAACCTGGTCCACCATACAACCACTTTCGCTATTGCAACCAAACAGAGGAAAATTGCCGGCCCTTCTTGGCCAAAGGAAAGCGGCGAGTCGATAGCCGGATCCAACCTACACGCAACGACAGCAGCTCAACATAACTCCACAAGTCAGTAATTCACAGAAACTGGACGTGTTCGTGCAGAATGGTTTCGTAGCTCTGCGTGCATCCCGGGCAGGTCCGTCTTCTGTGCCTGTAGAGTTTATCTCCCCGGTAGCACTGCGAAGCGAGGGATTCCTGAAAGTTATTCATCGTCCCGGTTCAGAAGTCCTCCGGAACAGACTGGTCAGTTTGGCTCCATCGACACACAGAATCTTCCCGCGCGCATCATCGCACTTTCCTACAACTAACCCTCTAGAGTGTAGATGTTCCACTGACCGATTTTCCAGCCTGGTAGATGGCGGTGTGTACCTGGAAAATTTCCAGAAGCCAGTCACCCTGTCTAGGTCTCTGCTTGACCCAAGACTTCTGCTCAGTCAAGGAGATGAGCTTGGGAAGGGTCTGTTTGAATAATGGTGATCACACCTGTTCACCTTTTAGGCAGAATATCTGGAGAGGGCGCAGCCTCAGCACATGTCTACGCATTATTAGCTACGGTATGCCTAGCTCTCCATGTAGAGGGTGCTGGCAGTAAACGGGCCGCCTCACCAATGGAACCTGTCCTCTCCACAAGAATTTGAAGAGGAGACGCTCCAACTTGGTGAGGCGCGAACGGGGGCAAGGCACGACGGTCAGGCGGTAGTAGATGACGGACGCGTTGTAGTCGTTTGCACTTTTGGTAGTCGTGCTGGGGTTAAAACTGGCTTATAAAACAATTACTCTCCGTCCTGTAGAACGCGCGTAAATTTTTGAGATGTATTTTAAGGAGAAAAAAAATAGAAGTTCTGGAAGTCAAGTAATACGATAGCGTCAGTGTGAAAGATGACATCAGCTTCAAGGAACGACGTCAGAGATAGAGAAGGTTACCACATTCGTGAGTCAGTGATTGATTTAAAGGCTACTTGAGAACTGAATTTGTTGCCAGATTTCTTGACATGTAGAAACGGTTTGTTTTTAAAATATCTTTTTAGCATGACGTGTGTGTTTTATGACAAGTTATCTTTGTAAAACTGCATAGAGAAATGCTATTTTTTTTATTACTATTGAGCTACGATCACTACTTGTATAAGTTCGATAAAAAAATATGACAGTTTAGCTCTGCTGAATGTTTTCTTTTAACGATGAAGTTAGAACGACTTTTGGTTCATTCACGTTGTTTGTCTTTTTTCTTTTGAACAATGTTGAGGTAAATGTTCACGTCTTCTTATAACTATTCAGGATCAGAATTTTAGTTTTAAACTAAAGGTTTATTTTTTCTTGGTTTAGTGCAAGAATGGCAAAATAGTGTTTTTAACACTAAAATCGTGATTAAAACATAAAAAGTGAAAATGAATTCACATAACAAATAGTAAAAACAGAAGAAATTACTGTTGTAGTGTAAAATATTGATTTTTGTTTGCATTTCGGACTTCTTAACAGGAAAACTAAAAATCTAAATGTAATATAGTTTAAAAAAACATAATCATCTGCAACAAATTACTCCAATCTATAAAAAATATTGAGATAACGTTTAAAATGATTTAAATTCAAAATTTACATTTGCCTGAGGTGCGTGTTTCAAACGCACATATTTAAGACAGAAAAATACACCCAAGTTTTTCTTTCATTGCATTAAAAACCCAAAGAGATAAACATTGTTAACCAGTGCCTTTTTATTAGTTTAAAACAGAATTTTCAAATTTTTAGAATGTTATAAAATTTGACAATTTTTTTGCGCGTGTGTGTCAGAATAGCATTCACTGGGCAAATTTCATGAATTGAATATAGTTTGATGAAAAACAGTTAATTCGTATTTCTCAAATTCTTCGTTAATAACATGAATTAATATCTCATGTATAAGTGCAATGAGATATTTATTGATTTTATATGATCATCAATTGTTCAGTAAATTGATCAAGTACTTTTTTTTTATTTCATTAACTCTGGAAAATTATATATTATGTGTATTTTTGTAGCGGTAAATATTAAAAACAACTATTTAAACCTTTCGAGTCATGATTCAGCTAATAATTCTACAATAAACATTTCCAAATGAGTCAATATGTTATTTCATATATTTGGAGCCAGTATCTTTTTTGCTATCAATAACATTTTCTACAATACCACTCAAAAAAATAACGCTAAACAATTTTATTAGCGATATTTAACCAATGAAGCAAAAATACAAATGATAGCTAAATTTACTAGTAAAGATCTGGCACTCTCAATCTATCTCTATGGTAAAAATGTAGTTGGGTTTGTTGAAAGCGGCTCTGATTTAGGAAAGCCACTAAATAAAGAAAAAAACAAACAGACAAATGAAACTTAGATGTATAGTAAGGAAAGACTTTTCAGGAGGCAAACATCTAAATATATTCATGATAAACGAAATTTTACCCCACCAAACCGAGTTTTATTTCCTTAAAAGTAACCTAAAATATGACCTAGAACATATATGAAAATCAATCAAGAGAATAAGCTAAACAGATATCAAATAGGTTGGCCAAATTAAATTTGCCCGATCAAAGTTGATTTTGGTCTAAATAACAACGAATTTTAAAAAGCGTTTGTTTCCATTCTTTCTATCGCTCCCCTGTGGATCAGGTCTTAAGCAAATTCCGAATGCTAGCATTACTGAAGTATTGGGGGTGTTTAAGAGGCATTTAGAGCAGAGGAATTATTCACAGGACTCTGAAGCTTAGTTTGAAAATTTTTGGATGCCAAAGAAGAAGAAAAAGAAAGAAACAAAGAAAGAAAGAAAGAAAAAAGAAAAAAAGAAAGTTAAATGATGATTGCAGAAAATGGTATGTGTTGGTAATCTCATTCCTTAGAAGTGATTGCAAACTGGGAATTGCAAGGTAAGAAATGATTCTATCTTCAAACATTGATTGACTGCAACATTTTTTATTAAATTAGGTGTTAAACGCAAGAGTTATTTGTTACAAAATCAGGAACTTATGGTGTTCATGCCTTTACAATGATCATCAGTGCAAATCGTGAAACACCAAACATGAAAGAACAAGACAAATATACTATTCACAAGAGACCCTTAACACGTAACAAGCAGTTCACTATAAAGTTTAAATATGAACAGAGGAGTTGTACAACTATCGTGAATCGTTTGGTATAGAATCAATATTGGTTTCAATGTTAGATACTATGGCATCAAAACATTTTTCTCTATTTCTATCTTTTACATACATACATAATCACATCCATACACATACATACAAACATAAATACACACACGCGTGCGCTCGCACGCAATTATATATTTATTTCGAAGCAAAACACTACTCAGATCTCTGAAGAATAGAATATAAATGGTGCTATTCTCCCAATATTTTTCTCTTCTCCGATTTCTATTACTATTTGGTCAATAGTGCAGTTAAAATAATGCCCAGTACCAGTTTTACAGACATCGGCTACTTCGTAATTTTTCCTTTCCACATGTAAACAGAGATATCTAAATGGATAACCGATCTAGTGTTTGCTCCCTGTCATTTTTTTATGCCATCTATGTTATGTGCAGTATTCAGGAGTCTTTTATCTGCAGGTAAAAATAAGCCAACTTGCTTTGTATGATGTAACTGATCGGGTTTACATCAAGACATTTTTAAAAACACAATTGGTAATCGCTCCGCTATATACTGCATATAATTTGCTGAAGTCAATATTTTGACCAATATATTCCCTGCTAGTTCTTCCTAAACGATGCTTACGAGAATTTCCGCCTCTCTCCTCCACTTATATCGTATCATATCCTACCACACACACACACACACACACACACACCACACACACACACACACCGGGTGTTACACCGGGTTGGGAGAAATGTGCATTAGATCAGATCGACGAATAACAGTCGAAGTTAATCACAAGCGGAGATGTTGTTTGAAGCGTTTCCTGAAAGGAAAATATAATAAAAGAAGGATTATTGTCAGAGAAGTATGACTATAAAAATATCAATACGCCATTTCCAGAGAAGTTATTTTTGCCATGCTTCCTGAATACAACAGCACACCAAAAGAGACTGCCAATAAAATAACGTGGAATGTAATTTATTTGCCAAACTGAAGACAAATTGGTTCAACATGTTCATGATATATTGCGAATTGTTCTTTTAACTACTACTACTACTACTACTACTACTACTACTACTACTACTACTACTACTACTACTACACCGCTACCACCACCACCACCACCACCACTACTAACCTCTCCACCACCACCACCACCACCACACCACCACCACCACCCCACCACCACCACCACCACCACCACCACCACCACCACCACCACTACTACTACTACTACTACTACTACACTACTACTACTATACTACTACTACTACTACTACTACTACTACTACTACTACTACTAGACATGATAGAGCACCGTTCTAAATGCATTACAGAATTTGATATTTGCGTTTCTATGTTCTGAGCTAATATACCGCTGGTATCGATACAAATAGCAGCTCTTATGTTCAGAAAGTTGATTCACAAGAATATAACTTCTCCTTATCCTCTACATACAATATGTATCTTATCAGAAACTTTATAATTAACTGAAGTAGAAGATACTATAAAGGGCAGGGCAACAATAGCTCTTTATGGTTGCACTGCCATAGGTATTGTAGGCACGAAGATACTGATTTCAAATTTTGGCATAAGGCTAGCAATTTTGGAGGAGTGGGTTAGTCGATAGCCCCGACTCCAGTACTGAACTGGTACTTATTTTATCAACTCAGAAAAGCTGAAATGCAAAGTCGACCTCGGGGGAATTTGAACTCAGAATGTGAAGACGGGCGAAATGCTGTTAAGTATTACACCCAGCGTGCTAACAATTTTGCCAACTCACTGCCTTGTTGTCATGAAAATATGGCAGACATTGTGTATTTAAGGAATACTCGTTGATAAATTGCATTTTTTACCACAAAAACAAGTGGTGGTGGTGGTAGTGGTGGTGGTGGTGGGAGTTTCTTCGAAAGACCGCATGCAACTTACTTGTCAACTGAGTCTTGCTCTGGGCTTGAAATTTGTTTGTGCGTGCGAGCACACACACATACACACGTTGACTTATCAGGAAATGGTTGCATAGACAAAGCTATTTGGTCGTGTTACTATAGAATTTGTATCAACATTGAACGTTGTAAACAAATATACGTTGACGAGATAACTCGCGAAAACATACGCTCACTGAAGCTGAATTCTATTCTACTACAAACCAAATGCACCTGTGACGATAAGCACGTTATATCACTCGTATCTGTCTAAACTTCTCGCCTGAATGTGCGCGAATTTGTTGGCAGAAATGTTAAAACAATTCAATTTCTGATAGAAAAAGGCGACGAAAATCTAAACAACGAGCACTGATCAAGTTATGTAACAACGAGCGAGTGATCAAGTTATGTAACTGGTTTTAAGTCAGTCTATTCAATATATCAAAGAGCATGGAAACCAGTGTTAAGGGAATGTTTTATAAATCAGGAAAAATATCTGTGGACTGGCGGAAATAAAAAGACACACAAGAAATTACCTAAAATAAAATATGTAAATATTAGATTGTCCTACCCTGTGGTAAACTGGAAGAACACTACATATGCTTCTGTGCATGAACTACACGCGAATTAGCTTAGTTGTTGTCACTCCCATATCTACAAGAGCAAAATCCTTTTTTAGTCTATCCATGAATATATGTAGTCTTTTGCCTTTTATCTTTTACTTGTTTCAGTCATAGGATTATATCCATCGTGGGAAACTGACTTGAAGGGTTTTAGCCAATCGAATCAAACCCAGTACATATGCATTTCGCACATATTCTAGCACTTATTCTAGCGGTTGCTTTTACCGAAACGCTAAGTTAAAGGGAACGTAAGCAAATCAACACTGGTTTGTGAAGCAATTGTGGACAAACACAAGCGCACAGACACACACACACCCACACGCATACACAAACACATACAGATACATACAAACACAAGTACACATATATCAATATGTGACAGTCTTCCACAGAGTTTCCGTCTCCCAAATTCCCTTACAAGGTATTGATCATCGCGGGATAATAGTTTAAAAATACTATCCCAAGAAAACACACAGTATGACTGGATTCAAAACGACGCAGTTGTGAAGTGAATTCCTAAACTGTACAGCCACGCCTGTGTCTAAATGTATCTTTAAAAGTCATTAAAATCGATTCTTTGAATGTTTATTTCATTCTAACATGGGCTCACGAATCTAATCACACCCGCATATGCAAAACATGTATATGCAGGTTTTTGCAGGCTATAAAAGCTGCGTATATTGACAGTCAGTCAGAAGGAACAACTGAAAAGAACCGATTTATCTGTTTGTTCCGGACATAGTACATAAAAAACATTCAGCTATAATATATGGCTCTTGTAATTCCGCCGAGGTCGACTTTGTCTTTCATCCTTTCAGGTCGATAAATTAAGTGCCAGTTGCGTACTGAGGTCGATCTAATCGACTGGCTCCCTCCTCCAAAATTTCGGGCCTTGTGCCTAGAGTAGAAAGAAATATATGGCTCTTGGACGTCTACTTCACTGTCTAAATGTGTTTATTATTTAAACTCGAACAGAACAACTTATATATGATTTTAGAGATAATTTGAAGCCGGTTTGGCTGTTATTTGTAGCAGGTCAAGCGATTACGTAGAAACACATTCGCAGGCTCGTTTTTATGGTAGAAGTAGTTGTAATTTTTCTTTTTTTGCAGTACTGTGGACGCATTATAATAATTTTTTTATGACTCATCGATGTATTATTAATCCACGTGCATTGTGACAGTTTGTTTGTATGTTTTATATGTTCGGTGTTTCGAAATGTATGAAATGTTATTACGACAAGGACGGCAAAGCAAATTTCGTTGTCAAAATAAAATGTGAATAAATTAAGCTGACTTGGACGCCTTGTTGCTTGCAATGTTGACCTCAAGTGTTATAGTTGTAGTGGAATGAATATTCATCTCCTTCAGTCAGTTTTGCATTAATAATTCTGTATTATTTTGTAAAATTCTTCCTGAAAATTGTTCCAGGAAACGCCAGCGAATCAAGAATTGATAAGGTCCTTCCTAATTTTGGTAGAAGTAAAAACGTGAAAAATGGAGGTGATATTTAACGTCCAGCTCTAAATTCCTTTTCAAGTGTCTCATTTTATTCCTATTTTGATGATGATATCACTGGAAGAACAATATCGTTTACAGGTGGATAAGAGTTTATCTCCTGTTTGCATGTAACTTGAAGTAAATGCCAACAAATCGTGAACAGAACTTCGGGGTTTGGAAAATATTTACGATTTCAAATACATTTACTTTTAAAAGCCGATAGTCAGCGCATATCTTAAAGGAAACCGTCAACGTTTTGGCTTTGTTTATGAGAAGTGTAGATGTAATTAAGATCTCTCTCAACCAAACAACCCACGTCAACGTTATCAAAAGTTATTCTGTCAGGCAAGGGAAGATGATTTATAATTAGGGAAGATAAGCAGGATATTGCTTTTGTCTCTCGTCAGCATAAGATCGAGTAAATTTCGGAGTGATTGAGAAAGTCGTTAACGATGAGGCGAAATGAAATTAAGATGATGATGGATTTCCGGAAGATACTGTTGTTTTCGGAATTGGGATTTCAGAATAATCTATGACCCGTGCTAGACAATAACAAGTCAGTTGGAGGGAAACTTCACGTTGTAATGCTATAAGTCTAGTTCAGAAATATTCCGCATTCACTCGCATATTACTTAAGTTTGAAAGGCGATTGCTTTTCTAACTTTAACCAACAAAGTTGCAGCAGATCAACTTAGTAAAGTATCTCATTCCCGATCGAAGAGTCGATATGATGTGTGATCACGGTTCAGGCATTTAATTCTCTATTACTCATTCCATCATGTTTATATAATAGCTTTGAGTATGTACATTTCATAACTGAAATGTTCCAGAACACAGTAAAAGTAAATGTGCAAAGAGCATTTCCTTATTTGATAAAGCAACGTTCAAGCCCTTCTTTCAGCCTGGAAGAGATCATGAAAATCCCCCCATCCCTGTATACGTTTTTTGCATCAAAATATCATGAGATTAGAGACGACTATTACGAGTTGTATCAGGCTACAACACATTCGCTATCATATTACATTAGAGAACAGAAAACAGTCTTTTGTCATATTCTTGTAGAAATTATTCTGATCATTCATTAGAATATAAAAATCATAGTAACTCCTTCCAGGAAAAAAATAATGTGTTAGATAAGTCTATAAAGTCTGCAGCACTTAGAAATTCAAGTGGCTTTTTACAAACAAATAACCAGTTGAGAGAAAAGATACGTTAAGTTCTAAGCTGAGAATCTATTGTTTTTTTCATTTGAAGAGTGAAAATATTTTCCAATACCAAAACACCGGTTATATTTTCATTTAAATAGGATAAAAGAGAGTTACGAATTAGGAATTTCAAATAGCGAGAAAACATTTAAAACTAAATCAGTACTGGGTGACAAAGAAAGATATCTTGCCTAATGACACATATATGTCTGTAGAGAAGATTGGAAAGTCTCTTGGAGAAAATTCAGAAAAGCCAACTTGAAATATTGATTTCGTTTACGGGTTACTGCTCGCCTATAGGAAACGGGTAATTTTGAATTTCTAATTACATGCTGCCAAAATCCAAACATATTTCATAACCAATAATAATTTATTATATATTTCAAGAATATTGTTATCAAAATTCATGCAGATATTAAAAAACTTCATTTGAAATACTTTAACAAAGTTTACTAAATACACTGTAGTTTCATTGCTAATATATAGTCTACACTGTATTTTCACACGCACACACACACACACACACGCGCGCGCGCGCGCACACACACACACATACAGTGTCCTTAAAGTGTATACACACTTTGAATAAATTGTAAAGGGAATACGTATTAAAATGACGTCTTTTCTAGAAAATTGTATGATCGACAGACATTATTTAATTGTTTTAAACCCCGTAATGTGTGTACATAATTTAAATAATGTATATAAAGATATGATTTATTGAAATGAATTCTTTAAAGGATATGTCATCGCCCTTTTTTCAAATTTATGTTCATTCTGGTGCAGATAGTGTTGACAACGCGAAGCAATAGAAATGCAAATATCAATTAATATTTCATTAGATATTTGAGTGCATTCTCGTTCAATGGAAACTCTCAGTGTTTAGTGATTGTTACTGGTTTTATAGCGTGCACCTAATAACTTAAGTATCCCTATGGGAAAAAAGTCTAAAAGGATGAGGTCTGGTGAACGAGAAGAGTATTCTACAAAGCCCCTAATTCCAATCCACCTGATTGGCAAGATCTCTTTGAGGTAGAGTCGTACATCATGATGGTAGTGTGGTGGTGCTCAATCTAGCAGGAAATAAAACACTTCATCTTCAAAGACTTCTCTAATGCTTTGCATGGCAGACTATTGCAGCATGTTCAAATAAACGAGACCAGTCACAGTTGCATAAAAAATAGTTCAATTATTCCTCTTGATGTAATGCCACACCGCACTGTAACTTCTGGTGAATATGCGGATTATCAGGCCACCATACGTGCAATTGCGGCAGTAAATTGAACCATTTAATATAAATGTTGCCTCATCATTCTACAAAACTTTTATTGGAAAGTGGATCTTCTATAAATTTAAGTCCTGCGTCGATTTGTTGAACTAAAGGTGGTGCTCCAGCATGGCTGCATTCAAATGACTGAAACAAGTAAATGACAAAGAAGAAAAAAAGAATGTTAATGTGTTTACGCCCCTGGAACTTAACGGTCCGGCAGAAGTTATCGAAAGAATAAGACTCAGGCTCACAAAGAAAATGTTCGGGCGTCGATTTCTGCAACTAAAAAGCGGTGCTCCAGCATGGCCACACTCAAATGACTGAAACAAGTAACACACCTTCCTTCCAAACACTGCTGTAAACAGTAGAAACAGCAGCGCTAAAACGTTAGAACTCAGTGCGCATGCACAGCAGAGTACAAGGTCAGTTTGTTCCAAACAGCTTCACTCTGCGTGCTTTAGCTGCATTACAATAGGCACAGTCTGGATACTTACTGATCAGACCTCGTGTGTATGTATATACATATATACATAGATACATACATACTTACATACATACATACATACATACATACATACATACATACATACATACATACATACATATATATATAATATATATATATATATATATATATATATATATATATGGCCTGCTCGCTTAGCCAGCGGGGTGGCGTCATTCGAAGGCTAAAACAATGCGAACGCATTGTGACCAGCGATGTGCAGCAACATCTGATGGTCTGGTCGGTCACGGTGATTACGGTGATATATATATATATATATGTGTGTGTGTGTGTGTGTGTGTGTGTATGTATATATGTGTGTGTGTGCGTTTGTATACATACATGTATATATAATTTGCGTATGTCTGTGTGTGTATATATACGTTATATTAAATCCTTCAGTTAATCAGATATCAGAGCTCTCTCCAGCTTCACTCTTCTCCATGGAGACTGATAATGATACATTGCAAATCTGCTTTGATCTTTACCAATGACGCAAGATGCCAGTAGTTTGTCTCTCATTATATATGTTGTGCAAGGCGGCGAGCTGGCCGAAACGTTGGCACGCCGGGCGAAATGCTTAGCGATATTTCGTCTGCCGTTACGTTCTGAGTTCAAATTCCGCCGAGGTCGACTTTGCCTTTCATACTTTCGGGGTCGATAAATTAAGTACCAGTTAGACATTAGGGTTGATGTAATCGACTTAATCCCTTTGTCTGCTCTTGTTTGTCCTCTCTGTTTAGCCCATTGTGGCAATGAAAGAAGAAACGTTAGCACGCCGGGCGAAACGCTGAGCAGTATTTCGTCTGTCTTTATGTTCTGAGTTCAAATTCCGACGAGGTCGACTTTGCCTTTCATCCATTCGGACTCGATAAATTAAGTACCAGTTGTGTACTGGGTCGATCTAATCGACTGCCACCCCCCTTGTGCTTAGATTAGAAGACATTATATATGCTGTTCATTATATGTGTATCCATCCACAGGAGGCGCAATGGCCCAGTGGTTAGGGCAGCGGACTCGCGCTCATAGGATCGCGGTTTCGATTCCCAGACCGGGCGTTGTGAGTGTTTATTGAGCGAAAACACCTAAAGCTCCACGAGGCTCCGGCAGGGATGGTGGTGATCCCTGCTGTACTCTTTCACCACAACTTTCTCTCACTCTTACTGCCTGTTTCTGTTGTACTTGTATTTCAAAGGGCCGGCCTTGTCACTCTCTGTGTCACGCTGAATATCGCCGAGAACTACGTTAAGGGTACACGTGTCTGTGGAGTGCTCAGCCACTTACACGTTAATTTCACGAGCAGGCTGTTCCGTTGATTCGGATCAACCGGAACCCTCGAGTGCTTCCATTCATCCATCCACAAATGACTAAATCGATCTAGTCATATGTTGTCGTTCGCTCTCAAATTACCTTTGACCAAGTAGACTCGTTCTCAAAGGTATTCCTGCTGTGGCCATCTCAACTTTTTTTCTTTTTACCATACATCTAGGACTGAAGATATGGAAGAGAGGAATGAATATAAATATACTGTTCTCTTAGGACTTTCTTCGATGTTTGAATTCTTATAACTAACTCTATTTTCCAATAAATATACGGATAAATCCCTATTTCCTCATCACACAAGGGCGTGATACACCAAATATTCTGGTCACTAAATCAATATGATCTGCCAATGACTGCTGGAGAGACTACGATATGGTTTTGACCAAATTAAAAATATAAATAAAACGATTGTGCACACCTCAGTTATACGTTGGCAGAAAGAAATTAAATGATAAACATTTTCAAGATTTCAATGCTAGCAACAGTTATCGTTCCAACTTGAGCAAATATTGTTTATGATATCTTGATTAAAGAAAACTGGAGTACTTTTGAATTTGTGGTACATGATACTGCAGAAGAAAAGCTCACCTCACTTCACAGAGTGCGGCTGATTGGTTTAGTGAAAATGATCACACAATAAAGCTCTAATTGCAGGGAAGTCAAAAGATAAACTTGACAGAGGGAATGGATTCTAAAGTCAACGATAAAATTTAGAGTGAAATCAGGTGAGGAACACAATGAAGGCTTACGAATTTGTGGAATCAATTGTGTGTGGATAAAGCGAAAGAAATACTAGACTTTGCAAACAAGAACTAATTAATTGATTTCTTTGA
>NC_043000.1:102084067-102114067 GCF_006345805.1 Octopus sinensis | reverse complement strand
GGTTATTTTACACCGGGACTTTCAAGTTTTTTTATATGTATTTAGTGAAAGGTTCAGTGAAAAGCGGTGAGCGGGCAGAATCGTTAGCGCGCCGGGCAAAATATTTAGCGGCATTTCGTCCGTTTTTATGTTCTGAGTTCAAATTCCGCCGAGGCCGAATTTGCCTTTCATACTTTCGGGGTCGACAAAATAAGCATCAATTGAACACAGGTATCGATGTGATAGATTTACCCCTTTCTTTCGAAACTTCTGGCCTTGTGCTAAAATTTGAAATCAATAAATATTTAGGGAAAATTGGAAGCTTCTACTTGAGAAACAGGTAAGGTGATTATCAATAACTACGAAGAGAGAAAAAAAAACTATGAATTTTGATTAAAGGCTACTTGAGTAAGATGAAATCAAGATAAAAAAAAATATTCAAAAGGAAGCTGGCTAGTTGAAATGTGAAATCGCGTATTTCTACAGAATTTATTAAAGTGGAGATGTTTGCGAAAAATATATCCCTTTTGTTACCATATTTCTATTAAATTACACTGCCTTTGTTACATTTTCGTGAAATTCCTCATTATTTAAAAAATAAAAATCTTCTCTCATCAAGAAGCAAATGTAAGATGACAAGCTGGGCGAATCGTTAGACCGTCCAACAAAATGCTTTGCATTATATATTCAACATATTCATTCTAAATTCAAATTTTAGTGAGGTCGGCGTACCCTGTCATATTTCTTGGAGGAATAAAATAAGTACCAGTTAAACACTACTGTCGATGTAACTGACTTGATCCCTCCAACCAAAATTGCCGGCCTTGAGCCAAAGGTTGAAACCAATATTGAACAACCGTTTGGAGCAACTAACTTGAAATTTTGATGGCAACAATTTAAAATACGAAGTATGGATCATGTAAGCGAAGTCGGTCTCAAGAGTGGTGAGTTGAGGTATTTCAGTGTTTATGAGTGTACGGACGTGCATGTGTGATAGACGGTTTAATTTAAGTGTGTGGTGGGGTTGTTTATTCGCAAGCATTTGTAATAAGTTACTTATTTACGTGGATATTACTTTGAAAATATGGAAGAAGTTGAATATGGTGAATTAAAGATTTAAGCTTACTGACTCTCAAAAGACGTTGTCTATGTTCTATAATTAAATATTTACCAGTATATCTTGTATTAGTATCTTTGAAAATTCCATTACTTAAGAGGATGTGTCTCACTGTACGAAGTGTCTTTGTGCTTTCCAGAATGCGCGCTCGCGTGTGTATGTGTGTTTATTGCAATCAATTATTTACTTGCATAGAATTTTAGGTGATATGAAGGCATATGTTACAAAATGATTAAAAATTAAAGTTTAAAATTTCTCGATATATGTATTACATGATATGTTCCATATATTTGTATTACGTAAACAATGGTTCGTAACGTCGTGGCTGGTACCTCTCTACATATATACCAACCTACCTAACAACCCTATGGATCCAGGTTCAGTCCCACTGCGTGGCACTTTGGGCAAGTGTTTTCAACTATAGCCTCGGGCCGTTGAAAGTGATTTGGTAGACGGAAACTGAAAGTAGCTCATCGTA
Organism: Octopus sinensis; assembly: GCF_006345805.1. Classification (NCBI taxonomy): domain Eukaryota; kingdom Metazoa; phylum Mollusca; class Cephalopoda; order Octopoda; family Octopodidae; genus Octopus; species Octopus sinensis. The sequence goes on along the minus strand of NC_043000.1, from coordinate 102,112,493 downwards.
TATATATATATATATACACATTTGTGTGTGTGTGTATCTTTGTGTTTGTCCTTGTCCTCATCACTGCTTGACAACCGGTGTTGATATGTTTGCGTCCACATAACTTACACGTTCAGCAAAAAAGACCGATAAATTAAGTACTAGGCTTAAAAAGATAAATCTTGGAGTCGATTGTTCAACTAAGACACTTGTGGTATGCTGTATTCGGCTATTATATTCTACCGAATTTACGCATCTGCAACTATAATGCATGACAATTGGTTTAAACAATCTCACCTGTAAGGTACGGGTGTAAGATGAGTGGAAGCGATCGTAGTGGTTCTGAATAAAGGGTCTTATGAATTTAATGTTTTGTTTCTCACCCTTATATATATGAAATATATCGTTGCTACTATACAAAAGTTTCAACATCAACAGGGTAGTTTTGTATGTATGTATGTATGTATGTATGTATGTATGTATGTATGTATGTATGTATGTATGTATGTATGTATGTATGTATGTATGTATGCATGTATGTACGTACGTATGTATGTATGTATGTATGTATGTATGTATGTATGTATGTATGTATGTATGTATGTATGTATGTATGTGTGTTTGTACGTATGTCGTCCAAATTTGGCCAAATGCGGCTTTTTGTTCAATATTTATTTTTGCTTACAATAGCCGGTTCTTTTGGTCAAACTATCGTACCTCCAGCTGCTTTAGATGCCAAGAAATCAAAAATTGTCAAAATGTAGTAGAACAGTTTTGCTATGGAATGGTGAAACTGCATATATGTATATATGTATATGTATATATGTATGTGTGTATATATACGGGAATATGTATCTGTATGAATATGTATATGTATGTATATATGTATGTGCGTTTTTGTGTGTATATGATTGTATATGTGTATGTATATATATTAATATTATATATTTATCCCCTAGGATAAACACCTTATATGGAATGTTTGTTCGCCGCTTTGATCATGCTCATATAGTGAGAATATCTTTTCGATGCTTCCTAATTATATTTCAAAATATCCGTTAGCCAAATCAGTTTTAGTCCTTACACATCTAGATTCAACACTCCCTAACCATGTTTCATCTTACACAATCAATTTATGAATATCCGATTGAGTTATCCGGCGCAGACTCAATATGGTCTCCTGTAATATTCTTCAGTTACTACTTTTCCTGGTGTTTTCTCCATCTTTTGCACTGAGGAGAATGGTAATACGTAATTAAATTAACTTAATTATAATTATAATTAATTTAATTTTTTCCATGTTTCTTGCATGTTGGTGTTATCATTTGACACAATCGTATGCATGGAATAAGATTTTATAAAACTTTTAACATCTCTTCTCCATCTTTAATTGTTAGTTGAGTTTATATAGGATTATATACTATAGATGCTCATAACCCACCTTATACTTGTTAAACTTTCCCATCTTTTAAAGAAATACATTAGTAAGCTACAATTTTAATACGACATCTAACTTTGAACCCCCAGCCAACCAAAAATGTTCTAATTGAACTCAACATTTCTCTCTCTCTCTCTCTCTCTCTCTCTCTCTCACACACACACACACACACACACATATGGAGAGAAAGAGATACATAAATAGATAGATATGTACATTTGTTTTTTTCATGCCTGTTGATTACATTTATGTCATCAATCTCCATGTTAAATATATATGTCTCATATATACGTATCATGCAGTGACTGTCTAACTGAAACACGTCTTCTCTTTTCTGTCGTAATGATTTCTTTCTGTAGAAAAGTGTATGTCCGAAACGTAAAGCATTTTCTTTCTATTTTTCCTGTGCGTAAACCGAATGCACTCTGTTTTTTATCTCGTCTTTGTGTTTGTTTAATTTTTACACTATATATATAATATATATATATATATATATATATATACAAGATAAGAAAATGGAGAAATACATCTAAATCAAATATCAATTACCAGATAATACTCATCACATACTTTATTAAACCACCACATAAGAGACTGTAGGGTTAAATATAAAAAGCAGAACAAATCAGTGTACATAAAATAGTAATGTTGTATAAAAAAGTTGGGTACTTCACTAGCAGTATATGGATATATGTTACCCCATGGAGGGTTGCATTTACAACCTCTATCTCAATTTGTATATATATATATATATAATATATATATATATATAATATATATATATAGATAGATAGATATAGATAGATAGATAGATAGATAGATACAGGGTGTCCCAGAAGTTGCGCACCATCCTGTGTTTTTAAAAAGAATACACCGTTACTGATTTCAAAAACACTTTATTGAAATTAATCGTAACAAATGCTGAAATTGAGCACCCTCTACAATAAAACATGCCGAGAAAATATAAAATAAAATGCTTTAATTATTTCAAATGAAAACCAGAATGGTGCGCGACTTCTGGGACAGCTTGTGTATATAAGGAGAATTCACAAAAAAAACAACAAAAGACGAAGACAGGTGCTGTAGACAACAAACAAATGTATTAGTATAACGCTCGGGAAGTGAAAAAGTCTTTAACGTTTCGAGCCTACGCTCTACAACAGGAAGGAACACCAAGAAACGAGGAGAAAAATATAAAGAATGTGTAGTGGCTAGCGAGGTATCATGGCGAATATATATATATATATGTATATATATGCACATACATATTGTACATGCTTAGATTTGTTTCATGTATAGTTTGTTAATTTATTTATTGTAGAATGAATGCTTTTCAAACTTTTACAAGAAGTTTGAGAGTGACCTTTAAGTTTTGGCCAGCGGCCCTTTGTACATACACTCACACAGACACACATAATTACACACGCATACACACAGGCGCGCGCAATGAGTTTGCAAACAACTGGAAAATGCACTCTATACATAAGAACTAGAGTATAATTAATTTATTATACCACTGTGATTACTACTTTGTTATTCCTCAGAATAGTATTTTTACTCCCGATCAAAGTTAGTTAAAGCACTTTTGCATTAACCGCAGAATTTGCGTCATCAGGCAATTTACTTCGAAAAAGTAAGAAAGAAAAATAAACTAAATAAACGAATCTACTTCCAACAAATAAACATAGAATTGCTGCCGTTCTCATTTCACATTTGAGTGCTCTGTAGTATAATAGCTATCCGTTGCAAATAAACACACACACACACACACACAGAGGCACAGACACACACACACAGACACATACATTCAAACACTTTCAATCAGACACATACATTCAGACATGCACGGACACATAATGATGTATACATTCAGATACACCCGTACTTATACACACACATACCTTATTTGCATCGACAATTATTGTCCCGATTTACAAAAACCTAGGCTAGCATGAAATGAATATGAAAGTAAAACAATAGAAAACTAAACCCACCTGCATATAATATATATGTATATATACATACATATATAGATAAACACACACATACATACGAACATATATATGCATGTATTTATTCATATATATATGTATGTATAAGTATATATATATACACACACACATATATATATATATATATGAATACATACATATATATATTTATATATACGTATATATATATATGTATACACAAATACATACACATATATGTATGTGTACATGCATTTATGCATATATATGTTTTTATATGTATATATGTATGTATATATATATATATATATATACATGTATATATATGCATACATATATAAATATGCCAATCTCTCTCTATATATATGTATGCATATATATACATATAGGTATACATATATACACATATATACATATCTACATACATGCAAGCACACACACACCCATATATATATATATATATATATATATATGCGTGTGTGTTAGTTGTGTGTGTGTATGTATATATATATATATATATATATATATACACACACACGAATATATTACCATTAACATCATCGATCATCATGACGATCAACATGTTTGTTAGCGTCGCAATCACCTATTTCTTTACGTCTTCTAATTAATTGCCATTTTATTTTCTAATGCAATTATCGAAAGACGCCACTGAAAGGGAGCGTGAATATATTGTTTTCTTTTAGGCGTTGATAATGTAAAATCCATTTTGCTAAAAAGGGGACAAATTACATTTCTACTTCGGTGGATTGACAACACACTTTAGATGTATGTCCATCTGTTTCCGTAGTGAAACAGAACAAGCTGCTGAGAATGAACTACTTACTTACCTACCTACCCACCTATCTACCTACCTACCCACCTACCTACCTAACCTACCTACCTACCTACCTACCTACCTATCTACCTACCTACCCCCTACCCACCTACCTACCTACCTACCTACCTATATACATACATACACACATACATACATACATACATACATACATACAAACATACATACATACATACATACATACGTACATACATACGTACATACATACCTATTTCTTTATTACCCACAAGGGTCTAAACATAGTGGGGACAAACAAGGACAGACATAGGTATTAAGTCGATTACATCGACTCCCAGTGCGTAACTAGTACTTAATTTATCGACCCCGAAAGGATTAAAGGCAAAGTCGACCTGGGCAGAATTTGAACTCAGAACGTAACGGCAGACGAAATACGGCTACGCATTTCGCCCGGCGTGCTTACGTTTCTGCCAGTCGCCTACCAACCAACCTACTTACCTATCTATCTACCTACCTACCTACCTACCTACCTACCTACCTACCTACATACATACATACATACATACATACATACATACATAAATATCAGCTAACCAATCCATCAACCTGCCTATCAACCTACCTACCTACCTACCTACCTACCTACATGCCTACCTACCTACCTGCTTAACTACCTACCTACCTACCTACCTACCTACCTACCTATCTACCTACCTACCTACCTACCTACCTACATACATACCTACTTACCTACATACCTACCTGCCTGCTTATCTACCTACCTACCTACATACATACATACATACATACATACATGTGCATGCATCTGTTACGTTTCATCTTTCCCTATTTCAGTCATTGGACTGACGCCATGTCGGGGTTCCCCCTTGAAGTGTTTTTCTCGAACAAATCAGCACCATTACTTACTTTAAAATTGATAGTTATTCTGTTGGCCTCTTGCTCAACTGATGAGATAAAGGCCCTTAAAGAAACAAACACACAAACACAGACACAAAGATGCATACGCAAACACACACACATAAGACATATACATACACATGCATACATTCATACATATACATAAATATATACGTATATAAGTATATATACACATAGATATATACGTGTATACATGTATATATACATACATATATTTATATATATGTGTGTGTGTATATATACATATACATACATACATACATACATACATACATACATACATACATACATACATACATATATGTATATATATATATATACATACATACAGATATATATATATATATATACATACAGATATGTATATATATATATACATACATACATGCATACAGATAAGTATATATATATATATATATATTATATATATATATATATATATATATATATATATATATTATATATATATATATAGAGAGAGAGAGAGAGAGAGAGAGAGAGAGAGAGAGAGAGAGTTGGTATGTTAAAGCACGTGGTTAGATGTATAAAAGACAAAATAGAGTGAAAAAACTAAAGAAGACTTGTGTTATATGGTTAAAGAATATATTTAAATTGTTATGTTAGAAAAATATTCTAAATTTCTGTGTAAAGTTACCGGTTTCGTATTTTCTTTTCATATTTCGCAAATTTCTTTACCGATATTGTGTCATCTCTTCGCTAAGAGTGAAGTGAGAAAGTTCCAGACATGGAAGGTAATCCTGGATTTTTCGGTATAAGGGAGATAATCAAAAATTTTGGGAATGACTAGGTATTTGAATTTAACATGATTTGGTTTAGGAAGAATAGAATGTTAGAAGTGGTTAAGTTTTGCTTTATATTTTTTCAATGAGGTAAATTTCCTTATTTAAAATTGCTATAAATGGTTAATAAGGTTTAGCTTATATTTTTCAATAAATTGTGTTTATATATATATATATTATATATATATATATATATATATATACCATGATTTTGATTTTCACACGTTCTACGTCAACCATATTCACTCACAAGGCAATAGTCAGTCGCAGTCAATTGTAAAAATAACAATGACGCAAATGTCATGCAGTGGGACTGACACTGAAACCACATGGTTGCAAAGTGAGCTTCTTAACCACATAGTAACTCCTGCGCGTATAACCAGCATGTGATCTGTATGAGGCACGAACCCACGTCATTTGCGTGTTGTTGTTCTCATTGTTCAGTCTCAGATCATCTCTGAGTGCGCTGATCTAGGATCAAAATGTATTCCTGTCATGACAGTCTCATCTCCCTTAGAAATACGTAGGACTATACTATCTAATAATGTGCTATCCTTATGCTAGAACACGGAGATGCCCTTTGAGAGATATTTTACTGTTATTTCTAAAAGTAGACGGAACGCGTACAGCTCAGGCCATTGGCTCGATATATGATCAAAAGACTTTTTACATTCCTAGTTAACCTATTTTATTTCTCAGGTATTGTACACCTACGATAGCAATATTCAACGTAGCCTTTCTCAAGATTGTAGTATGTGATTTGAGAGAGATTTGGCTCCTATATCCAACTTCAAGCCACCAGGTAGAGGTTTCATCTGGATGCTGTTTAGCCCCAGGTCAGCTCTTTGATCATAGGCAAACCGATCAAGGCGCTTCAATCACGACTCCTCCATGTTTTTACTTACGGTAGAAGTTGCGTATTGTTATTACGCAGATTACTTCGGGACAAAGTCTTTCGACAATAATCGGCTGAAAATACATTTAACAATTACTAAGTTTGATAACGTCAACGTCTTAAAAGCATCATCCGTAATTATAATTAGCAGCTTTCATTCTATATTAGGGATAAAGTTGTCAAGAGTATTCTTAGTTAAGTTGGTTTGAACAATGAATATTTGGATGATATTCTTTGCGGATGTTGGAACTAATGTTGAAGTCCCTTTAGTGACGGTTTTATGTTCTTTTATATTGTACAGTGCGCTTGCCTTTCGTAACCCCATGGGAACGTTTCCATTAAAGTGTTGATAGTTGATCGATTTAAGCTTCTTTCTGACCAGTCCCAAGAGAGCAAGACATGACTATCTAGGGCATTATCCAATATCATTCTCCCTTTTCATTGGAGAAAGATGCTGTATACATTATCGTTCTCCCTTAAATGTGAGTAATATCAATACAAGTAAAATTTGACTCCAGTGTGATGCAAGTAAAATTTCGATGCTATAGGTAGAAAGTCGAACGTCCATATAAAGTTGGTAGAATATGATTTGATCGTGTTTGATTGCTATTTGTAGCTAATCAAAGAAAGGACTGTGTAGAAGCTATCTTGCTGGGTTGTATAATAACAATTTGAACAAATCGCTGTTATATTTCTTGCCAACGGCTTTAACACACGCTGCGTGCGTGAGGAAATTCATTTAATTCTCAATGGCTAGATTTAACTAATTAGCTAGACGAGGGTTAACCTATATATCTTTATATATAAAAGAGAGGTTGTGTGTCTGTCTCCTACGATTTAGATTCCTAACTACTCCCACATTTTGCGGTGCAGTTTAACCAAAACCGGGTATCTTATAGTCATGATTCATATCGAGCCCTTCTGGGTATTAGCGCGCGTCTACGATGAGTCTACGATTTAAAAAAAAAATTACCATCATTTTTTTTCCATTTTAATGCATTTTTTTCGCTATTAAATAAGGGAAGTAACTCTCTAAAAATGTTTACGATGAGTCAATGATTTTTAAAAAACATTACCATCATTTCTTTTCCATTTTTAATGCATTTTTTGCTATTTTTTGGCTATAACTCTCTAAAAATGCTTATATAGTTATGTCCCTTACAAACCCGAGCAACACCGGGCGATACTGCTAGTACATATATAAATATATAGATTAATTGATGAGAGAATACCGAAGTGAAGTTTGTCTACATCGTGGCCTGTGGGTTTGGTATAGTATGCTGGATCGTAAGTTCAACTTTCTTTTAAATAACCCCAATTCTATGAGCTTGAAACTCGTCTCGAATTAGAAGGGCGGGTTTCTTTAAGAAGCAGCCAATATTCATGGGCCACTCTCTATCCACATTTTAATTCCACCTGACCTATTAAAGCCATTCACATGAACACGAATATGAAATCCATTTGGTATTATTTCTTTTAAACACAATTGTGTAGTTCAGCTTTTCATGATTTAGCTCCTTTGCAATCTATCATCTAGTTTCATTTTATTTTTAAATGTCAGAGGGATTTCGTCCATATTTAATATCTGTAGATGATTAAAATTTCCTTTATCTTTTTCATTAATAACATGAATATTAAACTCAGCGATTTCTATCTTATTTCAAGGATATAGGTATCTCTCCATTTATCTATCTATCTATCTATCTATCTATCTATCTATCTATCTATCTATCTATCTATCTATCTATCTATCTATCTATCTATCTATACACAGAAAGGCATATATAATCTAATTATAGTTTGACTAGGTTTCATGCAAATTTCGTAGGTTCGTAGAACGAACCTAAGTCGTCAGGTATCTAGAGAGATTAACAGGAATTTAGGCAAATTAAATATGGTGTCTTCATGCTATGTCAACTCAGGTCACAAAGTATTATACGTCTGGAAGTGACATCGAATATTTTATTTGTTCTTATGCCCGTTTAGGTTCTTGGATAGAACCTAAAGCGAAAAGTTCCGTGGAACGAAATTGCACGTTTAGCCAGTTTGGTAGCATGCTGTAAAGAGGATGGATTGTAGAAGTAGAGAGAGGAAAAGTAACTGTGTTTATGTTCATTGTGTGTGTAAGATATGTGTTGCTATTTACGTCTATGTATGAAGAGGCGTGCGCGCGTATTTGTGTGTTAATGTCTGCATTTTATGTATTTGCATGTGGTCATGGTTTGTTGTGCATATTTGTGTGAATATACAACTATTATGATTTGAACGATGTGGAGCGTGTGTAGACGTATGACACAAGAGGTAGGTAAGCTACTCTCTCACCTCCACTGCTTCTACAGTCCCTCGGCTTCACATTCATATATATGTATTCACACTGCATCGCATATCTTTCGCGCGCATTACTACATATAAATCTACACACACACACACACAAACAATTGCACACACAAACACACACACACACGCGCAAACAAACACGCGCATACACACATACACACAAAATATCCACGCATATAATTCCCTTGCCCATTACCTCCCATTACTATTGCTGACTAATCAGTAAATCCACATTCATTTCTCTCTAATTTCTGTTTTGTTTTTTCTTTCTTTCAGAACAGGACACGAAACTAACTACACTCGTAATTTCTTTCCATACAAATATCTAACTCTTCCTTTGCTACTCTTTCTTTTCTCTTTTCTTCTCTTTTTTTGTTTTGAGGAAGGATCAGAGTCCAAAACGTAAAGCATTTTCTTTTCCTTCCTTTCAACATTAACCTGAATTTATATTCATTATATTTCCGTTATTTGTTCCTTTTCTTTTATTGAATCGTTTCTCTAATCTTTCATCCCACTGATGCAAGATTTAGAATTTTTTACCCTAACATTACCTTATTTGGATTACATGGGATTTACAGGAACATCATACCCATTATTCACAAGCGCGTATAACCTTCTAGCATGAACCGTGCTTTTGATAATTGTTTTAAGGGTCTTTGTAATAGTGAGCAGTCTTAGAGTTCTCGGCCAACCCACCCCTAGACCTAGCAGAACACCGAGGTTATGACAGCTGGAGGGCGAGAGGGGCTACACTACACTAGGTTAGTATTCCTTTTCAGTTTTGCAGACTAGCGCAGCATGAGAAGAAGCGATTTGTGGATACAGTGGATACAGTGGTGCCGCTGGTCCAGGAACCGAATCGACGATTAGGTACATAAAAGTACCTAAAAGATTCTAAGTCCTGCATCAGTGTGATAAAAGAAAACAGGGAAACGTCTCAGGATCAAAAAGGAACAAATAGCGGAAATATAAAGATGATAAATTTTTGTTAATGTTGAAAGGAAAAAAAGAAACTGCTTTAAGTTTTGGACTCTGGTCCTTCCTCAAAGCAAAAGAGAGAAGAAAAGAGGAAAGACAGACTAGAAAAGGAAGAGTAAGATATTTCTATGAAAGAGGGAATTGCAAATGTGCTTAGTTTTGTATCAGTAATGTACCTATAATGATTACTGGAAACAGTTGTAAGCTAAATTTGCTCCAATAAAGGAATTATATGTAATGACCATTATTTTAAACTTGTTGTGGCTGTGTGGTAAGTAGCTTGCTAACCAACCACATGTTTCCGGGTTCAGCCCACTGCGTGCCTCTTGGGCAAGTGTCTTCTGCTATAGCCTGGGCCGACCATGCCTTGTGAGTGGATTTGTAGACGGAAACTGAAAGAAGCCTGTCGTATATATGTAAATATATGAGTGTTGTTGTTTGTCCCCCTAGCATTGCTTGACAACTGATGCTGGTGTGTTTACGTCCCCGTCATTTAGCGGTTTGGCAAAAGAGACCGATAGAATAAGTATTGGGCTTACAAAGAATAAGTCCCTGGGTCGATTTGCTCGACTAAAAGGCGGTGCTCCAGCATGGCCGCAGTCAAATGACTGAAACAAGTAAAAGAGTAAAAGAGTATATATATATATATATATATATATATATATATATGTGTGTGTGTGTGTGTGTGTGTGTGTGTATGCATGTATGTATGTATGTATATATGTATGTGTGTGTGTATGTATCTACGTGTATATGTATAGGGACTCCCATAAAGATTTACCCATGTTTGAAACTCTTCCTAAAGAATATCGGTTCAGGTAATATTATCTACATTTTACATAAATATTTGCATATTTTTGTTCATATGTCTATTGTTTCCTTCGTCTATAACTGGTTTGTAAACAAACATGGCGTCGAAAGCAAAACATGACCAGATTGTTACTTTGAAAACAGCTGGAGTGAGCAACAAGGGCATAAACCAGTTGAAGGTGTGCTGGTGTGCTGTAAAACTGTTCAATAACTGGAAACGATATATGGAGTCCGCTAATACCTCTAGCAAGGCAATTCCTGGTAGGAAACGATGAATTCGTACCTAACAAACTGTTGAAGATGCGAAGAAGCGAATGAACCGAAATCCCCAGAGGAGTGCAAGAAAAATAGCAAAAGCTATTAATTTTTCTAAATCATCAATGTGCAGGGATTTTAAAGAGGATTTACGACTAATTGCATACAAGAAACAATCCCGGCAGCTTCCAATATCAGTAGCTTCCAAAAAGAAACGGCTCAACAGGAGTAAAGCCACGTTAGCTGAGATGAAGCGCGCTGTTAACTAAGTGTTGATCTGGTCCGACGAGAAGATCTTCCACGTGGAGGCAATTGCCAACAGGCTGAATGGCAGGCTTTATGCACGTAATGCAGGAGACATGCCCGAAGTTAGCAGGAGTCATTTACGCCAGAAGCCAGATTCATTCATGGTGCGGGCCGCAGTTGCATCTGTGGGTCCGAGTCACCCTTGATCTTCATCGATGCCGGCGTCAAGACCAACAGTGAAGTTTGTATGGAAATGTTGGATGAGAAAGTGTTACCCTTGGTTACAGAAACCGTTGGTGACAGTTACATCTTCTCTTAAGACGGGGCTCCGGTCCATACATCCAATTTGACACAGAGATAGTGCAAATAGCTTTTCAGCGGTTTTGGGGACAAGACGATATGGCTTCTCTCAAGTCCAGGTATCAATCCCATGGACTTTGCTATCTGGCCCATCTTAAAGAGTAATGTTTCCACTCGCTCCTATTCAAATGTGTCAGATCTGAAGAAAGTCCTTCTGTTTTCATGGGTCAAGTTGGATGACGAGTTGATAATGACACTCATGCAACTCAGTGACCACTCGTTTGAAGGGTATGATCAAGGCGAAATGTAGTCATTTTGAAATGTAATTTCTGCAATGGATTGATTGACAATTTATATTAGAACCTGTGAGGTCAAATTTCATTACCCCGCCTTAAGTATATTTTGAATAATTAGGAAATATCAGTGGGTAAATCTATCTGGGAGACGATGCATATGTATCTATATTTATATATATATATATATATATATATATATAATACACACCACACGCGCGCGCACACACACACGCGCGCACAACACACACACACATATATATATGTATGTATATATATAGATATATATATATATATATATATATATATATAGTATGTTATTTGTCATTATTCTGCTTTATTTCAAGATTTCTTGCCACAGAGAAAAGAGCCGGTTTCTAACGTAGACCCAAGGCTCCTTCTTGGAATTTCAACATCAACAACAGGGTATGTATGTATGTATGTATGTATGTATGTATCCTAGCGTGGAGTGAGAACCGTTGCATTCGAAGACCATGGTAATTCAACTAAACTGTTTGCTCTTACGCCAATGTTCACATTGCATTTCATATCCAACGAGAACGATGAAATAAATACATGATAGATTACTGGTAGTGGAGGTGGCACTCTATGTATTCAGCTAAAAAGAAATCCTTGGAAGTGGTGCCCCAGCATAGTCGCCGTTCAACGACAAACCAAATTTTATCTTTCTTTTTTTTTTAGTTTTATTTCAGTTATTAGACTGTGGCCATGGCGGGAGAACGCCTTGAATAGTTTTTATTCAAATGTATTGACTCCAGTACAAATCTTTTTAAAGCCTGATACTTATTTTATCGATCTTTTTTGCCGAAACGCCATGTTATGGGGACGTAAACACACCAGCACCAGTTGTCAAGCAGTGATGGTCGGACAACACAGTCACACATACACACACACGCACACACGCACACACACACACACACACACACACACACACACACACACACACACTCACATACATATATGTATACAAAAGGCTTCTTCCAGTTTCTGCCTCTCAAATCCAATGACAAAACCTTGGTTGGCCTGAGGCTAAAGTAGAAGACACTCGCCCAAGGTGCCACACAGTGGGCCTGAACCCGGAACCATGTGGTTGGGAAGTAAGCTCCTTACCACACAGCCACGCATAAAGAAAGGTGACAAAATACGTTATAATGTTGAATATCACAAACTACTAACTACTGATCATGCTTCAAACACATTATACAAGCACTAAAAGATATCTTTTCAACGTTATTAAAAATAAAAAATATCTTCACGAATAAAATATAAATCACTGTCTAGATAAAGATATGATTGTAGATGTGCCTCCACGTCCCAGTGTTCAAGAATGTCTCAATCCACCGCAGAAAACTATACGTATATATTACATTATTATATTTTTTTTCAATTAATGTCATGCCAATCAGCACATTTCTTATAACTAATAGGAACCAATATTGGAAGTAATGTTACCAAAAATAAAAAAAATAAAATAAAAAAAAACGTGGACATAACATAATATATCGTTCTAAAGAAAGACGTTCTGACGATAATGCTATATGATATTGAAACATCCATAAAATGGAGCTGGGAACATTTTTATACGAGTCGTGTTTTTAATCAAATATGTCGGAACAAAAAGAAAGAAGTTGCTTTTAATCTTAAATGGCAACACTCATACCAATGATATTGATGATGGTGGTGGTGGTGGTGATGAGGATGATGATGATGATGGTGGTGGTGATGATGATGACGGTAATAATGATGATGGTGATGATGATGATCATGATGATGATCATGATCATGATCACGATTATGATGATAATGAACATCATGATCATGATCATGATGAGAAGGAGGATAATAAGAATGATGATGGCCATAGTAATGACGATGATGATAATGATAATATTATTAATATTATTATTGTCATCATCATCATCATCATTATTGTTGTTATTTAAAATAATAGAAATAACGACATAAATATCAACAACAGTAATAATAATAATAATGATGCTGTTGATGATGATTATAATAATAATAATAATAATAATAATAATAATAATATAATAATCATAATAATAATATAAATGGGTATACTGGGTTTCGTATATTTTACCCCAGTGTCACTTTTGATGGCATGCACTACTCTCTCACTCAATAATAATAATAATAATAATAATAATAAATAATAATAATAATATAATAATAATATAATATAATAATAATATAATGATGATGATATAATAATAATAATTAATAATATAATAGAATAATAATAAATAATAATAATATTAATAATGATGATGATGATGATGACGATGATGATGATAATGATGGTGATGATGATGATGATAATAGTAATAATAATAATAATAATAATAATAATAATAATAATAATAATAATAATAATAAATGGTCAACACTTTTATCTCTGGGTTCCATCTTTACAAAAAAAATGTCAGTTTCTAGCATTTGAGATGATAATGTTAGTTCAAGAACACGCACAATTTGCTGAAACGTAGCCTTTGTAGGAATATTTTTCTATCTTTTTCCTTTTCACTTTTTTGTATTATAGAGAAGAGAATGAATAATAATAAAAGTAAAATACTACCATTATTGTCAAGTTTGCAAGCATAGCTTAATCCAGTGACTGACCGAGAAGCTATCAGCTTTAGTTATTGGGTTTCAGAGAACCTATCACGTATGAGCAACTGATGCTGTGGGCGAAAAGGTGAAGGGAAGGGTGGTCACATGTGCATAAATACAAACCCATGTTCAAACAAATGAATGTATATATGTATACACACACACACACACACATGCACATATGTACGTGTGTATGTATTATGTGTGCGTGTATGTGTTCTGTTATTGACGGGTTGGCCTAGTCTTTCATATTAAAGCGTGGCTTGGAATAATGGAACAATGGCATAAAAATAGATAAATAAAATATGCCAAAATTTGTAGACAGGCATTTAAGCTTGTTGAATAAATTAAATGACAAGAGATTATTACTATCATCATCATCATCATCATCATCGTTGTTGTTGTTGTCGTCGTCGTCGTCGTCGTGGTGCAAAATCATCGCATGCCATCAATCATGAAGCCAGAGCCGTTATTAATATAAATATTCTGGTCACTATCATCTTTCTGACCATAAAATCTTTGTTCGACATTATCATCAGAAGTGACCTCCAACAATCACCTGCGTCTCTTTACATCCTTACTTCTCTGCTTGCTAGTAATCCTTCTATCATAAATCATTCCTCTTTGCAACACTACAATACTCATTATATATATGTATTTATACATATATATATATATATATATATATATATATATATATTATATATGTGTGTGTTGTCTGTGTGCGTATACATACATACACACACACACACACACACACATATATATATATATATATATATATATATAATCATACTATATATATATATATATTATATATATATATATACATATACATTCATAAATAATACATACATGTATATATGCACACGTATATTTTTATAAACGCACAAAGCATTCGAACCTTGAGTCACACTGATACTTCTGCTAAATATTTATAAAAATATACATATATCCATATTGTGAGTTCTAAGTTTCCTGTTTGCATAAACATGTCTGTATATAAACATATATATATATATATATGTATGTATGTATATATATGTACATATATATACATATGTACATACATATTGTACATACCTACATACATATGTATATACACATGCATATATGTCTGCAGGACATCAAAACAACAAAAGACGTGAACAGAATGAGAAACGGGAACATTTAAAAACAAAAACATAGAAAACGAACTTTTTTCGAACAACGAAAAAACACTCCCTCTCTTGTTCTTCTTCCTTTCTCTATTCTCTCCCACCCTTTCCTTATTCTTCTACTCTCCCCTTCACTGTTCCCTCTCTCTCTCTTCCTCCTTGACTATCTCGTTGGTGACGTGTGAGCCATTCTCTCTTTCTTCCACTTCCTTCCTAAAGACAAGACGTGTTTCTGTCTGTCTCTTCTTGAAGCTTGTTTTTCCAAGCGTTCACCACTTCACATCGTCTTGGCTTAACAGCCCTCACCGTTTATTTTCACTGCTTTGTTCTTAATGTCCTGTTTTTATTATCCCTTTCACCCTCCGCAAAAAATCCCAAATTTCATTTAATTTGCTTTGCGGGAAGGACTGTTTTAACGAAGTCGGGTATTGTCCTTATCTTCGAAAGCGGAGTAGATAAAACAGGGGACAACTGACGAAGGGAATGTTCTTTATGTTGCATGTCTCATTTCTCTGTTTGTTTCTTTCATTGATCCATAAAAAGTCCGTTTTCTATGTTTTTGTTTTTTATGTTCTCGTTTCACATTGTGTCTACGTTTTTTTATGCCTTGTACCCATATATGCATGTTTATATATGTAGGTATGTACATATATGTATGTATATATGCATATATTTATATATTATTTATATTACTATATGATCGAACGCCACGCATCCTTTTCCAAGTATAAATATATATATATATTTCCAAGTATAAATATATATATATATAAAAAAAGAAAAAAAGAGAAAAAGAGTATATATGACTATACACACACACACATATATATATATATATATATATATATATACACATGTATATGTATGTGTGTGTGTACGTGTGTATGAATATATATATACATATATGTATATATATATTATATATATATGTATATGTATATATGCATATACTCTTTACTCTTACTCTTTTACTTGTTTCAGTCATTTGACTGCGGTCATGCTGGAGCACCGCCTTTAATCGAGCATCTCGACCCCAGGACTTATTCTTTTGTAAGCCCAGTACTTATTCTATCGGTCTCTTTTGCCGAAACACACCAGCATCGGTTGTCAAGCAATGCTAGGGGGACAAACACAGACACACAAACACACACACACATACACACACACACACACATATATATATATATAATATACGACGGGCTTCTTTCAGTTTCCGTCAACCAAATCCACTCACAAGGCTTTGGTCGGCCCGAGGCTATAGTAGAAGACGCAGTGGGACTGAACCCGGAACCATGTGGTTGGTAAACAAGCTACTTACCACTCAGCCACTCCTGCGCCTATGCATATTTTTACGTTTTTACGTTTATATACACGTTTATATACACGTGCATATATATATATATATGTGTGTGTGTGTGTGTGTGTGTGTGTGTGTGTATACGTATATGTATCTTTTAAATTTGTTTACTGGAAAAGTTTTTAATATGCAAATAAAGCTCACATTCCAATATGTCAGCCACACTCTAATGATTTTGACTGGTGAGCCAGTTTTGGAGATTAACTCGAGCTGTACTGATATAACGTGGGATAAGTATAGTAATAGTAACAATAATCCTTGGATAGAATTTATAAATATTTTAATGCATCACTTCGCGCGTTTCCACAAATCACATGTCTCTTAAGATCACAGTTCGTGTTCTTGAGATGATTACATCTCCGTAGTATCCGTGGTCATCGTGTAGAGCATCTTCATGGATTCATTTCTTCAGGCGATATAACATTAATGGATGTTTAACTGAGGGTTGCATAGTTATTGATGTGCGACCATGCTGGTGCACTGCCTTCAATTGTTTAGTCAATCATATCGACCCAAGTTTTTATTTTAAAATGGAACCTCTTTTACTGATATCTTTCTGTCGAACCGCGAACTCTGATGAAATAAAGGATTACAAACATAAATTACACGTCTTTTAGATGCAGACACATGCATTTCCCTCACTCTTCCATACACATGCACGCACACGCGCGCGCATGCACGCACACACACACACATACACATACACTCACACATACATACACATGGGCTCCTAATCCATTCCTGTCTAAAAAATTCAAAGACAAAACCTCTACGTGATCACATACCTGCGAAAAAAACATTAGCCTATTTACCGTAAACCACACTCTGCCGTCTTAGAAAAGGACACGTCGGGTAATGAGGTTCTGGGTTCCTTGTGCAAGTAAAAGGATATGATGGTCACGGTTAGAATGCTTTTTATTATTAGTTTGTTTGATCAAGTATGTCATGGGACTAAACATCGCAGCAACAACAACAGTTTCTAT
Organism: Octopus sinensis; assembly: GCF_006345805.1. NCBI lineage: Eukaryota > Metazoa > Mollusca > Cephalopoda > Octopoda > Octopodidae > Octopus > Octopus sinensis. The sequence continues at coordinate 102,094,290 of NC_043000.1, read as the reverse complement.
GATCACTATTGCTCCCAAGGGAAAAAGAATACAAAACGCTCCAGTCATGAAGCTTTTATTAATTCTCTCGGCTTATCACAAATAACTGCCGAGTCTCCTTCGAATTATATCTCTAACACCGTATAAAGTAAAAATACATTGATACACAAGAAGACCGGATAGCCATGGCTATACAATCTTTCATTCTAAGGTCACTCAAATAAGAACTTCTTAGTATGTATACCGCCATGGAAAAAAGTCGCGTACCACAATATGTTCCTGGCTCCCTATACAAGTAAAAGAGTCGACGGTAACACTTGCAGGGCATCCTTTCTGCTATAGGCACAGACCCTGAAATTTTGGGGGAGAGAGATAGTCGATTACATTGACACCAGCATGGTGGGCGAGCTGGCAGAAACGTTAGCACGCCGGGCGAAATGCGTAGCCGTATTTCGTCTGCCGCTACGTTCTGAGTTCAAATTCCGCTGAGGTCAACTTTGCCTTTCATCCTTTCGGGATCGATTAAATAAGTACCAGTTACGCATTGGGGTCGATATAATCAACTTAATCCGTTTGTCTGTCCTTGTTTGTCCTCTCTGTGTTTAGCCCCTTGTGGGTATTAAAGAAATAGATAAATTTAAAGCCTCCTCGTGTACATTATGGTGCAACAGTTTAGGAATTTTGTATCACTAAACTAAACTAGCAAGCGCAATGAAGGCTATATTTTGCTGAGGAAATCAAGTATTCACTACGTCAGCCATTAGTAAGCGTTTTACTATCGATCAATGTTGATATAATTTTTTTTCACTTTCTCTCGCACTAAACATCCTTGAATGCCACACATTCTTTCAGTTAGTCGTTTCATTCTCTCTATCTACCAGCATAGCCGCATAATGTTTCTTAAGAGAAGTTTTTCTAAAGTAAGTTTGTAGAAGTAGCTCTGTTCTATATTTGTACATACACTATTACTCATTCTATTTTGATCCCAAGTGTTTCAAATAAGTACACACATATGCATGTATACATTCATGTATACATACAGACATGCGTATATATAGATATGTGTGTGTATGTGTGCGCGCGCGTGTACGTGTCTATGTATGTGTGTAAGTATATGCATGTATATATTTGTATATATATATATATATATTATATACTCTTTACTCACTTTTACTCTTTTACTTGTTTCAGTCATTTGAGTGTGGCCATCCTGGAGCACCGCCTGTAGTCGAACATATCGACCCCAGGACTTATTCTTTGTAAGCCTAGTACTTATTCTATTGGTCTCTTGCCGAACCGCTAAGTTACGGGGACGTAAACACACCAGCATCGGTGTCAAGCGATGCTGGGGGACAGATACAGACACACAAATACACACACACACCACACACACATACACACACATATATATATATATATATATATATATATATATACTATACGACGGGCTTCTTTTAGTTTCGGTCAACCAAATCCACTCACAAGGCTTTGGTCGGCCCGAAGACACTTGCCCAAGGTGCCACGCAGTGAGACTGAACCCGGAACCATGTGGTTGGTAAGCAAACTACTTATCCCACAGCCACTTATACGCCTATATATAACAAATATATTTTTATATATGTGTATACACACATACACTCACACATGTATATAGATACATACCATACACTTACGCGCACACACACACAACCACATATATATATATATATATATATATAATATATATATATCATACATATAATATAGTTCACACACATGTGTGTATGTGTGTGTGTGTGACTGAGTGAATTGTAAATCCGGGCAGACTTAATCAAGCACCTGCTGAGAGCTGATGACACTTAAACACTATCCACCTAAAATAAGATCGTAAAATTGAAGAACCGATATAAAAGACGATATAAAATAAAATTAATAATTCTTTATCTGCATAAATAAAATTCATCATATGAAAATTTGTCGAAACAAAACTTCCCCCATTCTGATGGAGCCTTAGCACCGCTGGTTTTTGTGTTACGTGTCATCTATAAATTCACCCAATCATGTTGAATCAAACTTTTCGCAGTTCTGGATTTTCACTTGTCCTTTAATGTATCTTCTCCTCTCCGAGCTGAACTTGTTCAATATTGTATATGTTTTCAATAGTATATAAATATTTTTGGTTTCAAAATTTGTTACTAGGCCAGCAATTTCAGCGTAGGGGACATGCACTGTTACTTATTTAATTGAAACATCTGATTTATCCATTGCCATTCCTTCTAAGCTAAAAACGCTAGAATAACTGAATAATGTCTTCCTAGGTTAACAGACATTTGATGCATTAGATTTGATACCCAGGATATCTAACATGAAGTCGGCCTGGGTGGAATTTGAACTCAGGACGTAAAGACGGATGAAATTCCGCTAAGCATTTTTCCAACGATAAATGTTATCCATATTGTTTAAGTATCAATAATTTACAGATATACCAAATAAAATCAATATTAGATAGCGTGATATTTTTAAACAACTGATAATGAGCATTATTGCTACAGTGTAACCTACCTTTGGCAGTATTATAGTGCTGGGGTTATTGTAGTGCGGTTAATATCCCATAAAGTTACATAGGTGCATAATTATGATTTAAGCTTTTCACATTTGATGGTACATATGAAAATTAATGAAATGAATATCCTATTTTGAAAATGAATAAAATCTAAAATAAAATAAGATTAAATAAATCCCTTATTTGGGTCAATCTCATGAAAATTAAGCCAAAACAGGTTTTCGAAAATTTTTAGAATGCCTCCACCTTCAAATCATATATATATATATATATATATATATATATATTATATATATATATAATATATATATATATATATATATATATATATATATATATGTTGAAATGGTTAATTTTAGCGCATATAAATTATATGTATCAGCAAAATTAAGCTCTTACAACGTTGTCATTAACGTGCAACTTTTTGTCACGCACGTCATATCTAGTAAATGAGAATTGTAACTATAGACACTTTTGTCCTGCAAACTCATTAGCTGTTTTTTTTAATTTCGAGATCAATGTAAATAAATATCATGAGGATTTTTTTAATGCTGCTCTGGAGAAATTCAGTCTAATTAGTTGTTAATATTTTTACGTGAAAAATGGCATTTTGTGCACTATCACGAACGTCACACTTTTTGAATTCTCATACATTCCAAGTGAAAATTGTTTGTTTCATGCTTGCCTGGGTAGTAAGGCTTTCTGTGAAAAATGAATCAATACAACTCTTATAAATATTCAAAATTGACAGCTTAGATATTTCATAATTTGTGTCTCTGACTGTCACATATGCCACACAACAATGGCCCATTAGTGTATTTGCAATAGATATATGCTATCTATAAAATAATCTGGTTTATCTATGAATTACGATAATACTGTAACGCTCTGACAAATGAGTGTAGAGGAAGATTCTTACAAAAAATTTATAAACTTTAAAACTGACTTATATTTTTGGCAGTATAAGTAAAGTATTCATATTATTTAAATGACAGCATGCTGTATTTCAATACAAGTTGAAAACCATATATATATTTACTAACAATTATTTGCACATTTGTCGCAGCGTTTTCATCTAACTAAATTATTTAGAAAATCGCAGATTCAGACTTAATGATTGCTAGTACAATAAGTTTATACGGAATTGTCAGTTTTAATGCTGTAACTTCACAACAAACCAATAAAAATCATAATATTTATAACTATGCAAAATTTATTATATACTTGAACTTGTTAAATCTTTTGCCTCAGAAGTGTATCGTGTTCTTATTTTAGTTAACTAATCTAAAGTGAATATTGCATAATAAACTTTTTTATGTATAGATTTTACCTCAGAAGTTCATTTTCAATACTTCAATTAACTATACAAAACTCAGTATTTGCATCATAAAAATCTATAACATTTTATCACAGAAGCTAATTTATGACATTTTTAATGGAAGCACTAACTCTTCTAAGAGATGTCCCTCTTTCATGAGAGTTGAAATTTCTAATTTCAGGCACCAATGATTTTTGGTCGTATTTAGAACTACATAAAGCTGTCCATGACCATATACGCTCTAGCAGATGCACACCCACTCTGTTAAAAGACTGACCCTTTGATTTAGTTACTGTAATTAAAAAAGGGTCGTATCGATAGTAACAGCCTACGATTAAGCTGAAAGTCAGATTCGTTTCTTTAAGAATTACGCGTATCGTTTAGTAAACCCTTTCAGGGATGGAGGCTATACACTGATGTTATGGTACATCCCACTTTCATTTTCAGAATATGAAATGGTACTTCAGATGGATTTTGTTCGGTTAAGAATTTCACAGCAAAATTAGAAACTGTATCATCATCATCATCATCATCATCATCATCATCATCATCATCATCATCATCATCATCACCGCCATCATCACTATCAGTAGCAGCAGCAGCATTATTATCAAGAATGTACTTTGAATAGATTTGTTGGAAATCTTCAATGAATGCCTTTCCATGCCGTTGATTCCGTTTTACGAGGACTTTTGGTTTGTTAAATAAGCCTATTAATATATAGGTATGTCTCAGCTAGCAATTCTTGCAGTTTCTTCTCTAGACATCACTTCTATTTATTATCGTTTGTAAGTAAACAGTGTTTATCTCCTGTCAGACTATTTCAATTACTTCACCATTTACAGTTCGAAAATCTTCAAAGTTTGAGGTACCTGGAATGTGTAATACAAATTGGTTGAAAATGAAAACTTTTCAGTGTTCCTTGCGATAACAAGAATAAATTCTTGGTGTTAGTTAGTTTTCATCTTTTTTCTACTTTTCCTTTGACATACCTTTTCATTGAATCCATAATGTTACGGTATCTAAATTTTGTAGTGCATCTTTTTTTTAGTTTCAAATCCAAAGACTGCGGCTATGCTGGGGCAGCGCTGTTTACTTTGCTACACTTTCACTAAACCTCTTCTGATAAAGTGATTTTTGGTAGATAAGGGAGTTTGACTCTGCTGCTCTCATCTGTGTTTCTTGCCTTGAGGTAGGTTCATCCGGAACTCTTGAAGGGGCTCCAATCCTGTTATGAAAAAGCTTACATCCACGCCATGCAGGTCTCTCAGGTTTTGTGGGAGGATATTGAAGAGCTGTGTGCCTTTGAAGCCCAAGCTGTTGCAGTATCTGGTTCTGTATACTGATGGCAATGTTGGTACTGTGCAGTGGCACCCCGTCCAGCTGTTTATGTAACTGACAATGCCATAGTTTGGCACAAGTTTTTCAAGGATTTTCAAGATGTATATTACTGCATATCTTTCCCGTCTTCTCTCCTGGGAGTAGAGCCTTAATTCTTTCAGTTTCTCCAAGTAGCTGATACATCACATTGTGTCGATCTTCTTTGTGTAGCTTCGTTGGATCGCCTCGAGTTCCGTCGTTAATTTTACATTGCTTGGTGACCCCAGTTGGGAGTAGTAATCCAGAAGGCTGAGAACGAAAGTTCTCCGGAGGATCATCGTGGTTTCCTTTTCTCTTGTTTTGAATGTTCGAGGGATCCATCCAAACAAGCGCCAGCATTTTATTACCAGCTTGGCAATGTTTACCTAGAAAGAGGCATCATTACTCATGTTGATGCCCAAATCACACACTGATTTTGATTCAGGGATTGAAATCCCTCCTGAGCCAGTGTATCCTACCTGCTTTTCATCGAGCTTCATGTGGCGGTAGCACAGGGCTTGGAATTTTCCAGCATTAAATAGCGTGTTATTTTTCTCAGCCCACCTCTATACTGCGTCCAACTTACGTTGTAGATGCATAACATCTCCAGGGTTCTGTATCCTCTGAGAAACCTTTGTATCGTGTGCATAGCTAGGAAGAGTGACTACTTGGGCAGCTGAGTGCATGTCAGAGAGGGCTATTATGAATGGCAGTGCCCCCAGGACAATACCTTGTGGAACACCACTCATTATTTCTGTTTCCTCGGAGGTGGCCCCATTGACCGCCACTATCTGACTTCTATCTTTCAGAAAGTCATGTAGCCATTCTACAAGTTTTCCAACTGCATCAAGATTACGCAGTTTGTGATAAATCACACCATGGTCGACTTTGTCAAAGGCTTTTGCAAAGTTGAGATATATCACGTCTACATTTGAGTTGTTGAGCAACTGCTTTAGCACTCAGTTGTAATGTTACAAGAGCTGTGTCAGGGAGCTTCTACCTGGTTGGAAACCATGCTTGGTGTCGCTCAAGGAATGCATATTCAATTTCATTTAGTTTAAACCATGCTGTGAACTCATTTCATCTTGTTTGAGGTCTGTCTGTTCGTTGTCTCCATCAAAGTACACAAATACAGATCGTGTTTTCTTATAATCTCCACATTGCTTCAAGAGCGAACATAATTAACATCTAAATATCTAGGTGGTTTGTCATGAACAATATTATGATGGTGCTCAATTAAACCAATTTTGACATTGACACAGTCACGGTACTTATCCATAGACTTAAAAATACCTTACAGATTCAATACAGAAGCAGACGTTCACACTGATATGGGAATTGTATTTAAAAGATAACAATTTATAAGATAGAATTCCAATTCTGTTATCTACACTTCTGTTTCGAATGTGAGCTGATGTTTCCTTGCTGCTTTTTGTATTTCGGGTTAATAGTTTAATTAACATCTGTTTTCTCATATTAATTTGGAGACTTTTTATACATTTGTCATTCTCCATAAATAAAACATTTTGACTGTCACTTCCACATGACCCATCTTCATACACCATTCTACTACTTCAAGAAGTGCCGAATGTGTTTCAGGATTAGGAATTTTAATGTTAACTATGTTATTAGTATTATTACGATTAATTTTTGTATCTTGTTTTATGACGATTAAAATATCGACATGAGAAAGGCCACCTTTTCCGAAATTCTATACAACGTGACACTTGTTTTCTTTTTAATCTAGGAAGAGATTATTTAGTATTCCTGGTGTCTTAAGTTTAGAGATCATGGCTATGGATAAATCAGATTTTTTATATACTCTTGATAATGGTTGCAGCATCATGGTGCAGCTCTCTCCTGTTTCGGGGAGACACTTGCAAAGAAAAAAGTAGTATTACTGTTTTTCCTGCCTCTACCTCTGTATTGTTGGTTGGAATTTGTAGGTGACAAGATTATCTTTTATACTATTCAACTCAAGACTTTTTTTACTGAGATCATGTACAGTTCAAGTTATGTGCGTTGATTTTAAGTTCAGGATCAACAGACCTGTATCCACAAATTTAAAATTGTTGCCTGATAGCAATCTGTGCTACCATATATTATAACATAGCAATTTTGTTATGTTGAAGGTGTTCATTTCCTTCTATATTTACATGCATATCTTAACGCTATTCAGGTTCTCTAAAATAGGTATAATACGGCATATCTCACTGAGTATATTTTGACTAAATATACACAGCGTTATTATAAATGTAGGGGAACACGAAAAATCTTTTAGAAGGTCGTTTCTACAACTTAATTATTAAATAGCTAGTATGTTGCATCACCTTATGTATGGATTCTTATCTCTCCTAAATACCATTATTTATGATTGGTACATGCCTGATATGTATTATAGCTATCTCTTCTTGTGCTCAAAGTCACTTAATGTTTTAGTATGATTTTATGCGTTCATTATTTTCTTATAAAATTACCAAGGTTTTAGAAAGCTTCACGCAAACAGCCAAGATATAAGTATCACTTATTCTAATATCATATTCATCTCTGGAGTTAACTGCATACAGCTATGCAAAGTGTTGCTATGCATCATCATGTAGATATATGTCACATGCACGGTAAGAGATTTGATTATAAATTCTGAAACAGTTAGAACTGTATCTAATAGTGCCAGCAATTGTTAGGGCTATAAATACAAAGGAGATAGCTTACTCACACGATCTAAATGTTGTCGTAGAAATTTCAATGGTGTGTATTAGTTCTAGCACACTAATCCCCATTCGTCGAAATGACAACCGAGTACAACTACAACAACAATGCATATATGTATATGTATGTATATATGTGTATGCATATGTATATATATATATGTATATATATATATATATATATATATATATATAATATATATATATATATATATATATATATATATATAATATATATATTATATATATATATATATATGTATATATATAGGGTGGGGTGACAATTCACAAAAAACAAAACACGAAGACAGGTGGGGTAGACAAGTCAACAAACAGATGTATTAGTTTAACGCTCGGGAAGTGAAAAAGTCTTGAACGTTTCGAGCTTACGCTCTTCCACAGAAAGGAACACAGAAAGAAACAAGGAGAGAAAGTAAAGAATGTAAGTTGGATGTCCACTAAGTGGACATCCATTATGCTAGAAGTAGACCTCCTATGGTCATACCACTAAGAAAGATTGTTCTCAACAAAATTTAGCAAACGCTATATATATATATATATATATATATATATATATATATATATATATATGTATGTATACATACATATATATATACATATATATATTTTTATTTATTTATCTAGTTTCAGCTCACAAGCTGTGGCCATGCTGGGGCACCGCCATTTGGTGTTGCTACATGATTTTACTTCACGAGTGCTTTTTAGCAATTGCCATTTGGTGCATGAGAGAGTTCGATGCAGCTGCCCTCATCTGCACCTCCTGCCGTGAAGTTGGTTCATCTGGGATACCTGACAAGAAGAGATCCAGTTTCATTTTAAAGACATCTGCGTCCACCCCATGCATGTCTCTTAGGTTCTTCGGGAGGATATTGAAGAGCTGTGGGCCTCGGAAGCCCAGGCTATCACAGTATCTTGTCCTACATCTTGATGGCAAATTTGGAGTCCTTGGCACTATGCAGTGGCGCCCAGTTCTGGCATTTGTGTAACTCTCGATGCCAAAGTTTGGGACAAGTCCTTCTAGGATCTTCCAGATGTATATTATGGCATATATTTCTCGCCTACGCTCTAAGGAATAGAGTCTCAATCTCTTGAGTCTTTCCCAATAGCTTATATGCTGCACAGAGGCTATCTTCTTCGTGTAGCTTCGTTGGATCGCCTCAAGTTCTGTGAATAACTTGACACTGGATGGTGACCATAGCTGAGAGCAATAGTCAAAGTGGCTTGGGACAAGTGTCCTCCAAAGGACCATCATGGTTTCCTGGTCTCTTGTTCTCAAGCTTCTAAGAATCCATCCGGTCAGCCGCCTACAGTTCATTGCCAATTTAGCAACATGCACATGAAAGGTTGCATCATCACTCATGTAAATACCCAGGTCTCGCACCGATTGTGCCTCTGGGATTGCGGTCCCTCTAGGTCCAGTGTATCTATTGGGTATTGCATTTAGTTTTGTGTGCTGATAGCATAGAGCTTGAAACTTTACAGCATTGAACTGCATGCTATTCTTTTCAGCCCACTTGTATATTTTGTCCAGCTCACATTGCAGGTGCTTAATGTCTTCAGGGTTCTGTATTGCCTGTGAAACTTTTGTATCATCTGCATATCTTGTGATTCTGGCTCTCTGCGTGGCTGAGGACATGTCTGAGAGGGCCATTATGAACAGTAGTGGTCCCAAAACAGTGCCTTGCGAAACACCGCTCACTATTTGCGTGTTAATGGAAGTGGTCCCATTGGCTACTACCACCTGACTTCTAGCCTTCTCTCTCTCTCTCTCTCTCCTCTCTCTCTCTCTCTATATATATATATATACATATACATATATATATATATATATATACACACACACACCACACACACACACACACATATATATAATATATATATATATATATAATATATATATATGTATGTATATATATATTATATTAAATTAGAGATAAAACCACTATTAGGCAAATCATACAATGAAAAACTTAAGCCAATACATAAGATTAATTAATTTATATTATTTTAAATATATATCAAAATTATTAAAAAAAGATAATTAGTATAACACACATATATATATATATATATATTCATATATATATACACATATATACATGTCTTCTCTTCTATACATTTGAACCTTATACAAGAAGTGTTCAGTAAAGATTTCCCTGACCCATTTCAGGTTATTGCAGGAATGCGAAATTGTGTTGGTATAATTATACATGTCTCTCCATATCACATTGTAAGTTACAGCTTTCCACTAGTATTTGTTCATCTTTTACAGCTACTAAAGAGGACTAAGGTGTTA
>NC_043000.1:102051567-102079067 GCF_006345805.1 Octopus sinensis | reverse complement strand
TATATATATATATACATGTGTGTGTGTGTGTGTGTGTGTGTGTGTGTGTGTGTGTGTGTGTGAATATATACAGGCTTCAGATTTTCATGAAATTTGAACCATAGATATTAGAAATAAATCTTAAAAATGCACTCAAAATGTCTATTTCTTTGGATCATTCTAAGACCCCTTGATGGGAGCTTAACTCCTGAATTTCAGTTATTTTTCATGGACCAAAATTACTGAATGGATCATTATGATATTTGGAACTTAGATTCGATGCATAAGGGCTGGTATAATGTAGTATTGGTGTTAATTTGAGGTGGCTTAAAGTATGGAGAAAGACCCATGAAAATTCATGAATTTCCGATGTTGATGAAATTGACACAAATCAAGAAGTATTCCCAAAGTTTCTGCTTCTCATAAGGATTCTAAGATCCCCTAATGGGTGCCTTAACTCCCATATTTTAGTCATTTTTTATGATCTAAATCAAGATCAAAAGTACTGAATGGAATTTTATGAAATTTGGAAATAACATTCCATGCATAGGGACATATGTAATGCAAGTACATGTTTGAAAGTAAAGGTGAATAAATGAGGTCATATCCCCATGAAAATTCATATATTTTTGCTGTTGATAAAATTTTAACCATTGATATTAGACACAAATGAATATTCCTAAAATTTCAACTTCTTGGGAGCTAGTAAGACCCCTTAATAGGGGCTTAATCCCCACAATTTAGTCATTTTTTTCTCAGCCAAGACAAATACAGTTGTAGTCTTGGAAGATGCAGAGTCACCCGAGGATACAAGATAAGCGTTATTTGTAATTCAATGGTATAATAGTGTAAGAGTATGCGTGGTGCATAAATTGTCAAGTAAAGGAGAGGAACCTTTGCCTCCATTGATTCAGTTATAAAATGTTATTTTGAGTAAAGTTATTTCGTTGCACACCTCCTTTGAGTCTTTTTATTATCACTGCGTCAGAGATAGTCCCAAGATGGTTACATTGATTTCAAGGTCTTTCCTGATAAGTGATTGGTCATTCAAAGAGATTTATGGACCGCAAATTTATTCTGTTCATTTACTTATCGGCATAGTGGTCATTGGCAAACTCCAGAGGTGACACTTTCATTTTCCCTTAGCCCTCACGCCTCACAGCGTTAATGTTTATTTGAGTTGGGTTACGCCCTTCCAATTGCTATAGATCCGTAATGCATCTTACGGCTGTGCCGGTCACCTGTATGGTAAGGAATCCTACATTGGAAGTGGTAACGACAAGGGTAGGGTAACTGACTGCTTATTGTGATCATTCCTCTAGCTTTGCTCTCTTTTACAAACCCAGTGAGCATTCATATATCTCCGATTTCAAAGAAATTTGAACAATAGATATAAGACACAAGTTAAAAAAGATTCCCAACAATTAAACTACTCTGGTTAACTTTAAGCCCCCACCCCATTGTGGAGGCCTTAACTTCCTCATTTTACAGCTCCAGGTCCTCCATGTGCTCCGTTTTTCAGGAGCAAAAACCTTTGAACAGGTTTTATAAGATTTGGATTTTGGAATCTAGGCATAAAGATGAGTAGTATGAGATGAATATGTCATGATTAGAATTTTTGTTAGCGTGTGTAAAGAGGGAAAGAACCCTCATTAAAATTCTTAATCTCCAATTTTTATTAAATTCGAAGCATAGGCATTCCATTAGAGAAAATATGACAGAAAAGTCTAATTCTTAAATTCCATGCGACACGGGCAACGCCGGGTCTCTCTGGTAATATATATACTCTTTACTCTTTACTCTTTTACTTGTTTCAGTCATTTGACTGCGGTTATGCTGGAGCACCGCCTTTAATCGAGCAATTCGACCCCGAGACTTATTCTTTTGTAAGCCCAGTACTTATTCTATCGGTCTCTTTTGCCGAACCGCTAAGTAACGGGGACATAAACACACCAGCATCGGTTGTCAAGCAATGCTAGGGGGACAAACACAGACACACAAACACACACACGCATATATATATATACATATATACGACGGGCTTCTTTCAGTTTCCGTCTACCAAATCCACTCACAAGGCTTTGGTCGGCCCGAGGCTATAGTAGAAGACACTTGCCCAAGGTGCTACGCAGCGGGACTGAACCCGGAACCATGTGGTTGGTAAACAAGCTACTTACCACACAGCCACTCCTGCGCCTATATATATATATATATATATATATATATATATATATATACTACCGTCAGAAATTAATTAGCACCCTTGATTTGCTCTTCACTCAAGGTATTTGCTGTCACCTAGTGGCCATATCTCGAACTATTGCCTTGTTGCGAGTTCACTGTTGCGCAGAACGATCACGTAACTTTGTTTGCAGAGCAGTTTGAGAGTCTACAGCCTAATGATGTTGACATAGCAGTGCAACAACAACTTGGAGTGCAGATGCAGACAAATCTTCCTTTGTTTAATAGATATAGGTAGCACCTCGCAAGGACCGAAATCACACCGTACTATGTTTTCTCATCGCGTAAGACGTTTTGAACAGCTCGTAGGTTAATTGATTTGTGTATTTGCAAGATTTTTTTTCCTCACAAATTATCCTACACTCTGCTTGGTGACGTCACTTCCGGTTCACAAAACTTTCTGTTATACATCAAATAAGGTGAGAAATTCTGCTTTCTTTCTTTTTTGTTTAATGAATAATAACTCATAGCAGTTTTGTTATAGCATAACATTATTCAAATGAATAGTTTTAATGAAAATAACTGGTTTTTATCGTTCATTCCTACATGGGTCCAAGACCTCGCATGACCTTGGAAAGACGGTACGAGGCTCTCTCGTGGCGTGGGAAGCTGTCGGAGGCTGCAATTGCCAGAAAACTTGGTGTAGCCAGGCGCACAATTCAGTGCTTATTTAAGAAACACGAGGAAACCGGATCAGCAGCTGACAAAAAGGGTAGGGGACGGAAGAGGCTGACGACCCAGCGGGAGGACCGGATGCTGATCCGAAAGTCACTGTACAACCGAAGGGCAACGAGCCGGTAACTGGCGGAGGAGATGCAAAAGATGACAGGGAAGCAGTTGTCTACAACCACCGTCAAGACCAGATTACTGGAAGCTGGTCTAAAATCCTGTAGGGCCGCCCGTAAGCCGCTCCTTACAGCCCAAAACCGGAAGAGGCGGCTGCTCTGGGCCTGTGCCCACAAGATATGGACCGTGCAGCAGTGGCGGACAGTGATGTTCACTGACGAGTCGCGATTCAGTCTCGTCAGTGACAAGCCTGTCCATGTGCGACGCCGCAGGGGTGAGCGCTTCAACAAAGACTGCATTGCTCCCACCATGAAGCATGGTGGGGGTGGTCTGATGGTGTGAGGGGCGTTCAGGTACAGTGGTGTTGGGCGGCTCTATGCCATCGAAGGCAACATCAACGCAGCAAAGTACGTTGAGATAGTACGGATACCTCTTGGTGGCGAGGAGTACGTGCTCCAGCAGAACAACGCGCCTTCCCACACAGCCAAGCTCACAACCGGTCTCTTCAAGGACTATGGGGTGACGGTCATGGACTGGCCTGGCCAGTCACCTAACCTGAACCCTATTGAGAACCTCTGGAGTCGATTGGGTAGGGATTTGAATGTGCAGTAATACAGGAACCGACAAGAGCTGTTTGGGGCACTTCTTGCTCCATGGAGGGCCATCCCTGCACAGTACCTGCAGGCACTCATAGACAGCATGCCGACCCGCGTAGCAGCTGTCATTGCTGCCAAAGGAGGAGCAACAAGATATTGACTAAATTTCACGATTAATAACAATTATGTGGTGTGCTGGGAGATGTTTTAATAAATTTTTGATTAAAAACGAGTTCGTTTCTGATAATAAGTTAATTAAATTAAGAAAATGTAAGAAAATGTAGAAATTTGAGAAGTGCTAATTAATTTCCGACGCAAGTGTATATATATATATTCTTTTATTTGTTTCAGTCATTTCACTGCGGCCATGCTGGAGTACCGCACGAACGAATATGGTGGTGCCATGAAGTAAACATGTTTCAGATACACTCGTTTATTCATACAATCATAACTAAGATGAAATATGTCATAATTAACAGTGACAAACGAAATATACACCGCCGGAAGTTGTTGTTGACAAACAACGGTAGTAATTTTATTCAGCTGAATACACGTCATTGATTGGTTGAAATTACCGAAATACAACTTTAACACAAAATAACTATGAAAATATAAACTTTTCTCAACAACACTAAGAACAAAAGATGTTTTATATTCTGACAGTGTCCGAAGTTTGAAAGTGTTTAGTTACAAAAAATTAATTTCTGGATCTGCCGTTCAAAGGGTAAAGATCAAAAAAAGAGCAAGTACTGAGGTCCACTCGTTCGACTAAAATTCTTTAATGCTGTGTCCCAGCAAGGCTGCAGTCTAATGGCTGAAACAAGTAACCAATAAAAGGTAAAAGATATTTTTTTAAATATATGTTTAAGCGAACTAAGGGACACAATGTATTGTAAGTGCGTATTTCATGAATACCTTAAAATGTAAACCTTGTACCTTTATTGTCACATTACGACACTTGATTTTTCCAATTTTTCCTCGCATATCGACACTTCAAAACTATAAAGCCACTAATATATTTTCATCTCTTTCCAGACTGTTTAGGAAAATATTAGACTCAGTTGTATTCTCTGAGATCCAGATTACATTTCCCGTATGCCTAAAGCTACAAAGTTTTCTGAAATTGAACAACGGAAGAGGAAGATTCTTTCAGGTGAAAGTGGAAGGAATGAGTAACCAGAATATTGCCGGGAAGATTCGGCGAAGCAAAACGCCAGCTACATCAGAAAGGAATGAAAGGGCCATTGTCAGAGCTGTGAAAAAGTCACGCTGTTCTTCTGTTTCCAAAATCAAGACATCAGCAGGAATAGGAACCTCGACATCCACTGTAAGAAAAGTGATTTTGAACCATGGTTTCCACCTGAAGAAGCGACTGGTGCCCTAGTGACAGTCAAGGGTGTTGCCCTTTCTTCATTGGTGAAGCATTAAAGTAAAATGTTGAGTGAAATACTCAATGAAAACTGAAACCGGATTGTGTGCTTGGTTCAGTGCAAACTTATTTCTATAGTGCTTACAAAAATGGTATGCAGGATCTAAAATATATTTCTACGAAATATCATCTTTAAAATTATTTAAATTTTTCTTCTATTTTCTGTAAACAATTCTTTATTGATTTTAGTTACGGAAACAAAAAAGAAGAAAAAACCTGAAATCAAGTGAAAAAGAAAACAAAAACAAAAAAAATCACCGAAACAGCACATGGTGCGAATATAGAAACATAGAGAACAAAATAAATATTGCGTATTGTTTGTTTTCTCAAGAATAGATTTGTATTTAAAGGAATTTTGTTTGAGGCAATATCTGAAGTATCAATCTATTATATTAATATTTCTTTATCCAAGTCAATGTACTTCATTTATTCTATGAATTGCACACGCACCGTGTATACTGGAGTATGATAACCAATGTGGCCATTCGATTTACTAGAAATACCAGCCAAATCTATCACCTTTCACAATATAACATCGTAAATGGAATAATCATAGATTATAGAAGGTATTTCTATATAAGAATACATAGATGAAACACACAATACATTCCGCCTAAAGTCTGCTTGACCTGGAAAGACCTGGAACTAAGCAAGAATAATTCGACTGCAATATATGGGCCAACGGAGGGCGGCGAGCTAGCAGAAACGTTAGCACGTCGGGCGAAATGTTTAGCGGTATTTCGGCTGCCGCTACGTTCTGAGTTCAAATTCCGCCGAGGTCGACTTTGCTTTTCATCCTTTCGGGGTCGATTAAATAAGTACCAGTTACGCACTGGGGTCGATGTAATCGACTTAATCCGTTTGTCTGTCATTGTTTGTCTTCTCTGTGTTTAGCCCCTTGTGGGTAATAAAGAAATAGGTATTTCGTCTGCCGTTACGTTCTGAGTTCAAATTCCGCCGAGGTCTACTTTGCCTTTCATTCTTTCGGGGTCGATTAAATAAGTACCAGTTACGCACTGGGTTTGATGTAATCGACTTAATCCCTTTGTCTCTCCTTGTTTGTCCCCACTATGTTCAGCCCCTTGTGGGCAATAAAGAAATAAATAGATGAGCTAACGGAAGTGCCTCTAGGTGTTCACACTCGAATAACATCGTTTCCTTTTTAAAAAGCATGTAATATACATGCTATATAATATAGCATGTGATGTATAATGTCCATAAGAAGGTTAGGATAGTAATGGCAGGGATCGGTTTGATCATAAATCTGCTAAACTGGTGATGAACTGAAGTTAAACAACAACGACAAATATATTATTATTTTATACTTCTTTCAGTCATTGTACTGCGCCCTTGCTGAGGCACATCCTTGATGGGCTTAGTCGAAAAAATCACTACACCAGTACTTATTTTTAAGCTCGATATTAATTCTATCAGTTTCTATTGCTGAACAGCTAAATTACTTGAACCGACACTTGTCATTACAAGCGGTGAGGTAGGATAAACACAACGATACACACATATATACACACAGACGTAAACACACACACACACACACACACACACATGATGGGCTTCCAAACAGCTTCCGTCATCCAAATACGCTCACAAAGTATTAATTGGCCTGGCATTTAGTAGAAGACACTTGTCCAAAATACCGCGCGCAGCTGGACTGAACCTGAAGTCACATGGCTGCAAAGCAAGTTTCTTAACTACACTGCCATCTCTCTATATTAGATTACATCCATTTAAACCTATGATCAAAAACGATCTAGGTATGACCACTCCATTTATCCATTTTTTCAAAGCTGCGTGAATGAAATGATATTTAGCTGCTGTCGAGAGAAACCATATAGATACTTGCCCACATTGTTATTTTTCGTGTCCTTTCCATCTTAATCAACCAATGATCAAGTAGACTAATGTTTAAAGACGTTTTAACTGTAACAATTTCGTCTGGCGTCTTGATAATATATCTTAGATAACATAACTTAATGTGTCCCTCCTGTATAAATTGAAAGAAAATTAGTAGCTACATCTCGCAGTTTAAGCCAGTGGTATAGCAAGGGTTCTTAGCGTAACGAGATGAAGAAACTTCGTAGGATTCCACTCAATTAATGGGCATTGTAGGTTAAAGGAAATTTTGAATCCTTTCATATTTGCATCTTGAAGCGATTTTCTCTGTCACCACGCCTTGCTACGCCTCTGTACTAACCGACCAGGTAACGACTCATGTCTTTTTTAATACCATCACCAGCCAAGTGCCTTCCTTGTGTTCAGTGGTCAGTTTGTCAAAACTCTCTGGTCACCTTTGTGTTATGCTAAATGCAGTCAACCAGGCTTTTCTTTCCGGTCTATTCTTTGATGTCGTTAGTCCACAAACGACTGTGACGGCCTCTTGCCCCCTTCCTTTTCACACTTCCTCTCAGAATGGTCTTGTGCAATGACTCGTGGCACATCGTATGTCCCAAAATAGCATGGCTTTTTTGACTTGATTCTCGACAGCAGGTGTCTTTGGACTTTCGACTTTTAAAGTACTGCATCATTTGTCACTCTGACTTTCCGCCTTATTCTCCCCAATCTAAGAAAGATCAACGCCTCATACTTATATATATATATCCAAGAAGAAAACGGAGGAAAAATAACAGGAAGAAGTTGGTCGTTTGCGCTAGTAAGGTATTAATTTAATTAATTAATAATCAATTAATTAATTTAATTAATGGGTTACTAGCGAAAACTTCTTTCTGTTATTTTTCCATTTTCTTCTTGCATATAATTTACACTACAGTTTACCCGGTGAGTTACCTGCTACCGTATACCCTTTACCAAGGACTGTACCTACGCAGCTAATCACCAGGACCACCTTTAGATTTAACCGTCCCTTAGAGGTTTTAAACACCTCTAAATTATACCTATATATATATACATCGAAAATAACTATGACTTAATTTTTCCTCTCACACCGTCTCCAATGAAGGGATATTATTATTAATTAATATTCTAGAAACAGCTGTAAGACCTTCTATCTATAAATGCTTTAATATCTATACAGCCTTGGGTTTCTTTTTATCACATTACGCAAAAAATTCATATATATATATATATATATATATATATATATATATATATATATATATATACAAAACAGTTTACTAGCGTCATTAGGTGCAGTGTTATGTCTTTTAATTTGAAGAACTTTTCCATTCCCATAAATGTAGTTATAAATGTTACCCAGTATAGGAAATGCCTGTGTAGTAATTCTGTGCGAACTGGAATAAGCTCCAGCAGAATATCCGCCTCTGCAGAGTAGATCTACATACTAAGAGAAAATTCTAAATTCCAGTTTTAATAATTGTGGTTTTATGGAATGGTGAAAAAAGTTGCTGCAAATGGAGAAAATACTGAAGACATTTTATAGCATTTTCATGTACTTGTTCTGTTAATGGGTATTTTTCTGAAATGTGGGAGAAAACAAAAAGATAAGAAAATACAGGTGAAAGAAGAAAATGCAGACGTTGGAAAACAGATAAAAAAAAAAAACAAACGAAAAGAAGACAAATAAAAAGAAAACTAAGTAGACGACGGAGAGGGAAGAAAATAAAGACAAAGAGGAAAGATGAAGAATAAAAACAGAAAGAAGTAAGAAAAAGAAACGAAAAGATAAAAGAAAAGGAAGGAGAAGAAACAGATGCAGAAAAAAGAAGAAGAAGAAGAAGAAGAAGAAGAAGAAGAAGAAGAAGAGAAGAAGAAGAAGAAGAAGAAGAAGAAGAAGAAGAAGAAGAAGAGAATAAGAAGAAGAAGAAGAAGAAGAAGACTTGGTTGAAAGAGAAAAAAAATACGAAGGTGGAGTCGCGTCACATATTTTGTGAATAATGGTACCCTGCTATTTCTAAAGATAGACATAATGACATTTTTACGATTCAGAAGTTAAAATGCACTTTAAATGATACAAACAACATGTACAGTACAATAACAACAACAACAATGATAATAATAATAATAATAATAATAATAATGATAATAATAATAATAATAATAATAATAATAATAATAATAATAATAATAATAATAATAATAATAATAATAATGAAATGATGATGATGATGATAATCACCACTATAACAAATACATATATACAGACAGGAAAAGTGTATTTACATCGCGATTTCTTATCTTAGATAAATCAATTTTAGAGATGCAAATTGCTTTAACAATATATCCATTAACGAGTTAACTTTGCTTGGAGATTGTCTTTTATGTTTCTTGTATATCTGTATATTTCACATTTTCCTTCGTGTTACAGCTTAAACAATAATCTTTCCTTTATTAGCCACAGGGGCTTCTCATGTACACGCACATAACATTTTGTACAAAAATAGTTACAAATATATTGAGAGGTGTGTACATATGTGTGTGTGTATGTGTGTATACAGCATATATATATATATATATATATATGTAAATAGATAGATAGATAGATATAGATATAGATATAGACAGATAGATGTATATGTATGTGTGTATGTAAGTGAATATATATATTCATATATATGTGTGTTTGTATATATATATATATAATATATATATATATATATATTCATATATATGTGTATATATATATATATTCATAACACAATAAAATGAAGAAAGGGGTTAAAGCGTAATGCAATACGAAAAGAGAGATTGCTTTTAACGATGCAGAAGAAACAATAGTACCTGGAAAATGATGGAAACCTATTCTTTCGAAGAAGATCCTGACCACCTGGTACTATAGGAAGTTGTCATCTCTCCCAACGTCACACTCTCCCTTAAACCCAATAACTTCGCCAACCACACATACTGGCTATTTAGACGTGTCTGCAGCTTTTCTAGCTTCTGCACATGCATGCACATCAGCCACGGTATACTTAGCTCTCCATCTTGGAGATTCGGTTCGTAAATGGACTTTCTGAATAGTTAAATCAAGTCAAATGCAGCATCGGGCTAAACACAACAGTTAGGTAATGGTTATAAGTGAAGCAGTATATTGTCATGTGTAAAATATAATGGAAAACGGAAGCAATTTATGGTCAAGCGATAATGTAAGGGAAGCAATATACACATTTATCACCGAGAGATTTTTTCAGGAATACTTTACCTTAGAATTATACTGGTGGGTGAAACAGCCACCTTGTTTGTAACGTAGTCACATAGTCAAAATTCCCATCCACTTGGAGATCAGGTTCCAAGCAGTTTAACCAGATAGTAGGACGACACACACACACACACACACACACACACACACACACACACACACACACACATATATATATATATACATTAATACATACATACATACATACATACACACACGCACATATCTCTATCTCTATTTATCTATCTATATTTTTCAAGCTGAGAACGAAATCGTTTGTCATTTGTCGTTTGAGTAGATGACGTTTAAATAAGAAATTCCGATAACGAAGATAGGAAAAACACAAGGGAGATAACCAACGTTTCAATAATTCGATGTCCTGCAAGCATAAACAAGATGTTAATGGTTTAAAAAGTGTCTGGCAGTTAATTCTTAAATTACAAGATGTATTTCTACCTACATACAAAAAAAAAAATCTCGTTCTTGAAATCTAAGTATTCATTCGCAGGTTCTCAAGTTCTTTTTGAGATATAGTTTTTCAAGAGAACATATTGAAATTTTTTGGACCCTTTAATGTGGGGTCTGGTTTTGGAGAGGATTTTCCATTTAATGTCGACACTAGTCCCTTCATCTTTAAGTTTCCCTACTAAAGCCAAAAGGATTGATGAAAGCCTCTTATCCTTATGCCAAAATTTTGAACTAGGGTTGTTATATGTGGATTTAAATTTACCTTCCACGGCTCCGATATAATGTTTGATTCTCATACGACTACAATCGTAGTTCTTGAAACGTGTGCTTCATAAATAATGGGAGATATATTGCATTTCTGCATTTGGGGACATTTAGATTTGTCCCTACATGCACATCAAGGGCAGGCTTGAATTGTCTATTGCATATTGATATATGGGAGACAAGAAACGGTAAATCTTATCGTGTGTCTGTTAAAGATTTTATTGTATCTATGGATTCTAGGGAAATGGATATCTACTAAGTGCAAGAATCTTCTACCTACATTTTTCCTAACATTAAGGAAGAAAGTAGTGACGGGGTAGCGAACTATAAAAACATCCCGAGACCTATTCTTAAGATTCGATGACAGAGGAAGTGGTGGGGATGTAGACCTCAAAATTAATTCATATAAGCTCTGCCACATGGTTAACAATAATCTTTAATATATTAATTAACACTTCTGTTGCCCAACTATTGTGTTTAAAAATTTAATTCCAAACATTAACCGTAGCATCACGTGTTTTTCTTCTTCCAAAAAGGCTGCATCATATTATAAGGTCCTACAGAATAGCGTCTTTACTGATAAGATCTTCTGCCATTACCTATCCGTTGTGTTTTGCTTGAAGCTGCATTTGACTAGATTCGACTATTTTGAATGACTATCTGCGTACCGAATTTCCAGGACAGAGAACACGGTATGCCGTGGCTAATGTGCATGCATGTTCTGAGACCACAAAAGCTACAGATATATCTTATAAGCCAGCATGTGTATGTGAAGCATAGCTCAACTTTTTGACGATGTGGTCTTCTTGCTCCAATCGAAGACATAGAGTAGACCTTTGACATCTTTAATGTCATCAGACACTCTCAGTCCCCTACCATCTGGTGATATAAATAATTCTTTCTACTATAGGCACAAGATCTAAATTTTGGTAGGAGAGGGTTAGTCGATTACATCAACTCCCCAGTGTTCGACTGGTGCTTAATTCAAGTCCGGGCACGATCGTTTGTGGAAGACCAGCAGCCGCCAATGCATATCAGTCTCTCCTGTCCACACCACCGATGTTTTATCAGCTTTTGCAATGGCAAAAGCCGATACAATTTGGCCCCAGTGATGTCGCAGCTAATTTCTACAACTAAATAAATAGATGCAATGTGAAGATAAAGTGTCTTTTGCTCAAAAACAGACACACAGCCCAGTCCTGAAATCGAACGAAGGACTTTAGGCATGAAAGCTCGATGCTCTAACCACTGGGTCACGCGCTTTTACATACAGATAATCTATATACATACATACATACATATATATATATATAAAATCCTTTGTATCTCTGTCTGTCCCAATGCATTCTCAAACGGCTCAACCAAATCAAATCAAATTTTACATGGTAATACTATGAGACTCCAGGAGTATCAACATGTAATTTTGGTGGATTGATTTACACTACATACAAAAATACAGACATGCTATGTACGGTGCGTTATTAAACACATCCACTCAAGTCTACACATACATACCTGAAGATTGACATGCCTTAAATGCGGGCTGGCCAGTGTCAATACAAATTTTTATTTTCATTTCTTTTTAAACAATACACATTTACTGTTCCATTACGAGTTATCGCAGCAGTTGCAAGGTTGCATGGTAAGTTATAAAATTCTTTGTCTCTCTGTAATAATTATTGTGGCATTTAACGTTAAATTAGCAGTTCCATACATGTGTTTCATATTTCGTTCAATGGCTTATATTTCGTTAATTTACACTGCATACAAAAATACAGACATACTATATACATACAGCTGCTTACAAAAATAGAGATTAATGTATATTTTTTTTCTATATTCATCATTTTTTGTTTACGATATTGAAAATATATATCACAAAAGAAACGAGGTAATCTCTCCAGAAACACGTATAAAGCGAGAACAATTGCAGAAAACCGAAAACGAGAGTCTCAACACAGAAGGGAGATACGGCTTTCTCATGATCAGCCGAGGCATGCTGAGCACGTCAAATGGAGTCTCAAGAAAGAAGGGAGAGGAGACTCTCCCAAGATCAGCAAATGCATACTGCAGCACTTAAATTGTTAGAACAAGATTTCGACGCCAGATTTAGACAGAGTTCCAATACAATAGCTCTCAGAAATAGACCACATGCAAATTCGTTCTTCGCAACTCCAGGAGGTGCTTTCAGATACGATTCATCCCACTCTTATAAAAATTATAATTCTGTCAAAACATTGGTGTGCTACACTGAATTTGTCGTTTCTACAAACCTTTAAAATTTCCAAATGAAAGTAATGGCATGCGCTGCTCAGGTGGTAAGGTAAGATTACCACCACTACCAGCTCCTCCCCAGCCTCTTTCAACAGTTCCCTTCCTCATTACCGTCTCCTGTTGCAGCCTATTTACAGAACGTGTCCTGCCCCAAAGGTGAGTATATCCACTGACAGCTGTTCAAAAATTACATACTCTGTACCCCCAATTTCCCATGATAGGTTGGGGCATGGAATCCTCCAAACAGAGGTATTACATGTCGATTAGTCGATTTAGACCATCATTTATTCCCGTAATATATATATTTATATATATATATATATATAATATATATATATATATATTATATATATATATATATAGAAACTATACCATTTTAATCCCGAGCAACGCCGAGTATCTCTGCTAGTATATATATATATATATATAGATATATATATATATAAACGCGATACGATATGTGCGATGAGTGAGAGTGAATGCTCAGTACCGCATTTATTGAATAAATATATTCTTTATTCGTAGATTAATAATGCTGACAATGGTTTCATGCACGAAAGATTTGGAAATTTTTAAGCATTCCATTTAAGAATGTTAGTACTGCATCTGCACGTTGGATTATTCTACATGAAATCACACAAGATTCAACGAGATTTCAAACGTTGTTTGGCCGTATGAGGTGAGGTATATGGTATACAGATAAAGGAAGGTAACTAATGTTGGGTCATCTTCAATTGATTTTCCCTAGCGTTGTCCTTGGTTTTTTGAAAAAATTCATAAAAAAATGCAAAATGTCCGTGGCTATTGCATCCATAATAGTTTAATTGTCTTATAAAATGTCATTTACACGTATCTTATATAAATCTGTGCATGATACGTCAAGCACGTACATTTTGTAAATGAATGTTCATGGATACCAATCGTCTTATGGGGTTTATTAAGTTTTTAACGGTCATCTATTCATGAAAATGTAAGTTCAAGAACACATATTTTACAAATCGTAGAATGACTTATTCAGGTGTTGTGTGTGCACACACATATATATATATATATAGATATATATATATATATATATATATATATATATACATACGCACACACACATACATATATATATATATATATATATATATAACCTACTGCATGTACCGTAGGAAATTGGTCACCGTCATAGATCCGTCGGGTTGTCCGATGCTTTGAGAATGAAATTTGATAGATGCAAAATATTGCTCATCGCCAGTCACATATCTGCCTGTCTGTCTCTCTCCCCCACTCTCCCCCTCTCCTCCTTTCTCTCCCCCCTCTCTCCCTCTCTCTCACCCTCTCTCTCTCTCTTTGTACACACACACACACACAAGCTAGCACGTACGCATATCCACATGTAAGAGTATGTGTGCTTTTGTGCGTGTGTGTGTTGTGTGTGCTGGTGAATGATAGATATTCCAATGAGAAGTTGATGATAAACCTGTGCATCGAACAAAAAATATCTTATATTTCTTTAACAGAAGCATTTCCTATTGGAAATGTAATAAACCAGTGATTGACCCATTGGAAAACTATAAAGAACGAAACAAATGTTCATAAAATGTAGGATATCAAAAATAAACAAATGCATAAATATATAGTAATCAGGAATCAGACACGAAGCCTCTCGACGGATCTTGCTGAGATGATATTCCATGTTACATAGAAATAACTTTCAACCAAACAACATGAAACCGAATGCCTGTGGGAGAAAACTGTCAAATCTAAAGTTTCTAGATACCATATAGATCTTTAACTAATATGATTGAAACTCGAAAGCCACAGCAAACAGCTGAATAAAATATTTCTTTCTTTTACTGCATTCAAGATTTGTATTGTAGCTAATATCATATGCACCCAGCTGTTTAGGGCTCTCTTGATTCTTCATCAAAGCATGGAAATATAAGTTGACAGAAAAGCTTAATAATAATAATAATAATAATAATAATAATAATAATAATAATAATAATAATAATAAATCATATTATCTCTAGCTGCCCAGTCCTGGCTAAGAAGGAATATATTCACAGACATGACAGAGTTGGAACCTACATACATTGGAAGCTATGCCAACATTATGGAATAACAACAGAAAAAAGATGGTATAGGCACACACCAGAAAAGGTCACAGAAAACGAGAAAGCAACCATACTCTGGGATATGCCGATACACACAGATAGAGAAATTAAGGCCAACAGACCAGATATAGTTGTCAGAGATCATGAAGAAAAAAAATGCTTTCTAATTGATGTATCAATACCGGCAGATGACAACGTGTCTCTAAAAGAAATGGAGAAACTCTCAAAATACAAAGACCTGGAAATAGAGGTAACTAGAATGTGGAATCTGAAAACAGAACAATTCCTATGATAGTAGGTGCATTAGGCATGATAAAAAAATATTCAGACAAATACATAACAAAAACACCAGGACTTACAAACACATATAACATACAGAAAATTGCACTACTAGGCACTGCACACATCCTACGCAGAACACTTTCCATACAATAACCATCAGAGCATCACAACAAATCACAGCACATAGCCAAGGCACACAGAGCTGCGCTCGGTAGTGAAGTGAAAGCACGCTATAAAAATAAAACTACTGAATAATAATAATAATAATAATAATCCTTTCTACTATAGGCACAAGGCCTGAAATTTGTGGGGAGGGGGACAGTCGTTCACATCGACTCCCAGTGTTTCACTGGTACTTAATTTATCAACCCTGAAACGATGAAAGGCAAAGTCGACCCCAAAGTAATTTGAACACAGAACGTATTGGCAGACAAAATACTCATTTCTTTATTACCCACAAGGGGCTAAACATAGAGGAGACAAACAAGGACAGACAAACGGATTATGTCGATTACATCGATCCCAGTGCGTAACTGGTACTTAATTTATCGACCCCGAAAGGATGAAAGGCAAAGTCGACCTTGGATGAATTTGAACTCAGAACGTAACGGCAGACAAAATTCTGCTAAGCATTTTGCCCAGCGTGCTAACGATTCTGCCAGCTCACCACTTTACAATCCTTTTTACTATAGGCACAATACCTGAAATTTGGGGGAGGTGTATTATATCGACCGCAGTACTCAACTGCAACTTATTTTATCGACCTCAAAATGATGAACGGCAAAATGAAACTCGGCGGAATTTGAACGTAGAACGTGAAGTTGGACGAAATACCGCTAAGCACTTCACCAGCGTGCTAACGATCCTGAAAGCTCGCCGCCTTATAATACAAATAACTGATTGGAAGTGTTACGTAAATATTTTGTATTGGTGTAAAAGATGAGCTACAGTAAATATTCTGCTCAATACCACATTCCTTGTCTTTTCCTCCTTTTTTATACATGTGCTACTATTTTGTCCAAGTTCATTTAGTCGGTTAAGATTTGTATATGCAGGTATTACTAACAGTGTGCCAAACGCTTCTTTCAACGAATACAAAGAAATACTATTAAAGAATAAACAAAAGAAATGTATTTTTTGCTGAAACAAGCCGAAGAAAATTAATAACTTCTTGCCTTTCGTGGTAATGCTTCTTAGATTTACAATACGAATAATAATCTGACGTTTGAGCAGAATTCAACAAAATCTAATCCAAAATGGGATCCCACGTAAACACGACTTTCCTGAATAAGTAGTAGTAGTAGTAGTAGTAGTAGTAGTAGTAGTAGTAGCAGCAGCAGTAGTAGTAGTAGTAGTAGTAGTATAGTAGTAGTAGTAGTAGTAGTGTAGTAGAAATCAATAATAACAATAAGACTAAAACAATACCTGTTGTCATAGGTGCCATGGGAATGATAGCAAAAGGGGCTGATTGCTACCTAACTCAGATACCAGGAAACCCCAAAATGGCAGAAATTCAAAAGATAGTGCTCATGGGAATTGCACATATCCTACGCAAAATACTTTCTATGTAATCTCAAGTTTTAAAACAAACATAGTTTTCGTATGGTTTTTTAGACATTCACTAGTACAACACTAAATACAAAACCAAATATATGGCACACTAGGCATAACAACAACATGAACTTCCAACCTGTTGTCTCTTGAGGTCTCTGGGTGAGACTTGGAGCCAACTTGTACAAATATAAAGCAAAAGTCAAACATATAATAATAATAATAATAATAATAATAATAATAATAATAATAATAATAATAATAATAATAATAATCAATAGCAAAATGCTTTTGAACAATTGGCTGATAGGTGGGAACAAAAACCTCTGCATGGCAAATGTGTGGCCCGTAGCAAACAAGCTCAAGTAAGCCAGAAGCACACCCATCAGTAGCTACGGAGCTCAGGATTAAAGGCAGAGAGTGAAGGCTTTATCTTGGCTGCTCAAGATCAGAGCTTATTGACCTGGAATTATCAAGCCAATGTGATGAAAAATAGTGTAGACCCAAAGTACCGATACTGCAACGATGGAATCGAAACAGTGGGCCACTTAATCTCTGGTTGTAAAGTTTTAGCACCTGAAGTGTACAAATCAAGACATGACGGAGTTGGTCAATATCTACACTGGATAAGGTGACGGCATTATAAAATCAAAACTGCTGACAAATGGTACAAGTACCACCCTGAAGTTGTAATTGAGGAAGAAAATGTAACTATTCTTTGGAACTTCTCAGTATGTACGGGCCAGGCCATCAAAGGAAAAGCCTGTTTATTGATTGACATTAGCATACCCTGTCACTACAATATCTCGACAAAAAAAAAATTGATAAGCTCAGAAAATATTAAGATTTGCTCATCGAAATCGAAAACACGTGGCATCTCAAGGCGGTTACAATATCAGTGATTATAGGAGCTCTTGCAATGATCAAAAAAGGAACTGAAAATCATTTAAGAATGATCCCTGGCTTACCATCCTTGCAGGAAGTGCAATTGTCGCTGAGAATTTTTTTTCCTTTTCCCCCTTTATTTTCTTTGTTTACATTTTTACTTATTTTTCCTATTTCTCTCTGTCTTTCTTCCGCTTTTTCTCTACCACATGGTTTTGTAAATGAACAATATGGTGTGTTTATTTTAATGAACTACCAATGTATACAATACGTTTTTCTGCTCTAGGTGTCAGGAAGACACTCGGCAAGAAACCGAAACAGAATTGAAAGAAGATGCTAATAATAATAATAATAATAATTATTATTATTATTATTATAATTATAATATTCCTTTCTTCTATAGGCACAAGGCCTGATATTTTGGAGGAGGAGTTAAGTCGATTACATCGACCCCAGTGCGTAACTGGTACTTATTTAATCGACCCCGAAAGGATGAAAGGCAAATTAGACCTCGGCGGAATTTGAACTCAGAACGTAGCGGCAGACGAAATACCTATTTCTTTACTACCCACAAGGGGCTAAACACAAAGAGGACAAACAAGGACAGACAAACGGATTAAGTCGATTACATCGACCCCAGTACGTAACTGGTACTTAATTTATCGACTTCGAAAGGATGAAAGGCAAAGTCGACCTTGGTGGAATTTGAACTCAGAACGTAGCGGCAGACGAAATACGGCTACGCATTTCGCCCGGCGTGCTAACGTTTCTGCCAGCTTGCCGCCTTAATAATAATGACAATCCTTTCTACTATAGGCATATGGCCTGAAATTTGAGGGAAGGTGATAGTCGATTACATCGACCGCAGTACTTAACTGGTACTTAATTTATCGACCCCGAAAGGATGAAAAGCAAAGTCTACCTCGGCGGCAGTTGAACTCAGAATGTATAGAGCCGGAAGAAATACTGCAAGGCATTTTTGGAAGCTCTAACAAAACAGAAGTGCTGATATGCAATTTCTAGATTACTTCAGATAAGCATTTCCGTTAAGATTATTTTTCATTCTTAAAAATTTTTAGAAGCAAAAATGAAATAAAGAAAAGAAATAAAACGTTAAGATTTATTTTCTGCTTTTTCTTTCGATCGTTCTTTATTTATTTCGTCCTTCACTACTGAGATTTTTTTATCCAAAAATAATGATATTGATATTCTATTAATTGTCCTTCATTGGTAATATATTGACTTCGTGTTGTATGTTGAAATGTAAGCTTAGTACATTCCAGTAAAGAAATTCTTACTGTCTTAAATAACCGTTATATTATTGATTTCTTCTCCTCCACCCTTTACTCTCTTGCTGTATCTATCTCCTTTCTTTCGTTTATTTCTGAAAGTATTACAATACCACTAAACCGCCAGTATTTTTGTAATATTCTGTTAAAAGAAAAAAGATATCACATTCCTTCTTTAATTTCTTGTAAAGAAATTAATATACAATCTCACAATAAAAGCCAAATAATAAAAAAAAAATTAATTACGAAATATTACAAAACAACAACAACATCAACAACAATATACAACAATTTAATGCTTTATTTTACTTTATTTATTATTGTGTTTTTAATAAAACATGTCTGAGATGAAACTATTCTGTTCTGCTAAGACGCATTGTGATTTTGAATAGAAAATCTACAAATGATTGATATTCTCCCAAAATGGATGTGTTGTGTGCTGAAGGTACAATACGTGCGTGAGGGAGAGAGTGTGTGATGTATAAGTGTGTGTATGTGCATGTGTGTGTGAGAGAGAGAGAGAGAGAAAGAGAGGGAGGAGGGAGGGAAGGAGGGAGAGAAAAAGTAAGAAAAAGAAAAAAAGGAGAAAGAAAGAAACAAAGAGAGTGATGAGTAGAATTCAAAATATATACATTTATAAGTTTATGTCAGTGAATGAAAATTAAGAATGAGATATGTACAGAGACACACAGACACACAGACACACACACACACACACACACACACACACACACACACCACACACACACACACACACACACACAATATAATATATAATATTTATAATTTCTATTTATTTATCTATCTATTTCTCTCTCTCTCTCTCTCTCTCTCTATATATATATATATATATTATATATATATATATATATATATATATATATATATATATTATATATATATATATATATATATATCTATATACACACACAAATATACGTGGACATCAGGTGTGGTTGTGTGGTAAGAAGTTTGTTTCCCAATCACACGGTTCTTGGTTCAATCCTACTGCGTAGACAAGTATCTTCTACATTAGTCCCGGGCTGATCAAAAACTTGTGAATGGATTTGGTAGATGGAAACTGAAAGAATCCCGTCGTATATATGTATATATCAATGTGTGAGTAAGTATCTTTGTGTTTGTATTTGTACCCCACTGTACCTAATTCATAGGGTTCTTTCTACCATTGGATTACCCCCCCCCCTTATTCATTCGGAGTACGCCATTTCTACACCTTTGATTGTGAATCATTATAATTTGTTCGTACACTTTCTCTTCACTTGTATTCCTTCGTCTCTACTTCAGTTATCCTTCCACTCTCCTTCCTTTTCCTTCTCCTCGCCATCACCCACACCTACACCTACATTCACCATCTCTGACCTTCATTCCTTCTTTCTGCACATCCACTCTCTTTTTTCCTGTTCTCTTTCCAACTCTCCTCCCCAGCGCCTGCAAACCTCTATACAACTCTTTCACTTGCTTTTTAAAAAACCTGCCACTCTAGCCATCTCTCTTTCCTTAGCCGTCGCCTCCATCCTCACGTCACACCCCGTGGCTTCCTCCATCGAACCCATCCTCGCCTGCACTTCCTACTTTCTCATCCGTGCTACAATCCGTTCCATCCACTCCCTCGTTCACTCCCTTGACCACCAACTCCCGCAAGTTTACCTTCTCCTTTCCTCTATCTGCCAACCACTCTTCACCCAACGTATTCTCCGCTAAAAACCGAAAATTGCAACCCCTCTTCAACCCCTCAGCCACCCTCCCCATCCCATCCTATACCTCGAAACCTTCCTCTCCTTCACCTCCACACCTCCATCGCTAACCACCCCCACATGCCCCACACCCATCCATTTCCACCCCTACTCTCAACCCACCCAACCATTCCAACCCTTCTTCTCACACCTCTACCCCACAACCCGACACCTCTCCCCACACCACTGTGATTCCCCACAACGGCAGCCTCTTAGTCCTCCAATATTTCCTAAACCTCACACCCAGCACCTCCGCCCTTCTCCGCCTAGCAGAACTCGTCCTTACCCTCGACTGCTTTACGCTCGCGGGAGAGATTTGGCAGCGACCTCTCGCGTCGCTATGGGAACGAGAACGGGTCCAATTTTTATAACTTATTTGTTGGTTACGTTGAGGCCCATATCTTCTCACAATTTTCCGGACCGACCCCAGAGTTATATAGACGACTGTATAGGCTCCATCTCCCTCTCCCGCGAACAACTCTCCAACTTCATCTCTTTCATTTATAACTTCCACCCTTCTCTCGAATTTACTCCTACCATCTCTGACATTTCTATAAACCTCTTGGATATCTCTCTCTCCATTTCATCCTCCTCCCAGTTTTTCTGCCTACAACGCCTGTGCAGCTGGACCAGGATTTAGAGACCCAGCCCCAATACCTGGCCCTCAAGTTCATGCGTCGCGGATATCCATCCACCCTTGTCCTTACTGCCCTTACCCACGCTACTGGTCCTTAACTCCCTTCCTCCCCTCCATTCCAGCCCGTCTCGGATCTTTCCTTAGCTCCAGATACTGTTGTGACACCTGTCCCTTCATCACTAACACCACCTCCCTCACCGGACGCAACCAGCACACCCTGTACATTAGGAACTCCTTCTCCTGCACTTCTTCCAGACTTTTTTATTGCATCAGATGTATATATATATATATATATATAGTTGGAAATTACAGAAAAACAAAAGACGAAGACAGGTGTATAAACAACAATCAGATGCATTAGCTTAATGCTTGGGAAGGTGACAAAGTCTTTTACGTTTCGAGCCTACGCTCTTAAACAGAAAGGAGCACAAGAAAACAAACAGAGAAAGAATTAAAAATGGCTTTAGGGGATATATATATATATATTATATATATATATATATATATATATATACACATACACACACATATATGCATACCACTGTGCAAATCATAAGAACTAATATAAGTTGAATCTATCATAAAGCATCCACGAAGTTGAAATAAGAATGTAAAGAGATTGTTTCTATGTTATTGTTGTGAGAAAAGAATAAAGGAATTTCCTGAGGGACCGTTTCATGATTTAATGGCCGCCCCTCACAGAAGTATTATCCGGCTTCTTCAACAGAGCATTCAGTCGCTATATAGTACTGTGTAGTAAAATGGCGGACGGCTTAATTTGCATATTTGTGTTTACGACGGCTCGTCGTCAATTAAACAATATTTATTTTATGTACAGCTCAGGGTAATCGAGAAAGACTGAAATGAATTTAAACATTATTAAACCGCGTATTGTTGTATTGTGTGTTCACGTATATGTTTATATATATTTACGCACAAACACAGGAGGACTTATTCATCGTTGCATACGCACATACATTTATATATATATAATATATATATTATATATATATATATATATATATATATATCTATATAAACACATTACGAGTGCAATGCATCAACACAGAGTATATCTATGTTTATCTGTCTGTCTATATAACTATCTATCCATATATCTATGTGTCTGTCTGTTTGTCCGTCCTTCGGTCTGTACGTAGTACATATGTATGAATGTATGCATGTATGTGTGTTTGTATCTATGTATATGCATAGACTACTACACACATTCATAAATCTCTGGAACTGTCTTCACCGTATCAAAACAAGCTTTGTCACTTAGTAACCGGTTTGAATTCTGCCAAGAACTTGAATAACTCATAAGGGAAGATGTGTACATGAATATATACATGCACATACATATATCTAGAAGCACGCACGCACTACACACACACAAACACACATTCACATAGTCTCATATATTGTTATGCACACACGCATTTCCATCAAATTATTTTCCTCGTATTATTCTACATTTTTAGTAAGTGTGATGACCATCTTGATACTTCTGAGAACTGTAAAACGCAGAAGAAATTTCTTACTAAAAACAAAATTTTGTCAGACAAATGTATAAAGTGGTGATTTCTTGTCCCAAGAATTGATTGTTGTATTCAGACACTAGTTTTACACTATATCTCCTCACTGTTATTGCTCCATAATTGCTCCATAATTTCCAGCCCCGACCCGTCCGTTTTCGTATCGTCTATTTGAATGTTTTGCGTTCTTGTCCCATTTTGTATTTTTATATATATTTTTTATACATATATTTTTGCGACGTACGTACACACCTTCCTCTTATGTGTATGTAAGCATTCCACTAACCTCTGTACGACTACTACACACACTTTCTCTGTCTTTCTCTTTTCTCGCTTCTTTGATTCTTTGGTCTCCTCTTTCCCCACCCTCTCACATATATCTGCCTTTCTTACTTTGCACTTCACTGACACTGCCTTTCTTTTGTCCCGCCAATTCTTGGCACGCTCTCTTTCTTCTCCCTTTCCTTAATTCCTTCTTTCTCTCTTTTTCTCTCTCTTCTCCCTCTCTTTAATTCCTTGCCCCTTTTTCTCTCTCTTCTCTTCTCACGTGACTACCGGTCAACTACAGCCTTTCGGCTTCTGACCAGCGCCAGAACAACAGCGACTTCTTCCTCTGCTGTAAGGCATTATTCTTCTCACACACCAGCTAATTTGAATTGTCTAAAGTCGAAAGACGCCTGTTGTTTTTGTCATGTTATTATTATTATTGTTTTTTGTATTTATATTCGTATTACTTTTTGTTTTTTTGTATTTATTTTCGTGTAACATCGTCCGTTTTTTCTGTCCTTGTTTCGTATACATTCGATCCTTTTTCCAAGAAATCTAATGCTCGTAGCTTAGCTTTTCCTTGGGGCTGACCAGATCAGAGCAATCTCAAGATTAATCAGCCGAAATTGCGAGGATGATCCGGTTCTTCACTGAAGATTAGAGGCTTCGAATGACCCGTCCGTTTTCGTATCGTCTATTTGAATGTTTTGCGTTCTTGTCCCATTTTGTATTTCTATATATATTTTTTATACATATATTTATGCGACGTACGTACACACCTTCCTCTATATATATATATATATATATATATATATATATATATATATATATATATATATATATATATATATATATATATATATATATCCAAAATCAGGGAATAGAGTAGATAAAATCCAGGCTACATATATTTCATAGCTAGCAGAAGCTCGAAAGTAGAAATTGTTCAAACAAAGGATAATCCGATAGCTACTCCTCGGGTCAAGGATACCTTAATCAAATGCAGTTTACATTGGCGTGACGGGATCCCATGTAAACTCGCAGATTTGATCGACATTTGATTAAGGTATCTTTGGCCCAACGAAACATATGTAGCCTGGATTTTATCTACTTTTTCCCTAATTTTGGATGTTTATTCGCATACACAGCAACCCCAGCTGCTAACCGTGAACTATAAAATAACTCCTTTCAGCTTATCGAACTTCGATATGGGAAACGTTTACAACTTACTACGTTAATAAACCACTATTTTTTCTGAAAGTTGTTTTTTAAACCTTCTACAGACTGCTCCAAGGTTACTAACTTCCTACAGCTTGATTTTTGGATCTTACGTTTACACACACGCGCATGCACACACACACACACACACACACACACACACACACACACACACACACACACACACACTTGTGTGTGTTTCTGTGTGTCTGTGTTTGTGCCCACCACCGCTTGACAGTAAACTAGCAGTTCGGCAAAAGCCAATAGAATAAGTACCGCACTTTAACAAACATTCGTTTTCAAAGTACCGGAGTCGATTCATTCAACTAAAAATTCTTTAAGACAGTACCCAAGCATGACCGCAGTCTAATGAGTGAAAAAGTAAAAGAATATAAGAAAGAACAGTATATAAAAACAACAGGGGAATTGTTAGTGTTGGATGGTTTTTGTATTTGATTTTTCTTTGTTCTTCTTTTTGTCGTTTTCTTTTGTGATTATTGTTTGTGTATTTTCCTGATGTTGTTAGTTATATGGTTGCGGGTTTCGTCGATTTGTTGTGGTGCTGCAGCTGTGGTGGTGGTAGTGATGATGCAGTAATATGGCTGATTAAAAGAAGACTGCTGCCTTTTCATTTTCCATGGCTTTCAATCTCACAGGTTTTCTACATCCTTCTATTTCATCTAGCGGCGAGTTATCAGAGTCAGAATGTTCCGATGCCTCTCGTGGTGTTTTAGTAATGTGACAAACAATTTTGTATTTGTATTCACAAGGGTCCCTCTTGATGCTATTGCAGCTGTTCATGCTGGAGTTGTAGAAATGGCTGCTTTCCCTGTTGCTACTACTTATGTTGCAATAGCTGATTACTGTACCGTGACAGTCTTGTTTTTCTCCTCCTCCTCTTCTTCTTCCCCTGTATTGTTGACTGTGACGGAGGGATGGGAGGAAAGTTTTCATCCATTACCATACTAGTAGGAGGGTTTGTTTTGTTTTTTTCTCGACTCTTTCAAGACGCGCTCCGCCTTCTTGATGACTTGTATGTGATTCAGTTAAATTTAACGCCCACCGAAATTATTTGGTGGGCCGAAAATCGCCCTTCTGGGGGCTACACAACCATAAAAAGCCAATAATAGGTTCTTGGTGTTTATATTCACAACTTGGAATCAGATAATTATTGACGAAGGATACAATCCTGGTGTAAATAAATATTTTTGAACTGGACTTATTTGGAGCATTCGGAAACATGTCCGATGCGTTCCGCAGCAAATATAATAATAATAATAATAATGATAATAATAATAATAATAATAATAATAATAATAATAATAATAATAATAATAATAATAATAATAATATAATAATAATAATAATAATAATAAATGCCCTGATGCAGTACCAGGCAGTGGCTCTCATGGCTTCTGATCTTAACTGATTGGAAGTGTTATCATGTACATTGTTTTGTCTTGGTATAAAAGATGGGCTACAGCAAATATTCTGCTCAATACCACAGATTTGCTTGTCAGTTTGTGACCTTAACCAGTTGAGCATGTCCCTTAGTGGCTGACGATATGTGCATCTCTGATCACGAGCAGAAGTAGTGGGGGAGCATCATAGCCATGTGTTGAGAGGGATTCTTTGGGGTTTGAATAGTTCACCTCTGGAAACATGGGTGGTTCTTTCAACATCCTTAAACAACCCTTATTCAGGGACCGTTTGAGCGGGATGGGCTACTCAACCTGAAGAAAATTCTAACTGGGCCCCACCTGCAAGGTCATGTGCTGTTTATCTTGATATGAGATCACCATGTCGCGCACATATGGTTGTGATGCATGTGCCTGGTGTACCTTTATCAGACGGGTAGTCATGATGGGTATATTGGGCTTCGTATATTTTTACCCCAGTGTCACTTTGATGGCATGAACTGCTCTCTCACTCAATAATAATAATAATAATAATAATAATAATAATAATAATGATAGCAAAATGGGCTGATTGCTACCTAACTCAGATACCAGGAAACCCAAAAATGGCAGAAATTCAAAAGATAGTGCTCATGGGAACTGCTCATATCCTACGCAAAATATGTAATCTCAAGTTTTAAAACAAACATAATTTTCGTATGGTTTTTTTTTTAGACATTCACTAGTACAACACTAAATACAAAACCAAATATATGGCACACTAGGCATAACAACAACACGAACTTCCAACCTGTTGTCTCTTGAGGTCTCTGGGTGAGACTTGGAGCCAACTTGTACAAATATAAAGCAAAAGTCAAACATAGAATAATAATAATAATGATAATAATAATCTTTTCTACTATAGGCACAAGGTCTGAAATTTTCGGGGATGGGGCCAGTCAGTTAGATCGACCACAGTACGCAACTGGTATTTAAGTTACCGACTTCGAAAGGATGAAAGGCAAAGTCGACCTCGGCGGAATTTGAACTCAGTAAACGATTTTTTACGTATCTTCGCCTTCGGCTCAGTGCGTCCATGCTGCCAACAAAGCACGCGGAATTCTGTTCTGGATTCGACGGTCATTCGGAATGCTCACAGCAGCCATATTCCTACCACTCTATGTCACGCTGGTGAGACCCATATTGGAGTACGGGATTCAAGCCTCTTCTCCTTATCTCCTCAAAGACATACAGCATCTCGAAAGAGTCCAGAAGCTGGCTGCCCGCATGGTTCATTGTCTCAAAAATTTATCCTATGAAGAAAGGATGAGGACGCTCGACCTTTATTCTCTAGAAAAACGCCGCCGCCGTGGTGATCTCATTCTCGCCCACAACATCATAAGCGGAAAGTGTAA
>NC_043000.1:102026567-102049067 GCF_006345805.1 Octopus sinensis | reverse complement strand
ACTTGGGCAAGTGTCTTCTGCTATAGCCCAAGGCCGACCAGTGCCTTGTGAGTGGATTTAGTAGACGGAAACTGAAAGAAGCCTGTCGTATATATGTATATATATATATATATATATGTGTGTGTGTGTTTGTGTGTCTGTGTTTGTCCCCCTAGCATTGCTTGACAACCGATGCTGGTGTGTTTACGTCCCCGTCACTTAGCGGTTCGGCAAAACAGACCGATAGAATAAGTACTGGGCTTACAAAAAATAAGTCCTGGGGTCGATTTTCTCGATTAAAGGCGGTGCTCCAGCATGGCCGCAGTCAAATGACTGAAACAAGTAATAGAGTAAAAAGAGAGAATATATATATAGTTTGATTCTTGATCTGAATTCACATCCTCTCTTGGTGAATCCCAACCTCTCAAGGATGATTTCACCAGTGGATCGCTTCCTTGATTCTGTCTTGGAACTCTAATCACGGATTCTTACCTTCTCAATAATTAGATTCTAGTGTCTAACCGTACACTGTTTTGATTTTTATAATGCCAATCTATGAGGAATTCACGAGCTTTCCTATTCTTCTATACCTTCTGTACTCTACTTTACCAACGTGCCAAATCTGAAATCTTTCGTCCACCATTTACCCTGTCGTCTCAAATTACTTCTGGTCATTCACCCTGCCGTGATGGAGAGATATAAGATGCGTTTCCCCAACTTTCTTTCGTCAATCTTTTCTCTTCATCTTTATCCACTCTTTCAGGCGAGCGAATAATCAAAACATCAAAGAATTCTTTTTTTCCTTTTTCCCCATTTCCTGAGCGTCAAACTAATACCAAATGTTTGCTTCATTTTCACGTAATCTTCGTGTTGTATGTTTCATAATCGTTGCAATATCATGTCATCATATAAAGCACCACCCTGAGGCTGTAACTGATGGAGGAAATGTCACGATTCTTTGGGACTTCCCAGTATGTACACACCGGACCATCAAAGCAAATAAACCAGATATTGTTGTGAAAGACCAAATCAATAAAGTCTGTTTATTGATTGACATGAGCATATCCTGACATGATAATTTCTCGGCAAAAGAATTTGATAAGCCCAGAAAATATAGAGATTTGCTAATCGAAATCGAAAAGATGTGACGTCTAAATGCGGTTACAATACCAATGATTATAGGAGTACTTGGAATGATCAAAAAAGGAACTGAAAATTATTTAAGAATGGTCCCTGGCTCACTGTCCATGCAGGAAGCGTAGAAGGTTGTCTTTAGTGGTACGTCAAACGTATTGAGAACATTGTCTCTGTCAATTTTCTGTCCTACCGCCTTTATTTCATTTGTTTTCTCTTTCATTTTTTTTTATTTTCCATTTTTTTCTCCGTCTTTCTTCCCCTTTCTCTCTATCACATGAATTTGTAAATGAACAATCTTGTGTGTGTATTTTAATGGCCTGCCAATGCATACAATACGTGTTTTTGCCCTACGTATCAAGAAGACACTCGCAAGAAATGGAAGCAATTGACAGAAGATGCTAATGATAATAATAACAATAATGATAATAATAATGATAATAATAATAACAATAATGATAATGATAATAATAATAATAATAATAATATAATAATAATAATAATAATAATAATAATAATAATAATATATATATATATATATATATAAATAAACATACGAACAAACGTAGCTGTGTGGTAGAAGCGTGCTTCTCATGCACATAGTTCCGGGTTCAATCACTCTATGTGGAACCTTGGGCGAATATCTCCTACTATATCCTAGAGCCGACCAAAGAATGGGTTTGGCAGACGGAAACTAAAAGAAGCCCGTTATATATGTATGTGCGTGCGTGTGTGTGTATGTATGTGCGTGCGGGCGCAGGTGTCTTTGTGTTTGTGCTTGTCCTTAGCCACCTGGCAACCGGTGTTGGTGCGTTTATGTCCACGTAACTTACCAGTATGGCAAAGAGACCGATAGAATAAATATCAGAATAAAACTCGTTAAAGCAGTGCCCCAGTATGGCCGCAATCTAATGACTGACACAAGTAAAACAAAGCAAACGTGAAGTAATATATATACATATGTGTGTGTATGTGTGTGTGTCTGCATGTAGGTAAATATGCATGTATGTACAGTTCCTGTATCGTAGCACGCGTTTTTCTTTTTTTTCTCTCTTTTGTTTGCTATCCTGAAAACGTGTTTTAATTGGGTTTAATGTAACTTGAATCATCAAAAGTCACAAAAGAAAAAAAAACAGTACAAGTCTACAAATTTGCAATTCATGTTGAAGAAAATACACCAACTCACATGAAGTATTATACTTTCTGAACACTTTACCTCGATATTCGCAAATCCACAGGGTTACACAGTAATTATATGTTTTATTTATAGTATTAAAGGTATTTTTAAATATTTTAAGTTTTCATAATAGACATACAATTTCATTTTGTTTCATTTCATTTAATTTTAAGATCAGCTCTACATTTCATCCTTTTGGGGTTGATAAAGTAATTACCAGTTGAGCACTAGGTTCGACATCGTCGGTCATCCTCTTCCACTGAGTTGTGGGCTTTGCGGCAAAATAAGAAAAAAATTATTCCATTTCGTTTTACTATTTCATAGAGGAAAATTATTCTTCAAGTTTTCCTCGTAATTCAGTTCCCATGAAATTATACATACATAAATACATACATACATACATACATACATACATACATACATACATACATACGTACATATATATATATATTTATATATAGCTATACATATATATACATATATATATACACACATATATATGTATATACATATATATATATACACATATATGTATATACACACACACATATATATATACATATATACATATATATATGTATATATATATATACATATATACATATATATTTATATACATATATACATATATATATATATATATATATGTGTGTGTGTGTGTATGTGTATGTCTATATACATAAACAGCATAAATCTAATTAGACAAATCTATTATCTGAACAACAAAACACTCTTCAGCTTTCATCGTAAATCTCTTCGGGAGCCATGTACAAGTAGTCAAATCTAGTTAGACCTTCTATTTTCTTATCTTAACAACAAATCAACCTTCATCCTAAGTCGCCATGCTTTCTCAGTAAAAGGGGAAAAAAATCCTTCATACAATGAATGCCAACAAAGCTAATTTTATTAAAGGAAAAATCTTGAAAAACAAAATAAGTCTAAAACGAAATTGGAAAACTGCCGTAGTCCGATTTTTTTTATCAGTATGGAAATTGGTTGAATTTACTGCACCCAAGTATCTGATTGCAGAGGCATTAGAGAGTTGCTGCTTTTATGGTTTAACAGCACTAACAAAAAGAAAAATAAACAAATTCGTCTGTTCGTATATCCTTGTGAAGCTACATGTACGTATGTTGGATAATTTGATGCAGTACGAAGATGAGGTAAGCACAGACTAAGAAAACCAGCAACTAAGGTGCCCCGGCATCTATAAACGACCACAACTGAGAAACTAACGCTGTGCCTGAGGATGATACCAAGAAAGCAGACATGACCCAAGCCGACCCTAAAACTTTATCTCAAAGCAAGATAAAGAAAACAGAACTGGCCAAGTGAAGTTACCTCTGCTACAAAGGACACAACTCTAGAAAGGTCTGGAAGAAATACTAATAAGTAAGATAGAGACCAAGACAAAAACAAAGTATGTAATACAAGCGCAAGACTAAAAAGAAAAACAACAAATCTAAACTATCTGTGGGTCTACGCAAAATATGACTACTAGCTTGGAGAGATGAAGACAAACTGCCAATTTGCTCACCCTAAGCTCGGTCAGAGTACTACTAAGGATACCGATTGCTCGCCACTAAACCAACAGAGCAGAGAGAGAAACACTCAAAGAAGCCAATAACCCGCAGAACAACAGCAGTATAGAAGGAAAACCACCTGAAGATGCACTGTATATCATCTGTATCCACCGAAATACAATATGTAGATGTAGTATGAGATGTAGCGGTTGAGTAACATACTTTTTTTTAAAAGTGTGACGCAACGATAGTGACCAGCCAACATATAGATGTCACCTTACGTGGAAGAAAAAATATTGTCTGGTAGATCAGATAATTGTTTCTGCTGCTAAAAGACAATTCTCTATCATATCCTCTCTCTCTCTCTCTCTCTCGCTCCCATACACTTTATATTTCGATACTGCATAAAAGTAGTTATATGTAAGGCATGATTAAGCATGAGCGACTTAAGGAGGATAAGATAGTTGAAGGAAAGGGGTAGAAGTGTTTCTGTTACATGGATAAATATACTTACATTAGCTTCACCAAAATGAAGATATGTATTATTCTTGTGAGAAATAACTGGGAAGAATCACGTAAACTTTGGGTACATTTAATCAAAAATGTTTGCGGAAAATCCTGACAGTTCTATACTACGATTATGTAAAAAGGAAAAATGAGGACGCCTTAAGAAGAGCAACGTTACCAACACTCCAAGACATGGTAACGGGACTAAAATGCGACAGGTTAGTCATGTTCTGCGGTAGCCAGATAATCGGTTAGCTAAAAAATTATATTGAGCTGGGCACCAACAAACAGAAGGCGAAGATGGGAATCTGAAGGCCGTTAACCGACACTGAGAAAAAATAGCTGAACATGCAACCGATAGAGGAGAGTGGAGAAGTGCCTCCTGGTGCATAAACATGCGTGGGATGAAATGATTGATTGACAAGTAGTCCATTAGATGCACCGATGAGACATACTAACCGAAACGTGTCTAGCAATCTCCTTGCAGATAAAATACAGAATGTCTAATTTTTAACTGAATTTTAATTTTGCTTTCCAACGATGTTTTACAATGAACATAAATTAATTATCTCTATTTTGAAGAAGGAGAAAAAGAAAGGAAATAACTATGTTACTGCTTCCGAAAAAAAGAAAAGAAGGAAGTGAGCGGCCAATAAATGATAGAACAAATACAAGAAATATATACATATAAAAATACATATACATATTCAAACATAAATACATACTTATGGATGTATATGTATGTATGCATGTATATGTATGTGTGCGTGTGTATATATATATATATATATATATATATATATATATATATATATATACCCACACACACATGTATGTATGTATTTATGTATTTATGTATTTATGTATTTATGTACGTATGTACGTATGTATGTATATCTATATGTATGCATGTATATATATATACGCACAAACACATGTGTGCAACCAACCATACACTGCCGAACATACTATGGAAACAATTTCAGAATAGACACTTTTACAACCAAATGAACCATAAAACGCCTAGTAACCTCTACGCACCACCATTGAATATTTTCGTATTAGAGTTATTAAAATACGTTCACAAAAGATAAGACAATAACTTCTTGGGAGCAATAAATTATTCATGAGTTAGTATTTGTGTTTATGTGTGTTGTGCGTATGCGTATATGTATGTATTTGTATATATATTGAGTGTATGTGTGCATGTATATGTGTATGTGTTTGTGCTTCATATACATACGTACATACATTAATACACACACACACACACACA
This sequence comes from Octopus sinensis, assembly GCF_006345805.1. Classification (NCBI taxonomy): domain Eukaryota; kingdom Metazoa; phylum Mollusca; class Cephalopoda; order Octopoda; family Octopodidae; genus Octopus; species Octopus sinensis. The sequence goes on along the minus strand of NC_043000.1, from coordinate 102,043,471 downwards.
CGCACATACACACACATATATAAATATATATATATATATATATATATATATATATATATATAATATATATATATATATATGTATGTATGTATATGAATATATTCTTAAGCAAAAGACATAAATAACAATATAATTAGTAGTGCCTGTGCTTAATTAATAAATAGAAAACACTTCTGCTGCATACATATACACTCGTACACACACTTACGCGCGCGCATGCACACACACACACACACACACACACACACACACACACACACACACACGCAAAGTGATATTTTATGATTGTCTGTCTCGCGAATGTAATCTTGTACGTTACATAGTTTATTTATCTCAACCTTACTTGATTTCTTGTTCTTCATTTGTTCTACTCTATTTTGTATTCATATTTTGTGGTCGAGGATTTGTTACTTTCACAGCCTTTGAGGCACCGTACGAAGCCCTAGATAAAGCAAAACGGCTTTATATTCATATATTCAACAAACTAACATCATAGCTTTGCTTTATGGTTATTGATTTATGAATAAACATGAACGAGTGGCTGAGAGGTTCGCTTCGCAACTACGTGATTGAGTATTCAAGCTCCCTTTGCAGCATTTTTTAGTTCTGTTCAACCACGAGAACGGTTCGACCAAAACTCAGAGAGATAACGTTTATAGACTGGAACTGCGTAGAAGTCCTTTGGATTATGGGATGTTTCTGTTCTTAGTCACTCGATTTAATCGGTTTGTATTTAACAACACCATCTTGTCTCTGGGTACTTTTAGCCTAGTCAACTCTGTTGCAGTATTCAGTTAGATCTCATCCAGTCTGAGAATGATTTCATACCTACGTTGTCATCTTTTATCTTGTAAACTTTTCAGCTAATTCAGTCTGCCTGTAGTAAAATGCTATGTGAAAGTATACCAAAATATCTTTCTACGAAATCATGATGCGATGTCTAGTTTTTCAGTGTTGTCCCCCAAATGAGTAACAGGGTTATGACTCTGATGATCATCAGAGCATTATTGGGAAATCTCACTGCAATGACCCACACTGTATAATACGAGTTTTGTCCTTGGGTAGCAACTTTTATTTCTTATTTCTTAGATTTTTGCCCATGGGTAGCAACTGTTATATTTTAGAAAGTATGAAAAATGGCTAATATTTCCATCAACTTTTCTTTTGTTACATTTATTCAAACCCCGACGAATCCCTCTCAACACATAGCTATGATGCTCCCTCACCCACTACTCCTGCTCATGATCAGAGATGCAAATATATTACCTGTCACAAAGGAACATGCAGACGTGGTTATAGTCAAGCAAGTGACAAATAAATCTGTGGTATTGAGCAGAATATTTGCTACAATGATATTTATGCGTCTGCAAATCAGCGCCGAATCTGTCTGAAACATCATAGAAAATTGGTCAGTTTCAAAGGTCACAAAAGCAAAGTGTGAATGGAATGATAGTCATTTCCTTTGATTTCTAGATAGAAGCAAATATGAAATAACACTTACTAACCAGAAATAAAAGAAGAAAAAACGCTATACAGTGTCATCGAACAAAAGATATATCGCGGTATTCAGTGGTATCCTTTTATGGTCTGAATGCAAACCCAACCGCCAAATACGACATTGCTTTTCATACTTTTAGGATCGATAAAACAAAATACCCATCAGTAACTGGAGTCGATAACATTGATTATTCCTTCTTTCCCAAAACTTGTAGCATTGTATCTATGTTAGACATCAGTAATAAATATTTATTAATGTATACATGAATTAATGTTAAACTGTTAATTTATATCAATTAATATTTATTAAATTCAACTTTCAAATATATATTTAAATAGTAATTTGTATTCACCAATAATATTTCCTATTAATTCATTATACAACTTGTAATTTCATATCACAATGTTCGCAACTGCATACTAATAAACTTTAGCTATAGTTTTATTAGATGTCTGGCTCACCTTTCGAGATTCTTATGCACAATAATATGGCGGAATTGTTTCATGAATTTACTCTTAAACTTAATCAAACTGCTGTTGTTATTGTTGTTGGAGGTACCTGAGGAAAATGGGAATGGCCTTTATGGCTGACAACAGTTAGTCTGTAGGAGCGTTGAAAAAAAAATCTGCAAGTTCAGATGCCGTGAGGAGTGAAGAATTTAACATTTCTTCCTTTTGGCCTTCGTCTGAGAGTAAGGAAGACAGTGTGTGCATTTGTGTGTGTGTGTGTCTGAAGATAGTGCCTCTTTGATTTTGTTGTGTAACTCCAGTGAGCTTTGATCGAATGGAGTTAAACACGTTGGTAGCGAGTTGAATAACAAGATGTATAGATACGGAGTCAAGCAGCTTGGCATGTAGGTAGTTGGTCAAACAAGCAGGTACACAGGTAGTCAGCCAAACAACAGATACGCCGTGATCCACAGACCCATTAATCCAGATATACCACGTCTCCCCTAGGTTGAGAAACATGCTGTACACACTTTTATACGATGGTCTTTTGCATGGGGTGCAGTGAGGAGGTGTTCTCATATTCCTGAATCAAACAGTTGATTTTTCTTGTTCTTAAATCCATCAAATGCATCGATCGAGTCGACCCAAGATAAAAGATATTCCGGCCATGACTCTCCGGTCTTATTATCAGACATAATGGACATAATACATTTTAGACTACATTATACAATGTATCTTTTGATGCAGATTAAGGAAACATGGCAGCAATGCCTAGCAAATAAATCAACCATACTGATGTAGTAAGTTGCTATGTGGCTATAAGTTTATTTTGGCTGATATCTTTGACCATTTAAATATTATTATAAGCATTTTTATTTGTCATCACGCGTGGTGTTTATTCTAGCATTGTTGTTTATTTTACCCACAACACAATTCAGATATGCAGAATTATAATGAAAAAGAATTCAATCGTGGCTGTCCGACCTTTTCCTCCATCGTTAAATCTTCAATTACATTATATAATGTATCTTTAAAGCAAGCAGGGTGTGATTTCCGGTGATGTTTGGCTGCAGCTTGTAGCAGATCGTACAACCTTGTAAATGCTTTCTCTGTTGGTACTTTTAACCATTACATATATAAATATGTCCTTTGCATAGACAATTATCAGATGATTTGACTATTATTTTTAGCTTGAGAGACAATGTAGATTTCTACTTGTTGGTTCACACCACACAGCTTTAATAGGGATGGCATGAAATATATCTAAATATGTTGGGTATTATTGGCTTCAATAAGTGTCTTACTGTGATCCCTGACTGAAATCAGTTCATTCCACTCTTTTCAATGACTTATCCAGATTGATGGGAAAACATTATTATCAGAAAAATGATTGAAGCTAAGACTTGGAACACAGTGGATTCCGCTAAAATCACATACGGGTTAGGAGGTGATATCAAATAGAGGGAATAAATATATGACTCATTAGCAAACACGGTCTACCAGATTAGTCTCAACTCAAGTTTTCATCTACAAAATTTTCTTCATGAAGATTAGGTGAACTCGAGGATCAGGTATAAGACACTTGCGTAAGGTGCCACACAATCTCGTAACCACGTGATTGCAGAGCGAATTTCTTAACCACATATTTATACATGAATCACTAATAAAGTTGGAAATATATTATTGTTACTGCCATCTATTTAATAGCCATCTAAGAACCGTAAGATAGAAAACAAGTATATAAATGTAATTCTAGCCTGGCCACCTTTCGCACCAATCAACCAATGTTTTGTTAACGATTTTTAAATCAGATAGAGCAATTTTCATTTTAGCTCAGTATGTACGCAGTATTCACCACTGAGATCAAACGAGGTTGCAATATTATGTCTAACTATCCACCGGCGTTCTGACTGAAGCCATACGTTTGCAACACAAAAGTATCTTAGAAAGTTTCTTTGAAACAAAATATTACAGCTAGTCTTGTTCTACATTTGCATACTTGCATGTACACTGATATTCTAAACTAAGGATGTTTCAAGTACGTATATTAATTTAAGTCTTTTATACGTATCTTATCAGCGAGAGAAAAATCAATATTGAATTAATACCAATTTGTCAGTGTTGTCATGTACAGGAAAAAGGAAATGAAACGAGTATTTGCACAAAAAACAAATGCACTCTCCACTTTCTCTCATAACATGGATTTTCCGTCGGGTTTCACGAAGATGCAATTCGGTTGTCCAGAGTAACGGAATTACCAATTAATTGTTGTTTTAATGTAGAGAGCGAATTTCCTACAAACACTTATGTCCCCTTGGTAGTTCAACTAATGCGCCCTGATATTCTAAACTAAGGATGTTTCAAGTACGTATATTAATTTAAGTTTTTTATACGTATCTTATCAGCGAGAGAAAAATCAATATTGAATTAATACCAATTTGTCAGTGTTGTCATGTACAGGAAAAAGGAAATGAAACGAGTATTTGCACAAAAAACAAATGCACTCTCCACTTTCTCTCATAACATGGATTTTCCGTCGGGTTTCACGAAGATGCAATTCGGTTGTCCAGAGTAACGGAATTACCAATTAATTGTAGTTTTAATGTAGAGAGCGAATATCCTACAAACACTTATATCCCCTTGGTAGTTCAACTAATGCGCCCAAAGTACCCTGCAACTGCAGGGTACTTATCTATTTATCTCTTAAACGTTGTCTGGAAAGTGCCGAAATAGCCGAGAAGTTCTTCATATACACTTATATTTCTTAACGAAGTTCTTTAGCAGAATCAGCCTGAGACTTTAGGTTACATATCCTGCTCAATAGAAGAACTGTCACACAGTTTATGTCTACCCAGGTTTACTCACAACGCTTAGATCGATCGGATGTTATGATACAAAATTCATTTTTAAGACGACGCGCAAAGTTTCGATACTACGCACGAAGTTACTGCTTTACGTAACTGTATTGTCTTCTACTATACCTCGAGTCGACCAAAGCTTGAGAGTAGAATTGGTAAGCGGAAACTGAAAAGAAGCCCGTCGTGTTATATTCATATATATTCTTTTATTCTTTTACTTTTTTCAGTCATTTGACAGCGGCTATGCTGGAGCACTGCCTTGAAGGGTTTTAGTAGAACACATTGACACCAAGATTGATTTTTTTAAAGCCTAGTACTTATCCTATCGTTCTCTTTTGCTGAACTGCTAGATTACGTGAACATACATACACCACCACCGGTTGTCATGCAGTGATGGAAGGACAAATACAGACAAAAAACACGCACATAGATACACACACACAGACACACAATCATATATATATATACATATATATACATATATATAAATATATATACATATATATATATACATATAATACATATATATTCATATATATACATACACATACATACATACATATATATATATATATATATATATATATATATATATATATATATATATGCACACACATCTACCAAATCCACTCACAAGGCTTTGGTGGGCTATAGTAGAAGGTACTTGCCTAGGGTGCCACGAAGTAGGACTGAACCCGGAACCATGTGGTTGGGAAGCATGTTTCTTAACACACACCCACGACTGCGCTTATATATATATATATATATATATATATATATATATATATATATATATATATGAACGCACATGCGCCATAGTGTCTATATTTGTCCCTCATCACCGACTGACAACCGGTATTGGTGTGTTTACCACCCCATAACTTATTGGTTCGACAAAAGAGACCGATAAAATAAGTACCAGGCTTTAAGTGCAAAAATGCACCGGGGTCGATTCGATCGACTAAAGCTCTTCAAGGCGGTGCCCCAGCATGGCCACAGTCTAATGACTGAAACAAGTAAAAGTTAAAGTAATTAGTGAAGATGTTATATAACCCTAGGTCAGGTCTAATTACAGGAATTCTAACAAGAATATTCTAGACTTCTAATAAAAGGTATTCTTGCTATAAACAGTTATAACCCCTCTTATCTGGACTAGATTAACCCCAAACAGCCGAAGAAAAATACCCTAGCTGAAGGCTTTGCACACTAAATACAAGTGCGTTAGGGACTTGTGTATGCAATACAGTGAAGTGAAGAGACTCGATTAACTGAGATTATACATGAAATTAGTAGATTTAGCATCTATGCTTGCATAGATAATCTCAGTCAATCGAATATTTTCAAAATTACTCTCGGATTCCGTACTACCGATTTCTTCTGCAAAATCGGGATAACGGCGGATTATCTGAGAAATGAGTCCCTCGAGGTAGAGTGGTTGTTGCAGCACTTGTCACTGTCCATACTTCGTGGCACCGTCATCGCTGTCATTATTGCGGGGCGCCGCTTAGCACACCATTTGTTCTGAGGTGTACCACCCATCATCCCCTCCCACTCCACCTTTTCTTTACTCCCTTTATTACTTTCTTTTCCTTTTTAAATTTTTTGTCTGTTTCTTTGAATTTGAATGTTATAATTTAAAATGTGATCTGTCGTATAATTGACTGTAGAAATAACAGCTTTTTTACATCTTCTAAATTCTCTATATTATATATGTGCAACTCTATCGTATATGTATTTATATAGAACACCATTCTAAAGTATTTTCCATTCAGTCATATTGATGATATTCATAATCAGCATCACCACCATACTTTTTATTTCTTTCAATATATAGCATCAGCCCATATAATCTTGTAAAGGGTATGTTTTGTTGAGGAGGTCTAATAAAACAGAAACATATCTCTAAAACAAGATCGATATCCATTTTCAAAAATCTTTCATTTGGCTTATAATTTAGAACGATCCTGCTTGCATTTTTATCTGCTTAATTTAGGAATTAAGCACTCTAAGAGTAAGTATATATGTTGTCTATTAATTGCTTGAATAATTTCAACTAATTTAACCGTTACAACTAACTATATTGATGTGGACCCCTACCGTATTTACCTTATCCGATGTCATCTCTTTCTGATGATTTGGCTGCTATTTCCTATACGATGTGTGACCACACATGGTGGGAGACACACCGAGATGCATTGCTCAAAGAGACCGATTTTATTTCACAAACTCCAGTTATTTCTATTGATCACATTCACTCAGCTCATTTGAAATATGAGAAACGCATAAATGTCACATACTCATATTTAAAAACTATTGTCGAATCAGTGTGAGTGTGTGTGTGTGTGTGTGTGTGTGTGTGTGTACGTATGTGTTTTTATGTGTGTGTGTGTTAATGGCATGATTGTGTTTGCTGTCTTGAGAAAGGTTAAATAAATTAAACATCTAAATATACTGGAGTTTGCCATTGAGGATTGTGTATGTAACTCATGAGAGTTTGAAATCTCTAAATTTGGAGTTTCTTACGAATATTTATTTTAATCTATGTACATACAGGCTATGTTGTTTCTAGTATATTTATATTTTATCTACATTTATTTTAATTCTCTCTCTCTCTCTCTCTCTCTCTCTCTCTCAGTATATTGACCCCTATAGGGACATTAATATTCATTTAACAATGAAATACAGTATTGTATATTTAGCAAGATTTAATTCAATATTTAACCCTATCGTAATTAACGAAGTAGAGCACTTTATAATGTTAATTCATTTAAACTTGTTCCCCGCGATCTGAGAGCATAAAAATATTGCATATTCATTTGGTCGTTCCCTTTGTTCTGTTGCGTTTCGTCTCTTTTACCAAACAAATATATAACACATAAATTAAACAGACATGATTAGAATACTTTCCCCCTCCTTTCCACCGATGACTGTGTATGTAACTTATGAAACTTCGATCTATCAAAGTTCGGAGTTTCATACGTATATATATATGTACGTATATGCAATTAGAATAAAGGCACTAATGAATAGCGCAACATACTAGAAATAGACGCTAAATTGCTCTAAGAACTACAGTTATTTGCTCCATTAGCACGGATTGAAAATATGTTTATTTATATTTATATATATATAGTAATACCTGCTAGCTGGACCTGTGAAAATTTCACGGAAAACATGAAAAATGTAAGCATCTATAAACAGTGTACTGGTGCTACGTCTTTACGTTCTGAGTTGAAATTCTGCCGAGGTCGACTTTGCTTTTCGTCCTTTCGGGGTCGATAAATTAAGTACCAGTTGTGTACTGGGGTCGATCTAATCAACTGGCCACCTCCCACCAAAAATTTCAGGCCTAGAAAAGTATATTGTGACAGTTACAGAATATAGAAAGTAATATTACACCAATGACTATATAATCCAACTAAAATATCTCTGTCACACAAACATAAACGGAATTACTATTTAACCTTAAAATACATCGTACATATTGAAAGAACCTTCTTGGTTTAGTAGTACAGAACGCTTTCTTGGTATTCTTTTATTCTTTTATTTGTTTCAGTCATTTGATGGTGGCCATACTGGAGCACCACCATTTAGTCTAAGAAATTGACCCTTGGACTTATTCCCTGTAAGCCTGGTGGTTATTCTATCAGACTCTTCTGCTGAACAGCTAAATTACAGGGACGCAAACGCACCAACATCGAGAACGAAATAATAAATGGATTTATGAATGAAAGTTTGGTAATTGCGTTTATTTCCACCACGCGACACTTATTATTGCAAATATGCTTTAACTAACCTAAATTATACACACACACAAATACTTTCAAATATATATGTCACGATGAAATTCAAAGGGGCCAACCTTGACATATTCTGTGTGAGGCTGAATTTCCTCGGGAACTACGTTAATGTTATGCATGTCTGTGGAGTACTCAGCCATTTGTGAGTTAATTTTATCCTAGTGTGGTAATGAAAAGTGATATTGACATCCAATATTTGCTGTGTCTATGTATCTATGTATGAACTTTTCTTAGAGTTCGAAAATAAGGTTTCTTTTATTCTTTTACTATGAACTTATTTCTCCGTAAACTTTCCTTGCAGTGAACTTTCCTCGCAGTGAACATTCTTTACGGTGAACTTTCCCTGCGGTGAATTGGTGACGGTGAACTTTCCGGACATGCTTTTCCATAACCATTTCCTTCTCGTCTGCGTTATCAAATTTTCGTCACGGAAAACAGGACTTTACTGAACCGAATAGGTGGAAGCCGTAATGCACTAAGTCCAGCCCATTTTGCCGGTTACCGGATTTTTGGCAAAGATGTGTGATCACGCACGGTCATGGCGAATGTGGATCGTTTTTAGTTCCCCATTCAGTCTCTTCCTTCCAATGATTTCGCTAAGCTTTTATAGCGTTTCTATGCATCGTTCACTATTCCCATTACAGCCACGTTCCAGAAAATCAAGAAAAAAGACGCCACAAAATACTAACCGTGACTTTCAATGCAAATCATTATCTCTTGAATTCCTTAGACCTTGAAGAAGTAGTGAAATGCTATTCTGTTATCTGACCTTCCTTTTCCGAATCATAAACATAGGCCTACATCTAATTTCCTGTCATAAAATCGGAAGAAATAGGTCTTCGTTAGATTCTACGCTTTCAACAGATCAAAGCATACTTCTGCCCTTCTCTTCTTCATATTAAGTATCATTCGTCGAGATACCTAGATGCGTATTTACGTATGTAGTTGCAAATCCATCCATCCATCCGTCCGTCTGTCTCACCTTCTGATCCTCTCTTCATATATATATATATATATATATATATATATACACACACATCTATTATGGGATAAAATTTTCGAAAAAAATTTATCAATGGCTAGCATATTAAAAAATACCTTTAAAAGTTAAATTTATAAACAACTTATAAACGAGACGCGTACTTATAGTGATGAATTATATGGTTATTGGCGATTAAGCCTATTTTCGGCATATTTGGCTTTAGAATATTTTTCTTTTGCTCTTGTTTATAAGTTGTTTATAAATTTAACCTTTAAAGGTATTTTTTAATATGCTGGTTATTGATAAAATTATTTCGAAAATTATATCCTATATTAGATGTAAATTTAATACTATTCACTTCCAGACTCTCTCACTCTATGATAATTTTCAGTCTGATCACACGTTTCTCGACATTTGCAGTAGAATTTCTATTTTGGATATATTTGGGGTACTTAAATGTAGACATGATTTAGTGTTTTCTTCTTCCATGGGTGCATGTAAGTATTTCATATATTTCTTATCGTATTTATCGCTGACGACGAGAAAATTCTTATGAATTAACTCAAAAATCGGTGCTGATTCGAAAATAACAGAATAAAAAAAAAAATTCTGTCGGCTTGCTTCGAGACGTGTGCTTATAATGATGAATTATATGGTTATTGACGATTAAGTCTATTTTCGGCATATTTGGCATTGGAATTTTTTCTTTTGCCCTTGTTTATAAGTTGTTTATATATATATATATATATAATATATATATATATATATATATATATATATATATATATATATATATATATATATATATGCGTGTGTTTGTGTGTGTGCGCGCCTGTGTGTATGGATGTGAGTGTGTATGTGTGTTTAGAAGCATATAGGTATGTTGGCTCGCTACAAAACTAGTCCCAGAACCTTTTGATACCACGTCGTATATAGACCTGTAAGAAATATATTAAGGCATTCCCATAAATAAGCTATAGCAACAAGATGTATTTTAATTCCACCTCTTTTCGAATAAAACTATTAAAAATTTCGTAAAAGCAAGTTTCTGATGCCAACACTAATTTTGAACTCTTTCTGACTTATACTCTATTAAAAAACCGAACAGACTGGTATTATTTATAACCATTCTCGTATGAAATATAAAATAGCACACCGTCCTATATACGAAGATTAATCCTAAAACAAACTTCAAGCATCACAAAACATGACCTAAACGAAACATCTTCCACATGAACCCCTATAAAGGTTTACATCTGAAGCCTTTCCATACATACATGCCCCAGTGAACCCAAAGAATAACAAACTGCCTTTATCAAACCAGGAGAAATGTCGCCACCATTATTTTCCACTTCACTGACACACCACAAACATACTTTTCTCCTGTACTTCTCTACCCACCCCTTGCACAATTAGTTCTATTTTTTTTTGTCAGCATACTCAGTTATACCACATCTAATTTTCATTCACATTGTTCCACCCGCCAAAATACCCCCGATCAAAAAACACTCTATATGGGGCCTGGAAATCAAACTAAACTAAGTCTCATGATTGCTAGTGAACTGAACCTTGGAAGTGAACCATGTAAAAATTAATAAATATACTACACACACACACTCACACGCACACGCACATACACACACACACACACACACACACACACACACACACACATATATATATATATATATATATATATATATAATATATATATATATATGTACGCTCGCACGCATAGTAAAGACTGGATGCGTTTCGTTCTCGATCTTAACTTTTTGCATACTTTAATGTATCTTAAGTTTACACTTGTGAATTTTCAACTGAAATAGTAACCGGTATTTACCAATAATACTAGCACTTAAGACTGCATAACTACTAAGTGCATGTTACAAAAGCAGAATCTTACTTTGCTTTCATCCATTAGAATGCTTAATGAGACTCTTTGTAACATAATTTCAGACATTATATATTAATGTTTATCTTTTTCTAGTTTTTTTAGCTATTCATATTTTAGATTTCATACTCTACAAAATTATTCTGTGTTTAGCTTGTTGCATATATATATATATATATATATATCTGTAAATATAATGCATGCAAAGTGTTTTTAGAAACGCTTATTTAGAATATGAAGTCATCAAAGTTTAAATGTTTCTCGACTTTATAACTAATATACTTTAAAATGTAATGCAATAGATATAGTAAACTCTAAAGAATGTTAAATAAAATTACGCGTTATGGTTATGAGATGTAGTTAGCAATCACATGGTTAAACGTTCGATCTCAGCGTCTGAACTTTGGGCAAGTGTACTTTATTATAAACTCGAGTCGGTCAGAGATATGTGAATGAAATTTGATTGATGGAAACTGAGGAACCCCTCTCCGCACGTGTATGTGTATGCATGTACCATACATATCTAGTAACTGCGCAGCTACTGAGAATTTCACATGCATCATGTGAATGTATTGTACTCACCATGTAAAACAAATACTTGTGCTCTATAACATGTCTCACGTACTCTTTCGATTGTTTGTGAACCAAATTATTATAAATGTATTCTTTAATTAATGAATAAAGTACATAATTAACATTGTAACTGCCACTAATTAAAACATGTTCTCTCTCTCTCCCATCTCTCTCTCTTTCTCTCAGAGATGTCAGTTTTACAGAATTCTGGATTCTTGAGATATCTTTTCTTTTCTTTCGAGTTGATCCCAACAGTCATCAGGTGTTAGTTTCATAGAAGTGGATATGATTCCAGTTCATCAAGAATTTATATTGTATTGTTTTTAATAGTCCTTTATTTCCTTTCGATATCGAAATATATTCCAATGATCATTTCGTGTTATTTCACATCTAATCTTTCTTTAAATTACTCATACATCTCATTCGTACAAACACGTACACACCGAGTCACACACGCGCACACACATAAGTGGGGATATGTTTGCTATTTTTGACAGACCGAGAGGCTACGGAAAGACTCTCTCTTTGGTTTCGTCTAATCTGTAAAGAACTTTGGTCACTGGAAAATCAGCACCTTCAAAAGAAAAAAAAACTATTTTCTAGTCTTTAACAACAATCACATTGGATACAACCACTTCGGCGCTTTGTGAAAATTAATTTTGTATTCACATTTTCATTTTTTTTTTAAATTACATTTTATCATATATTACTAGAAATATGTCTACTGCCTTGGGTGTGATCTACAGTAAAAATTACTTGACAGATAAATTCACTCTGTGTTTTCTCCACTTATTTTAATGCTTTCCAAGGTTATTTGAATTAACACAAAAAACATTTTTATCGTAGAGTTTATTGGTATTTTACTAGCTCTATTCTTCCTCTACGACTTTTGTTCATCATATTTGATATTTAAATAGACTTTTAGCTCCTTTCAGACATGTGATGATGGTGTGCAAAGTAGAAAACAACGAGCAAATTTATCTGACAACGCAATATTTTATCCAGTGGCAACCTGGAACACCATTAGCAGACTTAGGTTTTGTCATCTGACAGGAGGAAAATCGCAAGTAGATAAGATGCCAGCAGCTCTCCGTTAGTAGGTTTCTTTTCGAACCTAGAAATGCCTATCGACTCAGTTTGATTGAGCTAGCGATTGGCTTCTACGGAAGGCTGCGAGCTGAGAGAAACATTAGGGTGAAATTCTTAGCGGTATTTCGTCTGTCTATACGTTCTGAGCTCAAATTCCGCCGAGGTCGACTCTGCCGTTCATCCTTTCGTGGTTGATAAATTAAGTACCAGTTGCGAACTGGGTTCGATCTAATCGACTATCCCGCCCCCATTACCCCCAAATTTCCCTAGAGTAGAAAAGATTGACATCTACAGAAATGAGCTAACATCCGTCTCCCCCATCGTTATTAGGGATAATGAATTTTCAATTTACAATTTTATTATTTAAAAAAATCGCAATATATATATATATTTCAAAATAAGAAATGTAATATATAACTGCCACGTATTTATATGTAAGATTATATTTCCTGGTACCATGCCGTTTTTATCAAAATAACTTTTCATCGAAACGACGTTCTGTAGAATAATTTTGTAAATATTTTAAAAATAAACTCCCTTGTCGACAGCTATGTGATTTGTGATCATTATTTAACTTTGATAAAGCAGTGAACTGACTGAGTCTTTAGCGATTCGGAAAAAATAGTAAGTGGCATTTCTCCCGGCTCTTTATTTTCAGGATTTAAATTCAACCAAGATCATCCTTTCGCGGTCGATGAAATAAATACCAACTGAACACTTGTACTTATTATATCGACATACCCCTCCCTCTAAATTATTGGCATTGTGCCAAATTTGAAGCCATTATCTAAGGGTTATTGTTAACAATGAACCGTGGTGTACGTCGCAATGGTTAAAAACCATTGGTTCTAGGTCTCAATCTGCGAAAGGTGAAATAATTAATTATCAGTAATCTATAGCACATAACTTATGAAAATGATACAAGTAGAAATTCTTGTAGTTTTTTGTTCATGTTCTTTTTTTTTTAATTTGATTATTAAATTTGATTATGAATGTAAATTCTATTTATGTTATGATAAAAATTCTATATTGAAAATTGTTTTACAAAATGAAATTTTGTAAAACAATTGTAAAACAGCAGGAGTGGCTATGTGGTAAGTAGCTTGTTTACCAACCACATGGTTCCAGGTTCAGTTCCACTGCGTGGCACCTTGGGCAAGTGTCTTCTACGATAGCCTCGGACCGACCAAAGCCTTGTGAGTGGATTTGGCAGACGGAAACTGAAAGAAGCCCGTCGTATATATGTATATATATATGTGTGCGTGTGTGTGTTTGTGTGTCTGTGTTTGTCCCCCTAGCATTGCTTGACAACCGATGCTGGTGTGTTTATGTCCCCGTTACTTAGCGGTTCAGCAAAAGAGACCGATAGAATAATTACTGGGCTTACAAAAGAATAAGTCTCGGGTCGAGTTGCTCGATTAAAGGCGGTGCTCCAGCATGGCCGCAGTCAAATAACTGAAACAAGTAAAAGAGTAAAGAGATATAGATGCAGGCATGATTGTGAATGGATCTGGTAGACGGAAACTGAAAGAAACCCGTCGTATATATATATATATTTATATATATATATATATGTATGTATGTATGTATGTATATATGTATGTATGTATGTATGTATGTATGTATGTATGTATGTATGTATGTATGTATGTATGTATATATCTATGTCTTTGTGTTTGCCCCCTTCACTGCTTGACAGCCGGAGCTGGTGTGTTTACGTCCCCGTATCTCTTCGCGGTTCGGCCAAAGAGACCAATAGAATAAGTAATAGGCGTTAAAAAATAAATCCTAGGGTCGACTTGTTCGACTAAAATCCCTTTAAGGCAGTGCTCCGGCATGGTCGTAGTCAAATGACTGAAGCAAGTAAAAGAATAAAAGAAATTTATAACCTCATTCATTGAAAAGTCATTTCAATAAAATGGCGTCTCACCGAAGTGTTGTTTCGGTGAAAAGTATTTTCGATGAAATTACGTTTCATTGGAAAGTCGTTTCGATGAACAGCCGTGCCAGGCTCCAGGGTATCTATAATCAAAGACATTCAAGATGGAAGCCATCTCATCATTTCTTTTATTTTCAGACAGTGTATCTAGAATTTCATTATTCAATGTCACTTACTTTCAAAACCACAGGGTACTTGATTTCAAGAAATATTGGCTAATACACAGACACACAGATACACACACACACGTACATACATATACACGCTAGCGAGCGCATAGCCACAAAGAGAAACGGATCGTGTCAAACGAATTGGAGAATTGTGCTCAACACATGTTTTAAAGTATATGATTTATTGAAATTGAATGCTTTTCTCGTGATTCGAATTTCAATAAAAGATGTACGTATGTATGCATGCATGTATGCATGTATGTACGTATGTAGTAGGACGAGTGACTAATGTAGCTGCTTCAGTATTAGCTTGTCCTGGAAATAATTCTAAAATTAGAAAAAGAAAAAAGACTGAGCGTGATAGAACTTTCTCTTCAAGCCGGATGAGCATCAAATACGACAATAATTCACCCTGGTAGTTTGGTGATGAAACGGAGAACAACAATAACTAACAGTTCTAGAGAGAGAGGTGGGGGAGGGAAGACAGAATGGGGGAGAGTAAAACTTTTCAGATGTGTATTCTTGCTGTAGATGTAAAATACTCAGCTGATAAAAAGTATTTACACTATCATAATCTCCAACTTGTTTAGTTTTGCTTACATTTGTTAGAATCGTTTTTTATAATTAAACTAGTTGGAACTATATTTATACTTGCCTTTTCACATAGGTGTGAGAGAGGGAATGTGAGTGCGAGAATGAAATACAGAGTGAAAATGTGGGTGAATGAGTGAGAGAAAGTGTGGATGAGAGAGTGGGAGAAAATGAGGTGAGTGAATGGGAGAAAGTCTGAGGGGGGGAGCAGGAGAATGCGTGACGGAGTAAGTAGGAGCGAGTGAAAGAGAGAGAGAGAGAGAGAGAGAATGAAGGTGAAAAAGTAAGTGAGAAAAACGTTAGGAAACTTGTGTGTGGGGCAAAATGTAAGAGTTAAGATATGAGAGAGAGAGAGAGGGGAAATATGAGTAAGGAATAGAGAGAATGGGTGAGAAAAGAGAGAGCGAGAATGTGTGTTTGTGTGTTTGTGCGTGTGTGTGTGTATGTGTGTGTGTGTGGGTGTGTGTGTGTGTACTGTGAGAGAGTGAACTATTAAGTTAGCGAGTTAGATGAGGTTTGAATTCATTGCACTTAAGAACACGTTTCTAGGTTAACTTTATGACAGTTTTGAGGTAATAAAGGCCCCGTCAGAGAACATACCCAATAACAGAAGGATAGAAAATTCGACTATATTTGCTTTCATTCAGCTTTGGTGCTACTTGAACAACGCCCCTTCTCAAACCTATTTATTATTTTCTAGAAAATTATCATCTCTCGGTTTGGAAGAATACAATGAACAAATTAACTAGTTAAGAAAATCTCGATAAGAGATGAAAGCAGTAACTATACTGAGAAGTAACATTTATCGCCACTTAAACATGGCTGTTTTGTAGAAGCCGACGTTACTGCTATTTTTAACCCAAGGAGAACGCCTCCTCCCGCTGGTTATTCGATGCGATCTGAATCCGATATGTATTGCAAGCAGGAGAGTGAACCCCTACCATCTTCTAGCCACGAGACCACAATGAAAATTACGTACAAGTACACCCCTATCCGTCATGAATGAATGAATGTGGCTTGGTAACGTGTGTACATGCTTTCAGTTGTTGTTTTAGGTGCCT
>NC_043000.1:102014067-102021567 GCF_006345805.1 Octopus sinensis | reverse complement strand
TGATATTGGACAATATGTCCAATTTTCGGCATATTTGGCATTAGAAATTTTTTCGTTTGCCCTTATTTGTGAGTTATCCTTGTTAACTCTTCTGGACATCTTTTTCACATTCGTTGTGAAACAGATCTGAGTGTTTGGAACTTTGTGATTCTATATAGCGGATTTGGGTGTGTTTGGAATGTGGTTGGGGTTTGTTAATCAGTGTTGAAGTGAAAGAGTTGATGAATAAGAACTGAAAGAAAATGGTGAATGGTCAAAACAGGATAATTGATTGAGGGTGGGGTTAGGAGATTGTGGGGTGTTAAAGGAGTGTATTATGAAGCCATAGTTGAGCTTTGTTGAGAAATATAACGGCCAGATGCTTTTCCAGATTCTTTCTTTTAGTAATTTTCTATGTTTTAGTTGTGAGTCTAGGGAAGTGGGGCTAATGAGGTGTAAGATACATGCCTTTTGATTAAAATCTTTGATAGAAATGTTTTTATATATTGGTTTAGGAGGGGAGGTGGGGTAGATCATGATAGATCACATATTTACACCCCTCTCTGTCTCTGTCTCTCTCTCTCTCTGTCTGTCTGTCTGTCTGTCTGTCTGTCTCTCTCTCTCTCTCTATATATATATATATATATTTATATACACACATATACGTACACACACATACATATACATATATATATGTATATATACACAAACATGTAAACACACATACACTTATATATATATATATATATATATATATATATATAAATACACGTATATCTATCTACACACACACATACATATAAATATATATACATACACATGCATGCATATACTCATACATACACACATTTAAATGCGTATATATATATATATATATGTATATATTGCTATATATATATATATATATATATATATAGAGAGAGAGAAGAGAGAGAGAGAGAGAGAGAGAGAGAGAGAGAGACGAAGAGAGAGAGAGTGAAAGAGAGAGACGAAGAGAGAGAGAGGAAGAGAGAGAGAAAGAAAGAGGAAGATACAGTTGTCTGTGAATTCATAAGCCAGAAACGCGCGCATACACACACATGCACACACATACATATACACCCCAGGAAAAATATGTCTGAAGGTATGGACATATTTTCACGTCCATGAAACTTATGTATCACGAAGAACAAATTCGACGTGTTAGTACTAAATACAACCTCAGCTACGTGTTGGATGCTACTTTCGTGCTATTGTCCTATCGCTAGTGTATGTATATATGTATATATATATATATATATATATATATGTGTGTGTGTGTGTGTGTGTGTGTGTGTGTGTGTGTGCATTATATATGTGCGTTTCCATGTATGCGTACTAGCACACACGCGCGCAAACGCACAAACACACACACACACTCATACATACATTGAAGATAATTTGATTTACTGGAACTCCAATAGATGACTATTTCAACATGAATGCTGCTGATATATCCCCTCAGCAGCTCATCGGTAATACAGAGATATTAATGCAGTCAAATATTGATTGATGTAATTATCACACTCTTCTTAGATGAAACGTTTTTTTTCAAATACTTAACTATATTTTCAGTCTCCCCTTCTCTATCTCTCTAGTACTGTGTGTGCGTGTATGCGTGCGTGTGTACGTATGCAAGCTTCTCTCTGTGTATTTATGCACGTATGAAGTATGTCGTTATTCAGTTTATTTCAAGATGTCTTGCCAATAGAGAAAGAACCGGTTTCTAACCTAGATCCAAGGCTCCCTCATTGGAATTGCAGCATCGGCAACAGGGTATTTTTGTTTGTATGTATGTATTCTCATAGGCGGGTTTAGATGGTCTGTTCTACGAGCTTTGCAATCGGATGCCAGACTTGTTTGGAGACGTCTTGGCAGCAGTGTACTGCAACTAGCAGCAAAATGGGAACACTCCTGGTTTTGTGAGCCGATGAGCTGTGACGCTGCTGAAGAAAGATCCAAAAAAGGGGGACGTAATAGATAACTGTAGGCCCATTACTCTGCTCAATGCAGATTTGAAAATTTTGGCCAAGGTGTTAGCCAAGAGGTTGGTGCTTGTCATCGAGAAACTGGTCGACTAGGCGCAAACGTGCACCGTGCCGGGCTGGGACATCCATGACAACCTCCATCTGATGCGCTACATTATAGACAGGGTAGTTAAGAAACCTGGCATTGGTGAGGCTCTGATCAATTTGGATCAATCCAAAGCTTTAGATAGGGCAGACCATCGATACTTGGAGGCTGTTTTCATAGCAGCCCGTTATCCGCGGCTGGATAGCTGCCTTGTACAGAGGCATCCGTTTGGACCTTTCGACATTGCACTTTTGGTCCGTCTGTACGTATTGACTTTCGAGCCACTACTACGGAAGCTGGTGACGCTGAGGGGAATCCCGCGAGAAATGGGGGGGAGGCGAGCGTGTTGGCATGCGAGGATTACGTCATCGTCATAGTGTCTAGCCATGAGTACATCGAGCTCGTCGGCGGAACACTGAAAGACTACGAAGCGGTAACGGGAGCAAAAATCAACCGGGAAAAGGCTTGCGGCTCGGCACCTGAAGAAGAAAACCCATGCCGTCCACCAGCGCCTCTGTCGTGGGACGCTGGACCGACAATCCGGTCAAGTTGCTCGGGGTCTGGTTTGGTCCGGACCTCCAAACGGAGAACTGGGACAAGATAACGAGTAGGGTGGCCACGCTCTCTCGTCAATGGGCCGAGAGGAAGCTATCCTTAAAATGTCGGGTGGAGGTGGCGAACGCGTACATCGCATCCGTCATCTACTACCGCCCGACCGTCGTGCCTTGTTACGACCCTACCATCACCAAACTGGAACACATCCCCTTCCGCTTCTTGTGGAAAGGAAGCATTCCGATGGTCAGGCGATCCGTTTGCTGCCAACACCCGCTAAAAGGAGGGATGGGCATGCCGTGGTTGATGATGTGCAAACATGTGCAGAGGCTGCGACATCTCCGGTTCTATGTAGACGACGGTGGACAAGTGTGGTCGCCGTTTGGGTGGTGCGCTTTCCCGCAGCTCATTTCCATGACCGAGCTGCAGTTGTGGGTCAAGAAGAGGCCGAGGAAGGGCCAATAGTATCGTGAGTGTCGCGTTGCTCTCGAACAACTATGCCGTCCACGTCGATCTTGAGCGACTGCATCACAACCAAAGCATTCTATAGGAGACTAGTGGAGGGGAGATACGACGACGATCTCGGGGTGAACCTGGGCGTCGACGAGAAATACCTGACCCGCCTATTCAAGACGACTTTCGGACCGGGACCTATGGACAACTTCCAGAGATCCCTGGCCTGGCAGTGCTATCGAGAAGCGCTACCCGTTCAGGATAAGCTCTACAGACACGGCTCGAGAAACACGAGGCCGACCTGCTCGAGATGCGGTCAGAGTGACGAAACCATTCTGCACGCACTCGTGCAGTGTCCAACCATTTCCGACCTGTGGGCTTATGTCGAACGACTGCTGTCACGTGTGGGACGAATCGGTTTATCAGCCGAGTCTATCGTCATTATTATCGTGCCTTCTTCCTTCAAACGGGAAAGAAGAGCCATTTTCATCGCACTTGTAGCTATGGCGAAATAATGTGTGTGGTGGACGCGTATGAAAGGACTAGAGACAAACACTTTCCTCTCTGGTCAATTTTTCATCAACTTCTTCAAGTATCATTTGAAAAAGAAGGTGATAGTAGAGAGGGAAGTTTTGTCTAGCGAATGCTTCAACAAAAGATGGGTGAATGTAGCAAGGATGGCACGTGGGAATGACGGAACCATATTGAGCATAATCCTATGAACCAGAAAAAAAAACAAAGGAAAAAAGAGTTACCTACTCGTAAATGTGTTATTGTGTGACATTATTGCCCAAGGTTACCGTGGTCTTTTCGTAGGTTTTTTCTTTCCACGGACAAGCCTCCCTACTTTTCGGAACTTCTTGTGCTATTTCAACTTTTGTATATCCCAAAGATTTCGATCCCTTTTGATCGTTGTCCCTATTCTTATTTTTTATTTGTTTTTTGTTTGATTTCGCCCACTTCGAAAAGAAAAAAAAACTCTATATTGTATTGTCCCCTCTATGTTCAGCCCTATGTTCGAACGTGCGTGCCTCAAGCATATTCGGGCTGATAATAACATTGCAATTTTACTTATCACTGCTTAGCGCTCCCCCTCTGTAATCTATCTATCTGTTCATTATGCCTGTATATAATACATACGCACGCATACACATCATGCATAATCATATTACATACGCATTAAATATATAATTCATTGATATAACTCTTAGAAAAGCATAGAATGCTGTGCAGGCACTCAAATATGCGAGAACGGTCCCTTGTAGCTGAAACAGCTGTAAGCTAATTGAATTCATTCTTTTGCTATTCATTTATTAATAAATATTACACTAGGTTTTTGACCCGCTGGTTCATATAAGAATCCAGAACAGAGATGTCAGACAGTTCACACCTCCTCACTGCCGGATCTTATTAATACTGTTCAGTATAAGTATATTGATTTCTAACAACTGGTTATTGCTACCGCTATGGCAAAGCGGAATTATGAAACACATTAAATATATATGTACGTTTAGACGCGCACACACGCACACATGCACGCACACGCAAATACTCGCACACACACACAGACATACACATGAATATACACAGTACATTGTATACACGCATATATATACGTATAAATACCAAATTATACACGCGTGTGTGTGTGCGTAAATATATACATACATAGGCGCAGGCGTCTCCGTGTTGTCAGAAGCCAGCTTCTGAACGACACGGTTTGGAGTTCAGTCTCACTGCGTGACACCTTGGACAAGTGTTTTCTACTATAGCCTTGAGTAGACGAAAGCCTCGTGAATGGATATGGTAGACGGAAAATGAAAGAGGTTTGTCGTGTATGTACATATATATATATATATATATATATATATATATATATATATATATATATATATACATATATATTAAAATTTCTAAGTCTCTCTAAAGGAGACTACGGCAGAGGTACTGGATATTAATAGTTATCGTCAAGCTAATATGGCAGTCTATATTGAAAACCAGTGGATGTATTCCACTGAATTTAGGCAAATAATCCTTCGAACAGACGGTTAGTCACGACGCCTGCTGGGCGTGTGCTCTCCATTGATAAGGAGCAAATACCCTGAAACTAGTCTCCAGATGCCTGACCAGCAAGGGGAAGCGGCTGACCTCCCTTGTTCGATGGTTATAATGGATACAGGTTCGTGTGTCACATACCTAGCTAGAGGCGATGGCCTCTTAGAGCTAATCAACCGCAGCATTCGTCCTATATTTTTGGACTGCCATATTAGCTTGGCGATAACTATTAATATCCAGTACCGCTGCCATAGTTTCCTTTAGAGGGACTAAGAAATTTTAATATTTCTATTTTTGAAAACCAGTGGATGTATTCCACTGAATTTAGGTAAATAATCCTTATAACATCCATTGGAAATCCCCATAAAAATAGTTATATCAATTGGCTCTACCTAAGAAGAGATAAAGGAGGTAGGTGCTTGATATTAGTGCAGACAGTTTTCGAATGTCACATAGTCTCTCTCAGACAGCACTTGCTAAACAACAGCAAAAATAAACATTTCAATTTAGTGCCAAAGAGTGAAGAAAACAATACCGTATCCGTTTGAAGAGAGATCCTTAAGAAATACTCTCCTCCTGATGATCTCCCATACAACCCTAAATCAGCCGGAGTAGTATCCCTCAAAGAAGACCTAAAGGTGAAACGCTCAGCATACAAAAAAAAAAAACCTCCAAATCCTGCATGGCTATGTTTCTCGTAGACTTGCAGAAGATAGTAACATTTACATGAATCGAAACTTCTCCTGGACTCGTGGCCGCTAAATCACATCACACTTCGAAGCTATGCATTTGCAATCCAATGAGATTGCTACAAAATACCTAATCAACAAAAGAGACAATAAAACTCTTAGTGTTCCAAGATGCAACCTTAAATGTAGATTTTGTCATATTTTTGTGAAAGATATCACACGTGTGATTAGCAGCTGCCCAAGAAGTGTCATCAAGGAACTACTTCCCTATGCGATACTACGTTGTCACAAAAACAGTATAACAAAAATACCAGCACAACGACTACTGGTGGAACATAACCATCAAAATATCTGTTAAGCGTAAGCAAAAAGGCTAGATATTGTTGTTTGGGACAGACAAGTATTTAACGTCATAGAGGTCAGCTGTCCTACTGATGGAAATATCTTTTTGAAAAATCAAAGAGAAAGAAGGTAACTATGGATGACCGCTTCGAATGCTCTAGTTCTATATAAGGATTACAAATTTACATTTATACCAATAATAATTTGAACATTTGGTTTTGTAAGCTTGGATTTTCAGAAAAAGGAATCAAGCAACTGATTCGCACATTACAAATACAGCCTTTAAGCAGAACAGTAAAACTATGCAAAACCTTTCCCAGGTTTAAAATGTGACATTGTTTTCACTATCTACCATTGAAAGATGGAGCTTTGTATCTTTGTTAGAAATCAGCTCCTTCTTCCGAGGAAGAATTTAAATGATTAAACACACAAGACATACATTCACGCCTACATACATACTGGGCAAGTGCAGCAGGACAGAGGACAGGGTGACCCACACTACACGCTTCCTAGATATATTGAAAACCAACGGGTACTCTATATCCATTGTAAATCGGCTTAAGTACCCAAGACGACCAACACGCTGAACGCATAGAAAACCCAGCAACACATGCTTCCTTAAAATACCCCAATTTTAGCGAGAGGATAACTACAGTCATCCGAGGAGCAATAAGAAGAGAAGGGCTAGACATACAACTAGCCCACTCCGGCCCCTCTCTGCGAAGACACCTCGCAAAGAAACGAACAAGGTACAACAATCAATGCACACTAACAAACTGTCTCACCCATGAAACAGATTTATGCCAACAGGTAAATGTGTATAGAATACAATGTAATAAATGCAACAAGTTCTATGTGGGTAGCTCAACAAGACCGTTACACGTCTGCATCAAAGAACATCTGAACACGAGTGCCCCTTCCTTCAGAAAACATCTAGACAGATGCCGGAACATCGACGAAAGCATAACAGTCACAATTGAGACCAATGAAAGAAATTTGGATAATTTCAGAATTAAGGAAGCTATTCTCATACAGACTAGGGCCCCAAATTAACAACAGGCTGGAGTTTGGTAATCAATATATTATTTAGCTACATCTGGATGCATGTAAGTTCATTTTTGATAACATGCTCATGTATTGTTTATAATAAACAAAAAAAGACAGAAAAAGGAGAACGGGGGAAATGGAAGCTGCACGTATAACTCATAAATTAGAAGCAACGCTACGGATGTGCTAGCCCACACGAGATTGAGAAATGGCGGACCTCATGCAATTCTCATCAGGAATTCCGGAAGGAGCATCGTGAGACCACTGCAGAGATGCTTCCGAAAAAAAAAAG
>NC_043000.1:101941567-102011567 GCF_006345805.1 Octopus sinensis | reverse complement strand
ATTGGAGGGTCCCTATTATCGATATTTTCAACAATCTAAGTATGTCACGAGGTTTCCAGACATGAGTTCTAGTTGACTGTCAATAAGTATAAAAGTGATATTTTCTGCAAAGATTAGAAATTGGGCACACAAAAAATTATTATTCAAAATAATCGAACATGAACAATGAAACCTGTAAAATATTTCTAAATTCAATGGCTCAATTAGTTTCATGAAAATGTAGTATGAACTGTAAATAAGCAATAAATATTATGATTTGTAAAATAAGTATAAATGATACAGAATGTCCCAACTGAATGTGTTGCGGAACTTTGATTCCATGTTTTAAGAATTTTAAGCAATCAAAGTATGAGTTCATTGTACTGGAACACGCATATTAAATACGTTCTGGAATCAAACATTTATGTACTGTCATCGAAAAATTTTAACTGGAAAAATGCAGTTATGGACATTGAAAGTGTACATGCATCCAGAAAGTGCAATAATAATGTTTAGCAGTTCAAAACTGTGAGTAGTGAAATACAGAATTAGGTCCGCTGATCGTGAGAATAAAATATTGATCGCTTCGCTAAAAACTAACAACTGTAAATGCAGGTGGTGTGGATTGAGTGTTTCAAAAAATATTGTGCAGGTGGTATGGGTTATTTCCCATGGGTGTTTAAAAAATTAGTTATATGAGGGAGATATAAAGATCCGTCCCAGGGGCCATATTATCGATTTTTTCAACAATCTAAGTATTCACAAGGTTCCCAGACATGAGTTCTACTCACATGTCAAATTTCATCAAAATCAATAAAACAATGTCAGAGGAGTTAGCTAACAACACTACAAACAAACACACACCGATTTTCCACGTATATAGTAGATATATAAAAATATGTTCCTATATATATATATATATATATGTATATATATATATTCACCACACACACACATATATATATATATATATATATATATATTCACACACACACACACACATATATATATACGCACATACACACACACACACACCACACACACACATATATATATATATTATATATATATATATATATATATATATATATACGTATGAAGATAGATTTGTGTAAGGTGGGTGCAGATTTTGTTTGTTTTTTCCTGACCGTCAATTACACTGACACTTACACACACACAAACAGATACACACAGATACACACTCACACTCTTCCCCCCCCCCCATACACACATCACATACACATACACACACTTCCTAGTCTTCTTATGTAAATGTTTCCATTAGCTTGCATAACCAAAGATCTTTCCTGTTGTCTGCAACTGTTATCTATAGACCCGGAAAGACAGTCGGCAATATTTTCCAACACAGCTCTTACATAAATTCATATTGCAGTTATATACAAAATTTATATTTTGTTTATTGTCATTAATTCCGCGTAGAATACACTACAATAACAATAATGAGTAAATAGTTTTATTTATCGAGGTAGTGATACGCTAATCGTAAAAACTAAGATGAAATCTATATACTCTATTTTTATCAACAAAATATGCTCATGTGTGCCGTGTGAATACTACTGTGCGACCACGCAGTCCAGTGATAAAAGAAAGGGCCAAGTAGATAGAACACAAAGTTGCTAAATAAAATGCTCTCTAATTGAATAAACCCTAATAAGTCATCGTGCATCATCAGTTAACTTCATATGCAATGAACCAACGGGGTACTGTCTATGTTGTTGCTCGACCTATAATACATAGCAACCGTATTTCTGTTACATTAAAACCGACTATCTTAAAAGAGAAGGTCACATGAAATAGCGTAATGTCAGAGATATTGTATAAAGCCGTTGGAACGGCTTTGAACATAGGGCTGCTGGACCTGAGCTGGCTTGGTGCTAAACACCAATGCCAACAAAATTTTACGTAGAATTTTCTAAAACAAAATCTAGTTAGATTTTATAGACGTTAATATTACATGTGAAGATAAGGTAGCGAACTGACAGAATCGTTAGCAAGCCGGACAAAATGCTTAACGGCATTTCATCTCTCTTTACGTTCTGAGTTCAAATTCCGCCGACGTCGACTTTGCCTTTCATCCTTTCGGAGTCGATAAATTAAGTACCAGTTACGCACTGGGGTCGATGTCATTGACTTAATCCGTTTGTCTGTCCTTGTTTGTCCTTTCTGTGTTTAGCCCCTTGTGGGTAGTAAAGAAATAGGTATTTCGTCTGCCGCTACGTTCTGAGTTCAAATTCTACCGCGGTCAACTCTGCCTTCCATCCTTTCGGGGTCGAAAAAATAAATACCAAGTGCGCACGGGGGTTGATGTAATACACTTTACCTCTTCTCCGAAATCGCTGGCGTTGTGCCAAAATTTGAAATCATTATTACATATAAAACTTCTGCCGAGGTTGACGTTACCTTTCATCATTTTAGGGTCGATAAAATAGGTAACAGCTGAGCACTAGAGTAGAAGTAATTGATTCCTCCATTTCCTCAAAATTACTGGCCTTGAGCCAAAAATTAGTAAGAGTATTGCATATGAAGGATATTTTTGCCGCTATTTCTTGCATGTTGTGCAACAGTACAGGCGCTGTCTCGTTGGATCGTTGGACTGTGGATTATATTTTAGGTATTTAACATAAATCTCTTTACTTCCATTTTTAATAGCATTAGTTAACCTTAAGTTCTGCAATGTTTTCTTTCGATGAATAAAAAAGAGATTTCGAAAAAAAAAAAAAAATCGCATAATCTTTAAAAATTCTAAGAACATATTTTCACTTAGAATATGAAATTCAAAGAAAATATTTTCTTTTAGAATATAAAATTTTCACAACATATTTTCTCTAGAAAAAAATATCTGTGAAATGACTGTGAACCATTTTGACACTAACATCATTTATAGAAATAGGAACATCGATCTTAATAATGAAACAGCGAGGTTTTCCGAATGCTCATATGATCGATTCCTTATATAAGCTCAAAGCCACAAAATTTTTGAGAGGGTATCAAATTTCACTGACCACGAATGGATAATGAGCAAAATTAACATCATTTCGACAAAATTCCTATTTCAGAGTGTGATTCAACCGGAAGCAAAACCTATAGATAGAAATTAAGAAACGGACGTGGAAGAAAAATGTACTAAGAACTCAGAAGTTGAGTATCACGCCTCCTTCAGTTGTATAACTATATATACTAACCTCACATCATGTATAAGTTAATTCTATATCTTCAACAGAAGACAGCCAGTTCTTACAAACAATTCAACTGCAATTGTTTGTTAATTTTAAAGAATACTATTACATTTAATAGTATGCTTTCGTATTCTAAGATTGTGTGTGTGCATGTGTATACATATGTAAATAAATATGTGTATATATATATATATATATATATATATATATATACGTACATATATATGTATATATGTGTATATATGTGTACATATATGTATGTATATATGTGTATTTATATATATATTCATATATACATGTATGAATATATACGTATATGAATACATACATACATATATATATATTGAAGATAAAAAGAAATGAAAACCCCTATTCCGAACTAATGAGAAATCTATGATTATTGGTGTACATGTTTATATAATTAACTACCTCCGCAGCAGTCTTAGAAGCTGGCCTTCACAATATCAGAAAGAACACGGGTAATTAAGAAATTATAATTATAAACCAATAATTAGCCTATAATGAATACATAATACAATCAAGTTTAACCTATCGTAGGTACATATACAGACGTGTACTCATACAAACCTACGGACATTTCAACACAACAATATCAAAATATAGAAGTAAGCTTGCAATGATATGCATGTGTACATACGTAAATAGATTCATGCATGCATGCACATGTACATACGCGTGTAGATGCATGAATGTATGGCCACTAACTTATCTAGAATTTATATGAAAGAACCTTTTTGAATTGGAAACCGCCTCTTTCTCGACTGTTAAGAAACTTTTAAAAAATATAACCAGGAGAACGGACAAAGGTATGTATACCAACAAAACAAATACACACATACAGACGTACATTTTCTTACTCATACACACACACAAATTTAGTAATTAAATAAAGAACTTCCAAATTTAGAATGCGAACGAGAATTTACAAAATCTAACCAGTCTAGAAGCAGCTCTGGAGATTTGAAGCTATTAAACTTATTGTTCTAAAAGTGAATACAATCCTTAGAGATGACAGTTCAATAACGACCACGTCGATAATAATAACGATAATAATAACGACGACAGTGAAAACGACGACGATGATGATGATAAAAACAATAACTATAAAGTATAATGATAATAATAATAATAATTATTATAATAATAATAATAATGATAATGATAATGATAATGATAATAATAATAATGATAATAATAATAATGATAATAATAATAATAATAATAAAATAATAATAATAATAATAATAGATAATAATAATAATAATAATAATAATAATAATAATAATAATAATAATAACAATAATAATAATAGTAATAATAAAAATAATAATAGTAATAATAATAATTTCTTATATTTGTACAAGACCAGAAATATTTTTGTATGAGAATGATTTTATTAGGAGGGTGATTGCAAAAACCAAGCAGATGATGATTGTTGTGATAATGATGACAATGCCGAAAGCCAATCGTCAACAACATGATAATGAACATACATATATACATATATGTATATGTATATATATAAGTGTATATGTATGTATATGTATATGTGCGTGTATATATATGTATGTACATATGTATATACATATATATATATATATATATAATATATATATATATGTATGTATGTATAAATATATCGATGTATGTATATGTGTATATATATGTATATCTATGTTTATATATATATATATATATGTATATGTGTATACATATGTATATATGCAGATAGATACATATATACATACAAACATACATACATATATATACACACACACATACATGTATATGAATAACAAAATTTTTAATAGCATTAAACAAACCAAGCAAAAACAGAAAACTTCTCATAACTACAGAAAATATTTTCATAATGATAATGATAAAAATACTAACAACAACAGTAATAATGAACACAAATTTACACATAACACATCCACATATATACGACTATTAAGAGTAAATTGTACATAACATTTGCAAATACATTCAATTTTTCACAAAATATATTTTTAAGTGAATTTTTATATATGTGAGTGTGAGTATGTGCATGTGTGTATATTTATGCATATATATATAAACATGTATGTAAATAAATGTATAAATGTGTACCTGTGCATATTAATGAATAAGGACACACAGATACACACACACACACACACACACACACACATATATATATATATATATAAATATATATATATATATGTATATATGTATATAACATGCGTATATATGAATGTCGTGTGTATATATATACACACACGAGATTCATGTGTATATATTTATATTATATATATGAATTTCTATATATACATATATACATATATATTTATACCAAAATATACAACATATACACATATATATATTTATTCATATTATATATCATATATATATCTACACACACACACATGTATAGTTACATATATATATATACAACGCACACGCATACATAGATATAACATATTTTTATTCATATACTCTGAAACACACACACATACGTATTACTTCGGTAAAACATACACCATAAATATAACAAAAAAAAAAACGGACTATAATGCAATTAAACTCATCTAACAGAATGTTACGTTAGTGGATTTATAACAAATATTTTAAAATTTTGTTGTTATTAACTTCATTATTATACAAAAATATATAGAAAGGAAGCATGTATTTCTAAATTTGATTGTAATGGAAAATACAAGCGAGAGTAATAAAGAAGAAATGAAGGACATTTACTATACAATACATCAGATGATCTCACCTCACAGTTTAATAGTTTCTGTTAATTTTCTTAAACCTAAATGTGTATTTAGATGTAAGCGACTAATGTAATTGGCAGCAACGGCCTACCACCCAAGCATGTTCGAGTTTCACATTATTCATAACAAATACAAGCACGCACGCACGTACGCGCGCATACACACGCATATGTGTGAGTGTGCGTGTATACAAATATACATGTACAATATGTGTATGCATATATACAAACATATTATATATATATATATATATATGTATGTCTGTATATATATATATATATACACATATGCAAACATACGCATATATATACATGCATGCATACAGGCAGTACCTTCTAAACAGCAGCTGCAAAAATAAATATATTAACGCAGTACTGAAAGCAAAGGGAGCAACATTGTATGAGTTAACAGTGAGCTCTTCAAGAATCATTCTCTTCCTGTTGATCTCCTCTACAGCCCCAAAACAGCTGGGCTCTCAGAGAAGACCTGGATGGAAAGCACTCTGCGTATGAAAAAAAAAAGACTATGCATGGGTATGTTGCCCGGAAACTTGAAGAAGACAGTAGAATTGACACGAAACGCAGCCTCTCTTGGACACAAGATCACTATATTACATCACACTTTGAGGGCTATGCGTTTCCAATTCAGGAACAGGTGATTCCCACAAAGTACCTGGTGAACAAGAGAGACAGTGACGCTATTATGACCCCAAGGTGCAACCGCATGTGTAGGCTATGTCATGTTTCTGTGGAAGACATCAAGCATGTGATTAGCAGCTGTCCTATAATTTCACGGTACTACCTCCCTATGCGGCACGATGTTGTTGCTAAGACAATTTGCAATGCTATCTGCAAAAAAAAAAGACTGTCCTGAAGTAAACTTAGAAAATCCCTCTGTTATGGAATATATTCATAAACACCATCTCAAGGAATACTGGTGGAATATTTCCATCAAAACTTCTGTCAAATGTAAACATAACAGGCCAGATATCGTTGTTTGGGACAGAGGGGCAAAGGTATGTACCATCATAGAGGTCAGCTGCCCCGCATATATAAATATCTCTTTGAAAATCAAAGATATAGAACCTCCATCTTCTATATCCAGATTATGAATTCATATTCATACCAATAATATTTGGAGCACTAGGTTTTGTTAGTAAAATGCTTAAAGGAGAATCTGGATAAACTGAGATTTTCAGAAACAGAAATAGACCGGCTAATTCATACATTACATGTGCAATCTGTGAGTGGAAGAGTAAAAATATACAAGACTTCTCTCAAGTTCCAAATGTGAATTTGTCTGTGTTAACTACATCCCAAAGATGGAGCCTTGTATCTTTGTTGAAAATCGGCTCTCTCCTAAGTGCAAGACTTATAAAATATATATATATATATATATAATATATATATATATATATATATATATATATATATATATATATGTATGTGTGTGTGTGTGTGTGTGTGTGGACGAGAGAGCCATAACTCTTGAAATATGCACATACACCCACTACCTGTTTTCTATCTCCGATCGCAGTGTTTGCATCGATGTAATCGTATACGAAAGGTTGTAATTTTTAGAGCTAGCTCTGAATTCTAGAGGAAATCAATAGTTAAAATAGGTAAAATATAATCCAAATAAAAAGGCAAAGTGAGATTATAACAAATCATTAATGATCAATTACATTTGTTTCTGTATCAACTCTTTCAACGCCAGTTCATGCCAAAGTTCAAGGTGGAAATTTATGTAATACTTGAAGTTTTAAACATTAGATTGACACTTCCTCAGGCCTGCATGAAAGGTGCGATCTCACATCGTGCGTCTGCCAGACTTTTTTTGTTGCATATATCAAGTGGAAAGAAAAAGTAAATAAATATGAAAATGAAAATAGAATGTGCCAGAGTTGGTACAGAGAGAATTGTATCTGATTGTTAAAGATATTAAAATCTCTTTTTGTCTTCTATTTGAACTGTGTGTGTGTGTGTGTGTATGCGTATGTTCGTATTGCATCATACATATCACAAACAGCAAGACGAAAAGTAATCAATACGTATTAATACATATTACTGAGTATATATATATTGTACGAAGCTTGTACTTAGTGTGTAGCTACTTGGATTTTCATATAATGCACGTTTCTTCAGGCAGTTTTATGTGTGTTGAGATAAAAGCTTTGAAAAGTTTTGCAAAACCACGTTAAATTGAAATAATCAATAAAACGAATACACTATAGCGCCATCTGTCTGTCATTGATGCTTCGTTTATCGCTCCTTCAAGTTTCTTAAAGTTTTTGGTGATTGATAGACACGTATGAGTAAATCTTCAAAATTTTGATCATATTCTTCTTACCACTCCATTAATAAGTTACCCTAAGCATTACGCTCTGTTCGTTTGTCATTGCTCTTACTTGGATCAAGTACCACACAAATTAGTGGTAAAGTCCTACCATTCCATATAGAAAGAGCTATATAATGAACATTACATGACCTTTTAACGAAAATTTTATTTTGTGGATTGTTAGTTTGCTCATAGTTTTCCAGCAAATTCTTCATTTTAATAGCTCCGCTTCGATGACTATAATGATTTATGATGTATCACAATTACTGGTTTTAGTATATCTCGCCGCAGTCAAATAACTGCCACAATTACAAGGTTAAAAACGGTTAAAAAGTACTATGTATTTCTGTACCATATCTGAACCATATATTTAATTTAACGCATCTTTACCATATTTTCATATTTACTTTACAGTATTTAAGTGATTGTAAATATATTCGTTTCATCTTTTACCTATACTTATTTCAGTCATTAATTGCGGCCATGCTGGAGCACCGCCTTGAAGAATTTTAGTCGAATGTATCGACTCCAATACGTACTTTTAAAAAGCTTGTTACGTATTCTATTGGTCTTACTTGCCGAACATCTAGCTTACGGGGACGTAAACACACCAGCACCGGTTAACGTGAAGGGACAAACTCACGTATGTGGAGGGACAAACTCACACACAAACGCGCGCGCGCGCGACTGGGTTGTTTTAGTTTCAGTCAACCAAATCCTCCTACAAGGCTTTGATGATCCGAGGCTATAGTAGAAGACACTTGCTCAAGGTGCTACGCAGCAGGATTGAACCTCGAGCCACGTGGTTGAGAAGCAAGCTTCTTACCACACAGCCACGTTGTTGTTTAAAGTCTTATGATTAAGGGCTACGCATAGCACTTTTCGAGAGCTCATGGGGTTGGTGGAAATTATCTTCACGTCAGAAACATAGCTCTTATGCTTGCACAAGAATGTACTCCATTAAATAAACCCCAAATAAAGGTGGTGGTGTTGAATCAGAATCCGATGACGGATTATGCCTCAGTATAGACGCAGGCTTGGGTGAATGTTTTCGAAGCTCGCTTTGCAACCATAGCTTTGTAACTATAGCTCGCTGTCCCCTCCCCAATGCCTTGTGAGTGAATTTGGTAGACGGAAACTGAAAGAAGTCTGTCATAGTTATATGCATATGTATATATATATATATATGTTAGAAGTAATGAGGTACTCAGAAATTCGGATGGTTTTATATTTACAGATATTTATTTGTATATTACATGTTTTTATACATCATATATCAGATATCATATAATAGCGCTTTCGTCCATTCTAGTTGAGTTTTCAAATTGAACTAACAATGATAAAAAAGGAATCCAGACAATTTTTTGAAAAGTGACATTTTTCCCCCTTTGGAGTAAACATCCTGACCAGCTACAAAGAGACCAGCAAAACAATTTTTCTTCTTTCTCTTCCTTTTCTTCTTTTCCTTCTTTTTCTTTAACACTACTTTTAGGTACAAAAACACACACACACACACACACATGCTCTCTCTCACTTTCTCTCCATTCATCACCTTCTTGTACGACCTTATATCCCTCCCCACCACTACACACTCAATAACACTATAAAAAAGGTCAAATTTTCCCAAGAACTTTGTTCAATTTGAAAATTCCACTAGAATGGACGAAAGCGGTAATTATATATTATATATAATATATGATGTAAAAAAAACATGTAATATACAAATAAATATCTGAAAATATAAAACCATCCGAATTTCTGAGTACCTCACTACTTCTAATATAAAATACCTGTACATCATCTCCAAACCTTCTAATATATATATATATATATATATATATAATATATATATATATATATATATATACAGTTGCGGCCAAAATGTTCAGAACGGCATTGTTTTCGCCA
Source organism: Octopus sinensis (assembly GCF_006345805.1). NCBI lineage: Eukaryota > Metazoa > Mollusca > Cephalopoda > Octopoda > Octopodidae > Octopus > Octopus sinensis. Next base: position 102,001,366 of record NC_043000.1, on the reverse strand, counting down.
GAAAAGTAAGTATAAGTTTTTATCAAAGTTATTTTATATTCTATAATTTTCACAGACAATAAATACGATATTAATTGTTATTGTCTGAGGTTTGGTGTAATTTGAGAGGATAATACAAAAGTTATGGATGATTTAGTGATTTACTGCAAAACCCATGGCGGCCAAAATGAGCAGAACGGTTGAAAAAATAACAAAATAATCAAAAATGACAGAGAATACTGGAATTATCTAATATTTAGTGTGAAGCCCTTTAGCTTCAATCACACTTTGACATCTTCGACTGCATGAGGAAATTAAATTTTCAATTTCTTGCTAGGTGATCTTATTCCATTCTTCCTGAAGGTTGTTTTAGGATTTCTGGCTTTCGAACGTTCTCCTAGAATATTCCACACATTTTCAATAGGATTGAGATCTGGGCTTTGAGCCGGCCAATCCATAATAATAACCTTTTCAGCCTTGATGAAGTTCATGACCACCTTAGCCTTGTGACATGGGGCATTGTCCTGCATGAATATGGGTGGTCGCTTAGTTGAATTTCTCAGCACAGGCAAGACATGATCTTTTACAAGTTGTTTATAAACTCCTGCATTTACCTTTCCATGTAATCACACCAAAGGGCCCACACCATCTCCAGATATCATCCCCCAAATCATGACACTTCCTCTACCGAATTTAACACTAGTCTTAAGATATTTAGGCGACAATTTTTCACCTACCTTTTCCCATCTGAGCCAAATAACATAAACTTAGATTCATCACTGAAATGCACCGTTTGCCATTTTTCTTGAGACCACAACACATGTTCGGTTGCAAAGGTAAAACGACACTTCTTATTTTTGGAGCTGATCAGTGGCTTCACTGCTGGTGATCTTGCTTGTAGGTTATGTTCAACTAAACAATGAGACAAGTTTTTCGAGATAACGTTTTCTTCAGTACAATGCTCATTTCCCGAGAAACAGCAGCAGCAGTTTTAAATCTGTCCTTTTTAACCAACTTTACCATAGCACGTTCTTCACACGAACCACAATCATCGAAGACCTTAAGAATACCGTGAACAACACTTTTTGACTTGTTAACAATCTTTGCAATAGACCCAATACTTAAATTATCCTTCTTTGGAAGCTTAATAATCTGCTGACGAATTGATAACAGAGTAAGTGGCATTATATTAACAAATTACACTGCAGATATTCTTACTAATGTTTAGTAAATGAACCGTCACGTAAACAAATTCAAAACATTAGAGTTCGCCGGTTAAATATACTAAAACATGGAGTAAAAGCAACCGTTCTGATCATTTTGGCCGCCATGGGTTTTGCAGTAAATCACTAATTCATCCATATATTTTGTATTATCCTCTCAAAGTACACCAAAATCTCAGACAATAACAATTAATATTGTATTTATTGTCTGTGAAAATTATAGAATATAAAACAACTTTGATAAAAACTTATACTTACTTTTCTGGTGAAAACAATGCCGTTCTGAACATTTTGGCCACAACTGTATATGAGTATAATTTGAATGGAGGCAATACGAACAGAAAACTAGGGGAACATGACCTATTATCCTGCAGAATATTCAGTATATATGTGTACTTTCTTCGACATTAATAAAGCAATATATAGTTCGAAACAATAGTGGTAGTAAAAACATACAAGAATATAAACATATAAATATTTAAAAACACGCACATATTTAAAAACACGTAGGCATTTTAAAAATATATAAACACATAAGTAGATAGATAAATAGATATAAAAAAACTTCGATATGATATAAGACATAGTGAATTATAAATTCACACGATATGATACAAAGGAATAAAAATTGACAAGTTACAACAGAAGCATATGAAATATTTAAAAACATGTAGGTATTTAAAAATATTAAAAAATATTTATAAATACGTAGGCATTTTAAAAATAGAAAACATAGATATTATATAAAACATAGTGAATTATTAATTCACACGATATGATACAAAGGAATACAAAAAAATACAAGTTACAACACGAAGGCCAGTGGCAAGTTTGAAATTATAAAACATTAAAAAGATATACTAAAATACGAAGATAATGTTCAATGGATCCAAAAGTTTCATCGACGGGCCGTTTCGGAGACGTATCAGATAATATGACATAAATTTCATACTTTAAAGGAAACAGACACTCCCCTCATCAGGATGCTCCACAACACCAAAGACAGTGAAAACAACATAGAAAAGGACAACTTACATCATTACATTCTAGCCAATTCGAAAAAATCTTTTTGACATTACACTGATCTCCTTTATATAACAGTTATGAATATAGGCGCAGGAGCGGCTGTGTGGTAAGTAACTTGCTTACCAACCACATGGTTCCGGATTCAATCCCACTGCGTGGCACCTTGGCAAACTGTCTTCTACTATAGCCTCGGGCCGACCAAAGCCTTGTGAGTGGATTTGGTAGACGGAAACTGAAAGAAGCCCGTCGTATATATGTATATATATATGTGTGTGTTTGTGTGTCTGTGTTTGTCCTCCCAACATGCTGGTGTGTTTACGTCCCCGTAACTTAGCGGTTCGGCAAAAGAAACCGATGGAATAAGTCCTGGGGTTGATTTGCTCGACTAAAGGCGGTGCTCCAGCACGGCCACAATCAAATGACTGAAACAAGTAAAAGAGAAAAGAGTAAAGAATATCAACTCATTAGCATAACCTAGTATCTTTATTAATGTCGAAGAAAGTACACATATATACTGAATAGTCTGCTGGATAGTAGGTCATGTTCCTCTAGTTTTCCGTTCGTATTGCCTCCATTCAAATTATAAATTGGAAGATAGCTCAATTTGAGCACTTCGATTCTAGCCTGTTTCTGAGTTTGTTAATGTTAACAATCTCTATATAAAATAGTATAATTTATATATATATCTTTATATATAAAAGTGAAGTTGTGTGTCTGTCTCCTACGATTTAGATTCCTAACTACTCCCACATTTTGCGGTGCAGTTTAACCAAAACCGGGTATCTTATAGTCGTGATTCATATCGAGCCCTTCTGGGTATTAGCGCGCGTCTACGATGAGTCAAAGATTTTAGAAAAATTTACCATCATTTTTTTTCCATTTTTAATGCATTTTTTTGCTATTTTTGGCTATAACTCTCTAAAAATGCTTATATAGTTATTTCCCTTACAAACCCGAGCAACGCCGGGCGATACTGCTAGTATATATATATATATTGCTTCCAAACCACATGATTCTGCATTCAGTCCCACTGTGTGGCACCTTGGACAAATGTTTTCTACTATAGCATCGGACCCTTGTGAGTGGATTTGGTAGACAGGGACTGAAAGGAGCACCTCTTATGTCTGTCTGTCTCTTTATCTGTCTGTCTGTGTATCTCTGTGTCTGTCTGTCTGTCTGTCTCTGTACATATAAATATATTGTATATATATATATATATTATATATATATATATATATATATATATATATATATATACAAATAACGACTGAAACTGAATTAGAACATGTGACGTCATCGTTTTGCCAGTATGATAAAATAGATTTTTCCCCATTACCACCACCACATGCACCACCATCATCATCATTATTAATTCAAGGGCTGCGACGTGTCTAATCCGTTGAGCAACAAGCAAAATGCTTTGTAGTATTTAGGGACATCCAGTGATATTCTAAGTTCACCTCCACTCACTAAACTTCGGCTTCCATCTACACTGAGTCGTTAATATAAGACTTGGGTCAATTTTTATCAGCTGTTTTCTGTGCGCAAATGTCGGCCATTGCGTTAATACAAAGAAATTATTATTATTATTATTATTATTATTATTATTATTATTATTATTATTATTATTATTATTATTATTATTATTAATATTGTCCCTGAAAAGTCGGGCAGAGGTGATGAATGCTTACATCGCCTCTGTTATCGTTTATCATCTGACCATCGCGCCTTGTCCCAGTTACTGCATGACCAGGTTGAAGCGTCTCTAATTAAAATTTTCCAATGGTCAGGCGGTCAGTCTCTTGCCAACATCCTCTAAGTAGCGGATTAGGTATGCCGTGGCTCCTAATGCGCAGACACGCTCTTAGGTTGCGCCACTTGCAACGATTTCTGGATGGCGAGTGTGTATGAGCACCGTTTGTGAGGATCGTCTTTCCACAGTTCATCTTCATGATGGAGCTGCAGTTCTGAGTGAAGAAATTACCGAGACTGGGCGCCTGGCACCTAGAATATCGTCAGACGCTCACAACCCTCTACCAGTCGAGCAATAGGATCGGTGGATGTTCTGCTTTAGAAATTTATAGAGGATTAGTGGCGGGGAAGTGCGATGATGTTCTCGGGAAAACTCTGGGTTCCAACGAGAACAAACTGGCTAGTCTGTTCCGGAGGACTTTCCGGTCAGGAACTGTCATTGATAATTTCCAGATGTCCTTGGCCTGGCAGTGCTACCGGGGTGGGGGGCGCTACCGGTTCGAGATTAACTCTACAGGCACGGATGTGCTGTCAGACGGACTTGTTCGAGGTGCACGCAGAGTGACGAAACCGTTATTCACGCCTTCGTTCAGTTTCCGGGTATTGCTGACTTGTGGGGTTATGTTGAATAGCTGCTGTCAAGTGTGGGACGGATCCGTCTGTCGGCCGAGTCTGTGATAACTTCCCTTAATCGGGCAGGCAAGGCGGTTTTCCTTTGCTTCGTGGCTGTGGCGAAAGAGGTTGTTTGGTGGACAAGGCTGAAAGGCAAGAGGACAGATATATTCCTCTTTGGTAGAGTTCTCATTGACTTTTTCAAGTTTAACTTGAAAAGGAAATCGGGAGTGGAGAGGGAAGTAATGTCCTCGAGTGAGTTTATTGAAAGGTGGGTGAAATTTGCGAAAAGGACAATAGTGTATGGTACCTCTCTAAGTGTCGATTTATGAGTCGGAGAGAAGGAATTGGAGAGGGCACTTGCTCCTTGAGTTACAGGAAAATCTCGAACAGTGGGGTTCCTCGATTATCCCTTGGTACCTCCTGTATCAGGAGGGCCACATCTCTATCATCCTCCTACCATTTTTTTAAATCTTTGTTTGCTATGCAATATGTCTCTCCTTTTCAGTGTATACCGTGTATACTTACTTTTTTTTATCATTTCATTATATGTAAACACCCACGCATTATGTCTGCCTCTGTACTGTCCCCCTCATTCTTCGCCCTTATGGCAAATAAATCAAATCATCATCATCATCATCATCATCACTTTTATTATTATTATTATTATTATTATTATTATTATTATTATTATTATTATTATATCATTATTATTATTGTTATTATTATTACTAATGCTATTACTAGCGCATTTTTCTTTTAAAGGAAAAAGATAATATATTTGTATTTTAGATAAAAACATCTAACCGATTCGTTTCTATCGCGATAAAATTCATTTCGTAATAACTTCGGAGTAAGATTCTAGCCGTGCACACACACACACACACACACACACACACACACACACACACACACACACACACACACACACACACACACACAAACACACACACGCACACATACACAGTCATACACACATACACGAACGTGGCTACTAATAAAAACATACTAACAATAAAATGTAATACATGAACTCGCCAAGATGTTAAGTAACAAAAAAAAAATGAAGAGGTGAGGAGAGGGCGGTGTTTACACAAAACAAATTTATCGAATTATTTGTTGGTGATTTGTAGAGAAAGACTTATCGCAGTTCGTTCTGTAGGTTATATACCGAGATACATACATTAGATAATGCACTGTGTGTATGTGTGTGTGAGCGTGTGTCTATTATGTTATGAACGTGAATGTATATATATATATATATATATATATATATATATATATATATACATACATGCACATATACATATATGTGTGTGTATGTGTATATATGTGTACCTATATATATATATGTATATATATATATATACATTATACATATATATATGTATATGTATATATATATATATATAAATATATATATATGTATATGTATATATATATATGTATGTGTGTATGTATGTATGTATGTATGTATGTATGTATGTATATATTCTCTCGTACACTACTATCAAGAATATCGCAATTTGTGAGAGAAGGCCACACATTTTACATTAGGTAAAAAGATCGATGAAGTAAAACCCAAAAGGTGGTTATTACCGAGCCATGAGTGAGTTACAAACACATACACACACACATACACACACACACACACACACACACACACATACAGAAGCACAGACACACACGCATACAATCGCGTAGACATACACATATATGAGAGAGCATACACACACCTACACACATACACACACACACATGAGAGCGAGCAAAGACAAAGATGAATATTTGCAATTACAAATAACACGAATCTTCAACATATATCATACGATCTGGTAATGCACAAAAGCTACCCACCAATCACCCCACCACTATTACCACCGCCACCGCCGCCACCGCCACCGCCGCCACTATTACCACAACCAGCACCGCCACTTCTTATCAAAACTAATATATCTGCTCGTAACAGAGAAGTTTCTCAGAGACAAAGCTCAACGTTAGTCGCTAAAAACAATGCATTCAAAAGCACTTACCCGTTCACCTAAAATAAGTATTAAAGTGGATGTCGGGTGCTGTGTATATCAAAGAAATGACGTTGCTGATGGTATTTGAAAAGTTTTAGGTTTTTCTCTTGCGTCTTAGGTTCGGCCAGAATATCAGGAATACAACACGAGAGAGAATACTACTGTTCCATACAGTGATGTATGGTACTTGATAACTTGGGAGTCTTTTATCTTTTATCTTCTATATTTAACGTGTTTCATCCATTGGGCCGCAGCCATGCTGGGGAGCCGCTTTGAAATGTTTAGTAGAGACAAATCGATCCCGGTTCTTAATTTAAAGTCTGGTACTTATTCTGTCTGTCTCATTTTTCCGAACCGTTGTTACATAGACGTAATTAAACCAACACAAGTTATCAAGCGGCGGGTGTGAGACAAACACAAATATACACGTGTACACAGTCACACGCACGCACACATCAAGGCTTTACACTCAGCTTCTGACGACCAAATCTAATTCCAAATCATTGGTCGGCCCGAAGCAATAGTAAAATACATTTGCGCAAGGTGCCGCGCCGTGGGAATGAACCCGAAACTACGTTGTTACAAAATGACCTTCTCAATCACACAACTGTGTTTGCGGTTATGTTACATGCCTACACCTATGTGATTGTCAAAGTTGGTTCACACTACTTCTATTCAGAATATAAATAATCAAATCTCAGTTGTTTAAAGATGCTTCGCAAGATGATGATGGGTTTTGAACCCAGTTCCGAGTTTTTAATAAGTCGATAATACAAACAACCTCCCGCATGTCTGTGCATGAGGCAGTCGTTTTCCATCCAGTATTCTCAATCAGTTACCTGTTTGTCAATTTTCTTCCCGTGACTGTTAACAGCCTTCAAGTTCTCCCGAACAGCCCGGCACCGCGTAACTCATGATTTTTCTATCTTCTTCCTTCTGTTAGTGTCCATTTGAAATTTGCTTTGCATGCCAATTATCTGGCTGCCGTAGTACATGTCAAGCCAATCGCATACTTTCTTCCATTACTAAATCTTGAACTATTTACAATGATACACTTATTCAGACTTTTCCTCTTCTTTTATAATCATAGTACAACATTCTCAGGATTCCCCTAAAGTACATCTGGAGAGAGGCGTCTGAGGTTTTGGCGATTTCGCAGTTTCCTTTTTTTTTTTCATATAAGAACTATCTTAAACGCTGTGCTCCATGCGGACTTTTATGCTAGATCCTGTGAAGGGCTAACTGGACCCGCAGCCCAAAACTAAAGGGAGCAATAATACTAAAGCATTTATTGGTACGCTAGATCCTGAACATCCCTAAGTGACTGAAAGTGGATTAACGGATTTCAATAGATAAGAACTCTGTGGACTGTCAAGGCTGTTAACAATACTGGTCGACCATATTTATTACTATGTTAGTGTGACTTGTATTTTTTTAATATCGTACCTACGATCGAGTAGTACAGAATGTGTTCTGTGTGAACATGATAATTCTGCAATATTTTATTTTAGATAACCACACCCAAATATTTATTTGGGTAGTACTATTTTACACCCGACGTATACAAGCACGTCATAACACCTACTAATATGGTATTACTTTAAATTCAGTTTAAATAAAAAATTTATAAGTTCACAAATTTTTGGAGTTCTTTTAAAACTAAAATTTTCAACTATTAGTAAATAACAAATCCTTATCCAAGCCTGATCCCAATGCTGGATGTTCAAGAACCAAATGAAGAGCAGATTTTCAATTCCGGGATCATCCTGATTCCAAAACGGTCTATTATGTCTATGTAAGCAAATAATGTAGACTGCGATACAGGGGTCCCGGACGGACGGACAGACAGAATTTCGTGTTTATTATTATAGAGGTTCCAGGCAATGCATGAATCCACTTAATGTAAGAGACTATGAAGAAGGAAACATTAAGACGAAAAGAATGAATTTACTTTAGACTTGAAAGAATTCAGGTCATAAGGAGAAGGAAAACGAAATGGAAGAGAATTCCAAAGTCTGGTTGTTCGAGGAAAAAGCTACGACCATAGAAAGACTTTTCCATTCGTGGAAGAACAACACCATTTGGATGAAAACGCTGTGAGTTTGTGTCTATATGGCACTATATGCAAGTATTTTGCCATTACTCGCTGAAATACTGCCAATATACCCGAATCAGTTGACGTTTCCAAGAGCTTGTTCTTCTACCTTCAAAGTAATATTCCCTGGTCTTTTGCGGTTCTTCATAGAGTTTGTCTTCTCTGAGTGGATTCTTATTCTGACTTTCTTCGCTGCTTCTCCCAGATTTTGAGTACACTCTTGTAGACTGTCTCCAGATTCAACCAACAATTCAATATCATTTGTAAAGTCTAGATTAGTTAACTATTTCTGATCATTCAATTGGAAGCCGTAGTCATTGCTATTGTCAATCTTCATAATCAAATTCACTGTAAATTTGAAAGGAAATGGTTACGGGATGCAATCCTAGTGAAACTTTAGTGATGAAATCAAAGTATGTAGTATTATCATTTTCTGACTTCATGCAGCAATTCATTTTAAGATGAATGTTTCCAAAGATTTCGATGTAGCATCCATGATCCATTAGATTGATGCGACGCTCCGTAGAAACTATCTATAAATGCAATCGAATGCTTTTTGAAGTCGATAACATTTATTGACAATGATCATTGGAACCCCGGACACTGTTCCACGATATCCCACATTGCGAAGAGTTATAAACATGACACACTTGTCGGAACTTGCTTATTCTTCTCGTAGTGGTGTATCAATGAAATGAAAACGACCTCATCAGAGACTGAAAACGTTATAATTCTGCAACAGTTCTCATAATCGTTTGTATTTCCTTTCTTTGATAATTTATTTTCACACCTTACCGCTACTCTTCTGGGACATGCTGTAATTAACGGCTGCTGTTCATCAGTTTGGTCAATGATATTTTAATACTTTCACTTTCGTGCTACAGCACCTCATCTGGTATCTGATGTAGAGTAATGTCTCTGTTGTCTTCCAGTTTTGGTCGATCCTTTCTAACGTTTCTCGTTTCTATAACCGATTGTTGTTGATGTTGCTTATCAGCGAAGTTGAACACTACAGTTGGATAAAATTGAATTTGTATCTCCCAGAGGTGTTTCACTCAATAGGTATTCAATTCTTTAGCTGTCAAGGCTACTTCACATTATTGGCATTTACAGACTCACCTAGTGCGTCTCTTGAACTGACCGCTTCTCCAACAATTTTGTATGGTATCACTGTTTCCTTTTAGTGAAATTTTCTTCTCCGCTTCACCTTTAAACTCAAACCAGACCTGTTTCTCAGCTCTGCATCTTGTCTTTAATTTCTGATCAAACAGTTGATACTATTCCAAACCACACATTCAATCAACAAACGTGTTGAAACGGTTTTGACTGCAGGTATTTTCGATTAAGTGAATAAGAAACACTCACAAAAGTAAACCCTCTTGTATTACTTCATGTCTATGAACCCAGCAAACCTCCTATGTGGTCACTTGGACTGGGATAAATAACAACTAGAATTCACGCAAAATCTTAACTTATTGTCTTGAAAATAGGATTATCACATTAGATAATGTAGTCCTGATTACCCACCGAAAGCACGAGAAAGTCGAGATTGGAATGCCTTTGGTTGTAGTTGACAAGATTAAAAACAATAACAACGTCATATATTTCGGTTCAATAATGACACTAATTGTTTATAAATCGATGTTTTTACTATATTTCACTACAAAAATGAATTTATGATGTATGTCACTGAAACACATGTGTTTATATTTGCTTGTATGAACTTTGTGTTATTTATCCCCAGGTCAGGTCTGACTGAGCAGACATGTTATTAAAGATATTTAATTTGAACATTCGATCTTTTTTCCAGACAGTCTAAAATCATATTACCCACCGCACCTAGGGTAGAGTATGTACTAAATTGAGCAAAGATAACAAAGATATAGTAGCTGTTTTCCTTTCTTTTCTTCACTACCATCAAATTAAGTTAGAAATCAGTTAATGGCAGTTGACATTGGTGAGAACTGAACTCACGATGTAGATAAGCACAGTCAAACTCTGTTAGGTATTCAGTCCGAGGTTGTACCCTTTACAGTAAGAAGGGTATATTGACAGAATTGTAAAAGCGTCAAGCAAAATATGTGACATTCAGTTACCTTTTACGTTCTGCATTTAATTCTCACCGTGGTCAAATTTTCTTTTCCTCCTTCAAGAGCCAATAAAGTTAAGTACCACTTAAACACTAGGATTAATTTCATTAACTATATCCCCACTCCCTAAAATGAGTGGCCTCGGGCCAGTGTTAGAAATCAATACTGACTCAAGACCATAAAGTTTGGAGATTAAACCGACACAAGCATTCGATGACTTGGAAGGATGAAAGCAAAGTTATTTGAACTCAAAACGTAAGGTCCCGCAAGACATTCAGTCTGGCGCTATCGTTTTATTATTGGACCAAAGTTTTCATAGGTAAAAAGGCCTAAAATTTGACTAGAAGGGATTAACCGATTATATCAACACATTTCTTGACTAATACTTTATTTTACCAATCCCGGAAGGATGAAAGGCAAAGTTAACCGCCAGTCTATAACTATATACAAATAGTGTAAAATCCATTTACTGGTATGCCACGACGATGCTGGGATATAATGAAATTCAATTATAAATTAGAGGTAGCGCTAGCTTTGTAAACATTATCGACCACACATATTCAATGTATATGATTTGCTTGTTTGCCGGTACGCAGCAAATGGTTTTTACGCTATTTTTGTAAAGTCATTGACTGGCGATTCAGTTCGCTCTCGGTTAGATTCGGGTATGTGATGTTAATAAGCCACAAAAGTGGCGAAATATCGATAACCATCACCCCATAATGGGATTGGGGCGAATTGTTTCGCCTGTCTATGACTTTCGGGTGTTTTAACACCCTGTGGTTTGGGGGGAGTCGTCTACACCGCGCGCTAACACAGCTAACAAGCAAAATGCACACATTGAATATGTGCAGTCGATAATAAACACACACACACACACGCACGCACACACACACAAACACACACACACACACACACACACACACACGTGATATGTGCTCAATCAGAACGTAGACAGCAGTGACAGCTAGTTGGAAAGCAATTTCGTTTGGGTTAACTTCACAGCTGGCGAAGTGATAGAATCGTTAAGGTATTTGTTCCCGGTTTTCTGCGCTCTGAGTTAAATACCGACGGGGCCAACTTTACTTTTAATTTTTAATCGATACATAGAAGGCGGTAGATGAATGAAATTGTCGGGCGAGATTCTTAGGGATATCTGATCCGGTTTGTTTGCGTTCTGAGCTCCAGTTTTGCTTGTAGATTTAAATCCCCCCAGTAGCCATATCACTTCCTTCACTTCACACACTGACAGTGTGAGCCAAAGCGGTTTGCCACTGATTTCAGTACAGGTATCTCTCGCAGCAAAAGGCAGGCCTTTCATCAAGGATACGGGGAAAATGAAGAACTACGGGTATCGAACGCGTGATTCTTTATCCCAAACTCACTAGTAAATGGCCTCAGATTTTTCAGAAGTCTTGGAAACATTCTCAACAGCAGCGAAATACGAAATACCGAAAATGACGACGACAACGACCACGGCAATTTGACAGGTATTTCATCTGATCGAACTAGGAATGATGAAAGTAAAAGGGATGTTAAATAAATACGGCATGGCATTTAATCCGGCACTTTACCATTTTCTGCTAGTCCGCTGTCGTTTCCAATAAACGCAATAATAAATCCTCTCTCTCTCTCTTTCTCTCTTCCCCTCAATATTACAATACTTCAATCACAATTCAAGAAATACATTTATTCAATTCAAGCGTTATCTTAATAATGTACTTACTTTTGACTATATATTTTAGATAAAATATTTTCAGTCTAATGGATTGAATTTCTGTGAGATTATTATTCAATGTGTATTCAAACAAGACAGACGCATTTTCCTCCCTGCAAACACTCTTCTCCACCATTTTGTTTTTATTATATACATACATACATGCATACATACATGCATATATACATATATATATATATATATATATATATATATATATGCATGCGTATATGTATGTGTGTATGTATGTATGTATGTATGCATGCGTATATGTATGTATGTTATCAGAGCGCATTTTCTTTTTACATTTTCATCTCTTACGTTTCTGTTTACATTGTGTTATTTTACTGCTCAATAATTATTTATATTTGTTACCATTTATTACAAGTTGATTTAATCAGTCACCATTGTGAGTCAAGATCTACACGTCTCCTTGTTACCTATCACAATCCATCGCAGATGACGAATAAGTTATTCAGCCATTTTGTAGAAAATGTCTGTGTGATAATGTAATTGTTATTGTTATTTAGACACTATTTAACTTCGATCAAACAGACCTCTGATCAAAGTAGTTTTGTTCCTGACAATCCTGCCTTTTATTCTGACAGAATATCTAAAACTACGGCATTATACAATGTATCCTTCATTTTTGGTAAGACAGCATAGCAGTGCTTCCAATTTGTGTATCTAATTTGTGTGAGATCAGATTATTTTATCTCTGATTGTTCTTTTTCACATTTGAAGTTTAAAATTAAACATTGATTATATATTTTTGACTGCGTAGGCTAACTGTTGAACTAGAACCTGGATACACTACATTTAATGGTTGTACGATGTTTAATGTAAAAACAAAAATTATGATTTTTGAGAAGTTTCTCTAATTCTAGTGTGTACATATATATATGTGTGTATATATGTGTGTGTGATATTTGTGCATATACAAATGTGTGTGTGTGTGTGTTATCAGAGCGCGTTTTCTTTTTGCATTTATATATCTTACGTGTATCCATATCTTTTAAAATGATTGGAAAAAATTGCCGAACGGATGAGATTTAAAGCATTTGCTGCTATTTTAGCAAGGTGCATTACTATGCTGACTTGGCTGCTCTGATAATGGTTCATGTTTAACCCTAAATCCCGATTGGGCAGATGGACCCAAGGTTAAAAGCATTCCAGTCATGATCATCTTGTCTTTTTTTCTTCTTCTTCTTTAGATATCTAAAACTGCATTATCCAATTAGCGTTTTCTTTAAAATATTTGCGATAATTTGAGGAAGATTTAACTTCTATTTCTAGCAGACTGAGTGACCACATTGAGGAAGATTCAGCAGCTGTTTCTAACACGCTGAATGACAGTTCTGAGGTTCAGTATTAATTTTTACAAATATATTCATCACTTCTCAAGCATCACTCTTCCTCTTCGAAAGATCACACATTGAGTGGTATACACCGTTTGTGCTACGCTACGCCTGAAAACAAGAGGGTATGATGGCAGTTAGAATGTCTTTGATCTGCTCGAATGCCAGCTCGATCAGTGTCCTAGGATTCAAAAACAACGTATGTTTCCACAAATGATGTTGATTAACCTTCTGAAATCGATGGGCGGTGGTGTGTGAAACATTTAAAATTTAATGGGTTGCCACATTAACCCCTTGACGCCGGTATTATCCGAAGCATGCGAGACACTGCTCCGGTTTTTTTTTTTTTATCTAATGAGGCCACACAAACAGACAAGTGCCAACGAGCTCGCGTCTATTTACGTTCACTGTTACAATAACATAGCGTCGTACATTTACGTCTACCGGTATATGAAAACGAACTATGTGAAGCTATTTATCATAATACTAATACTAGCAGTATCGCCCGGCGTTGCTCGGGTTTGTTTCGACCCTTTAGAATTGGAATTTTTGAAAAGTGAAAATTTTGCATTATGTAGCTTGTTATTCTCTTTAAGTTAACCTTTTCCTGGTTGAAATACACCAAAAAATAGCGACACAGCAGTCAAAAAATCGTAAAAAATAGGGATTTTCATAGAAAAAAAGCACCTTTTTGATGTAAATAACTTTTGGTCTTAACATGGTTCGATTTGAATCTTATCTGCAACGGAATGAAGAGCAAGCCTTCTTCTATCATACTCTCAATTTTGGTCAATTTGCGCCTCAGGGTCCCGGAGGAGATAGTGTTAGTTGAAGGCTACCAAACCTGCCACACACAGACAACTTCAGCTTTATATATATAGATGATATGCACGAGTTATTCTGCTCAAGTTAAAAAAAATAGCTTGCGTGTGGTACAACTCAAAACACGATATTATACATGTAAAGTATCTGCACAGTCAAAAACAGTCAAAAAAGGCTAAAAGAGATTGTGACGGAAGAAAAGAGAAATAGGTGTGAAGCACCAACAGAAGCAGTAGTGAAAGAAGGCACACAAGAAAAATAGCATTACAACAGGGAGAAAAAGGAAGCGTTCATAAAATTGGTTATGATGTTTCTGCACGCCCAAACAGACCAGGACGGGAGCCGAGGCAAGCAGAAGTGAAAAGGAAGAAACATAAGTGGCATTTGGTCACGTATTCCAAAAGTAAAGAAATAGAGAAAATGATTGTAAAATATAAATCGGTAATAAGAGTAAAGCTGCCGCCAGGAAAATACCCGGAATACACTAAAGGAATAGTCATAGATAAAGAGAGATTTTTGAAATTGAGAGAGATGTATGGACATTTCATAGACTCGCTGGGGGTTGAATTCGAGTTTGACGAGCTCCCGCCGGTCGTGGAATTAGAAGATTTGAAACCCTTTATGAACATGTAAAAACAAGTAAGTAAAATTTGTACTTCATATAAAAAAGAGGAAACTAGACTGTTAAAATGTATAAAGAAAAAAGAAAAAAATGATACAAAAAACAAAACAAAAGACTAAGAAAAAGAACAAGCTAAAAAACGAAAAAAAAAAGAAAAGACTATAAGAACGTTAAATTGTAAAAAAGAAATCACGGTTTCGTCTCGGAGCGGGACCGAGAAAACCGTCTCATATTCATCGTAATTTAATTCATTGTAATTCCTTCTTTCATATGTTTTTTTGTTCCCTCATATTTGTGTATGTCCCCTCTGTATTCAGGCCTTGTGCCTATAATAATGAGAAAAGGTTGTTCTCACTCTTCTGCCTTCGGCTGCTGTTGCTTCGTGAGTTTATTTGGTCAATGTATTTTGTTGTTGTTGAATTATCTGTTGAAATTGCTACGTTTGAACTCCTGTTGGAATTAAACTGTTGTTGTCATTTTGGCGAAAATTTTCGCTCTACGGGGTAAAAATTGTTTTCTGCATAACTTATTGGACTGTTTTTTGTGATTTTTTTTATCCGTTGCAGGATAAAAATTTTATTTTTGTCATTTTTGATATAAATATTCACGATTTTTTCTGGAATTCGGAGGCCATTTGTGAAAATGGAATTAAGTCTTTTGTCGAATATCGACTTTCTGTTCTCAATGGAGGACTTCCCGGTAATGAAAGAAAGTAACCAAGTTGGTAACCAGGAAGGAAAGGAAAAGCCAAGTTTCTCTGCTGCTGTCGGTGGCAATTTCTGTGAATTGGAGGTGCCTAAGGAACAATCATTTAAGTTTCGAAACCTTATAAAGAAAGGTGGCAACGAAATAAAACTTCTGCCACCACAGAATATGATACAAAACTTAACTGCCAGAACGATAGTATACAAAATATACAACTGTAAATAAAAAAGAATTATGTCAGTGAAGAACGAGGTGGTAGAGAAGTACCTCGCCCCCATATAGGGAAAAATTACCTATGTCGGTCGAGGACCAAGAAGCGCCACTGCTGAGTCGCGATGCGAGAATGCTGAAACAGCAAAAGAAATATTGACGCAAACTTTAAAAAGTGATGAAATAATGCTGCTCCTGACGTACCTAGGCCGGAGAACTGCAAAAATAGCAATAGAGGAGATACCAGCTGGTTACGATGTAACGTGGATGGCAGCGGCCGTAATTTACGACGCAGAATAAGAAATGACAATACTCCAAATGAAAAAGCGAGAGGCTCTAAATTGGAAAAGCCAAACTCTGGAGATGGTAGTTCAAGCCCCAAAAGACGTACTTGAATCGAAGCCAGACCGCATTGAGTGCTAGAGTTTCAGTCGAGAGACGTAGACCCATATGTTTTAAATGTGGAGAAAAGGGCACGTCCGTTCGGAGTGCGAAAAAATTATAAAAACAACTGAGAAATGCTGAAGTCCCTCCACAAAAAAGAAAATAATAAAAAAAGCGACGAAAAACGCCACAGAAACAGTCACAGGAAAAGCAGAAGAAGCGAACAACACAAATATAGAAAACACACAACTGAATAGCGTAGAGGAAATGGGGATCTTTTCGGTTTGAACGGCAGTTTTTTCTAGCGGTGTCATATGAAATTGTCACCCATAATTATGACCCTAGAATCGATCTATTGCATTTCAATCTCTTTTAGGGTTAGGGATGGGGAAGGGTATCTTTTTTTCTTCACAAATGTAAATAAACCCAATCTGTTTCTTAAACGAGGGACATATTCATACGGCACAGAATGCTTTTTAACTCAATAGACGTCACTGATTGGTTGAAATTGCAGAAATTGAAGAAAAAAAACAACAAATATCTTACAAACTATAGAATTTTCTCAATAAAGCCAAGAGAAAAAAGATGTTTTATAAACACTTCTACCAGTATACGAAGTCTAAAATGTTTTAGTTACCTAGAAATTGTGTTAAAAACTGCCGTTCAAACCGAAAGATTCGGAAATGGAATTTACCACAGTGACTTCACATAAAAGGAAAAAAGCCCAAGCCCTAGACACCCCTCCCCTGACAAAGAAATCATCTACTCAAAACACAAACACACAGAAAAAACTCCCCAATCCACTCCCAAGTCGAAACCCGCTACCAACTCCCTCCCTAAAAAAGCACTTAGAGAAAGAATTGTTAAGTTCAACGAGAAAAATGACGTTCTAACGAAAATAATAAGTTCGCATCAAAAAGCATACGTATTTCGACGAGCTGGCAGAATCGTTAGAATGCCGGGCAAAATGCTTAGCTACATTTCGTCCGACTTTACATTCTAAATTCAAATTCCACCGAGGTCGACTTTGCCTTATATGCTTTCGAGGTCGATGAAAAAAGTACTGGTTGAGTACTAGGGTAGATGTAATCGATTTATTCTCTCTTCCGAACTTGCTAGCCGTGTACCAAAATTTTAAATCGTTATTACCAACACAGCTGTTGAGAGAAGCATGCTCTAAAGATATGCACAAGTCTCGTTAGCAAACTAACTTCATTTACCATTTCTAATCAATGCATATTCATTGACTGTGATATGAAAAATGCAACAAGCATGAATATCACAAAATCATGTTCCACTTCTTCCCAGCAGATCTTAATATGTTTAACATATAAAACCTCATTCTATCAATCGAAGCTACCAATTAACTATTTTGCAGACCAACATATCTGCCACAAACATTTCTAGAATACCGTTTTGCCTATTTACTATCAGACTTGACATATCTGCGCAGGCACTTTCTCTCCCACTAACCTTTACTTCCAGTTTCCTTCTTCTTCTTCTCCCTTCTTGACTTGGTTACCTGCAACCATTTTCTATCTCTCTATCTCTTCTTTCCAGTTCCAGTTACTTACTTTCCTCATCGTCCACTTCGTACTCCAAACATCTGAACGTGTTTTATCACTTTTTCCCGCAGTCCTTAGTCTCTCATATTATTTTATTCCATTTACCATTTGTCAACTAAGCGACGTTGGCGTAGCTAGAGCGTATGTCGCCCTGGGTAGCCCTTGAGCTTTTCCGCCTCCTCCTCCTCCATACCCTTAGGCCTACACAAGTTTATGCAGCAGACCCAGAATCACCGCCTCCATAAAAGCGTCGCCCGGAGCGGACCGCCTCTTTAACCCCCGCCTCTAAGCTATCATACTGTGAAAACCTACACACCTCAAGGCATCTGAACTTTATGAACTCTACTAATTGTTGCAGAAGCCGTCAGATTAACATCAAATTACCTTGGATTCTGCATTTTACATTATCTTGTGTGTGGTGGGGTGCGAGTGCGCGCTCAGTGTGTAGTGTAGTGTTCGTGTTAAGTTTGTTAAACTAAAGTCATAACAAACATTTAATAATGATACCACTTAATACATTTAGATGCATGCGTGCGCGCGTGCAACAGAGACGGAAAGGGAGAGAAAGAGGGGAGGAGAGAGAGAAATAGAGAGAATGATGGAGAAGGATGGAGAAAGGGAGAGAGACAGAGAAAGAGTTTTCATGTTTTCATGTCAAGCAAAACAGAAACAGTTTTTGAGATCTTGGTGGGAATGTTTAGATAAAGACTAGCATTTGAGTACACACATATACGCATAAACACAGACAGAGAGACAGGCAAACATGCACACTCTCACGCACACATACACACGCACACACACACACATGCACACCTACACACACAAGCACATGGATGCATACATACATACATACATATATACATAACCACATACACGACGATATATAGATAGATATGTAAATAAATCGATAGAGATATATAGACATATATGTAGATAAATGCATGCATATAAGGATGTGTGTGTGTGTGTGTGTGTGTGTGTGTATGTGTGTGTGTGTATGTGTGTGTCGTTGCAACGTCTTAATCGGTTCCAAAATACATTTAGACAATAGGCAAAGCAATACAGCGAAGAAAATAACAAAAAAAAGAAGAAAAATATCTAAAATATATATATCTACACCGAAACAATATAAGAATTGATATATTTACACAAGTAGTAACTTAGTTAAGTACCTAAGGAAATAAATAAATGAAAAATAAATATGTCAATAGACATTGCCGTTAATGAGCTAGTAATAAAGATAATGCATTTTGTGGTTATTATTATTGTTGATCTTGTTGCTGTTACGAGTACAATTGCTTTCTATATATATATATATATATATATATATATATATATTATATATATTATATTATATTATATATATATATATATATTATATATATATAATCTTTTACTTTGTATTACTGCTTCCATAACTACATAATATTTACTTAAACCTTGTAAAAACTAATATCTATTGATGAGCTTATACTAAATTAATTACGAAATCGAACTTTCGCTTTCTCTTTAATACTCTACACCGCCTTCCCTTGCTCTTAATTATTCTCGCTATACACATATGTCAGTTATATGATTTATATAACTCCAGTAATTAATTATAAATACTATAACTTCGTATATTCATCAATTAACATTGGATATACGAAATAAAACGAAGAACCAAAGAAACAAATTCATTTATTTATTAAGCCGGAAGGAAGTTGGCTCGATATCTTTTGTTAACAATGATTATATAATAAAGAAGCAGAGAAATGAAAACATAATGGTAGCAGTATAGTGGTGGTGGTGGTGGTGGTGGTGGCGATGGTATTAGCAGTATTTATTTTTGTTCTTTATTCTCAAACACAAATATGATAAACACTAACTTACGCTTTATCAAAGCTATTCCAGCTGTGACTACCTCGACAAATATTTTTTAGATTATGTATTCAAACCTACACTGTCTAAAGAGCCTTACCATGGCAGAGTATGATTTGAGGACAATTTGGCTGCTATTTCTGGAAGGTCAAGCAATACCATATGAGACATTCGACTGCCGGACATTAATGTAGCAGCAGCAGCAGCGGTGGTGGCGTCGGCTCTCTGCCCACGACCGAACAAATACATCAGTGGAAGCATTTCAACCATGACCAATTCACATTTTCCGGTGAGAGCGGGTTATCTCGGATTACACTGTGTATATCCTTTTTCCAGCCTTTTCCAATAGTCATCCCTTGTCGTGGTAGAAAAGCTTGTGTGTTCCAATGATTCTGAGAGTGACACTGTCTGGAGCCTTAGAATACTGGTAGGGCCACCCATGATGGCAAGGTCGAGTATGAGGTCCCAGACTAAACACGACCAAACCCCAACATCAAGACCCCAATGACGGAGCAAGTAGAGGAGGGCTATCTCAAGCCCCCAAGGATTGACTCCGGTGGAAGAGGGTAACGCCTGGCGGGCAGGCGTGACAAAGGCCTCCTTACATCATTTTTCATGAGGTCGAGCGTCCATCATCATTACGATATAACACATATTTTCAACGAATATGTGTTATATCATGTATATTCCGAATATACAACTTCTTAGAGGAAAGTGCTTTAGGAGGAGGTGGGAGCGGATTTTCGGAAAATTCATCCGAATCCACTTCAATTCGTCTTAACTTTCAGGAAAATGGATATTTTTTAATGAGATTGTCTATAAATATACCCCGGACTATGTTCATTCCGAGCGTATAGGATGTTTGGGGAAAACAGTTGGGGTTTATTTTTGAGAACTGTTCCTCACTCAGGAGTGTTTCGAAACAAGTCGTCGATATTTGTTTCATTTTCTCCGTTTTGTACATTTGTGCATCTGTATATAACCCTTAACCCTAGCCATAACATTTCGAGAAAATATTGAAAAGTGAATGAGATGGGGTATATTCGTAGAAAATATAATTAAAATATATTCATTTTTCTGTAAGTTATGAACATCCAAAGTAAGGGAGGCAGAAATCTGTAGTTATGCCGCCGGGGAAGAATATAATAAGTGAAAGTACCTTTAGAAATTCTTTTTATCTGAAATCTTCACAACTAAATATCAAGTGTTAATGTAAGGCTACTTGTTCCAAAATGTCCGAAATATATATTGGAAAATCAAGAAAAAGGCGTTTATCTCCGTATTAAAATTTTTTCTCATATGAAAGTACCTTTTGAAATTCTTTATCAGAAATCGTCACAACTGTAATGATGTATACGTACATGTGTGTGCAAATAGCTGGTCAGGACGCCGAATAAAGGAAGTTCTGACTTAGTTACTACGTCTGGACGCCAAACACAGGAACTTCAGAAAAAGACTTGAAGAAGTGAATGTTTATATATAAAGCAATATGGTTAGCCATATTGAGATGGCTAGTATACTTTACGTTGTCGAGCGGTTACTGTTTACATCTCGTTCAGAGATTTATTATTGCTTGCAGACAGTTTTTTGAAATCAGTGACGGAAGTTACTGGGAAAAACATTATATAGATATTTGCAAACAGGTCCCCTAATCGAAAATCGGTGATTGCCGTACGTTGACAAGAGGCAAATACCTCGAAACTGCAGTCCGTGCGTATCACTTAGGTTTACGAGAAAGGGATGACCTCCCTTTGTAAATACCATAAGGGCACAGAAAGTGTGCCTAAAGCCAGCTGGAGACGATGATCTTCTGGGGCTAAAAGCTACAGTAACACCCACCCTTAGTGGTTAGCCATATTGAGATGGCTAGTATACTTTACGCAATATTATTTATTTTTACTAAAAATAAATAAATAAATCAAGAACATAGTCTTTCCAAGATCAAATTATTCAAGTACCCCAAGTATGGTACAGATTGGTCCAGAAGTTTGAGCGTGCATTGAGGTTACACACAGAGACAGGATAGTTTATATATTACGATTGATCATTCAACACGCATGGAAACAAGTTTTTTAACTACTCGTCTCCCTCTCTCTATCTCTCTCGCTCTCTCTGTATATATATATATATATATATATATATATATATATATATATATATATATATATACGTGTGTGTGTGTGTGTTGTGTGTGTGTGTGTGTGTGTGTGTCTGTGTCTGTGTCTGTGTGTGTATGTGTGTGGTGTGTATTTGGATATTTTTATTAATATTTAGCAGAACTAACAGAGCGACTCAAGGTTCGAGAGTTTCGCTCATTGGCACCGTGAGTCACTCTGTTACTTCTGCTAAATATTAATAAAATATACATATAATCATATTATGAATTGTACTTTTCCTCTTTGCACCAACATACATGTATGTATGTATGTATGTATATACATACATGTATGTATGTATGTATGTATGTATATATGTATATATATATATATATATATATACATATATATATATATATATATATATATATATATATATATATATATAATATATATATATATATATATATATATATATATATATATATATAGGCGTAGGAGTGGCTGTGTGATAAGTAGCTTGCTTACCGTTCCGGGGTCAGTCCCACTGCGTGGAACCTTGGGCAAGTGTCTTCTACTTTAGCCACGGAGCGACCAAAGCCTTGTTAGGGAATCTGGTAGACGGAAACTGAAAGAGGCCCGTCGTATATATGTATGTGTGTATGTGTTTGTGTTTGTCCCCTACCACCATCGCTTGACAACCGATGATGGTGTGTTTACGTCCCTGTAACTTAGCGGTTTGGCAAAAGAGACCGATAGAATAAATACTAGGCTTACAAAGAATAAGTCGATTTGATCGACTAAAGGCGGTGCTCCAGCATGGCCACAGTCACATGGCTGAAACAAGTAAAAAAGAGTATGTATATATATATATACATATATATGTGTGTGTGTGTGTGTGTGTGTATGGGGGATCTATACATATATATATACATATATATATATATATATATATATATATAATATATATATATGATCAACTAAAAACCCTTGAGAGTAGTGCTCCAGTATGGCTGGGTTCCAATGGCTGAAACCAGTAAAAGAATAGAAGAGTATATATAGTGCTAAGATATGTAGAAGTATATTACACTCTCGTTCTGACATTTGAAGAAAAATATATATCCTGAGGAAATTCTTGGACAACTTCAAATAAGTTTTATTCTTTGTAACCTCAGAGAAAATGGAAAAATTAAATTTAGTTCTGGAGAAACTTGGAAGAGAAACACTCGACGTATCAACTGAAAGCCATGTACAAGTTAAAAGATAATTGCCTTGACATGAAAAATAGATTCTGCCGAAAGATATAGTTACGTATTATGTCTTGGGATATCTCTCTTTATTTCTCCAGTTCTTGATTCGGGTAGCTCCAAGTTACTGGGATGGAAAAATGCCAGTTTTTCCAAAGATATTTCAGGATTGTTAGGTTATTTATTAAATCTTGCTATCGTATTTTAAGGTGAGTGTTTCATAATCACAATGTGAGAAATATCACGAGAATTTCTGTTTGAGTTATTTTATTCATTCAAACTAAACAACAAAACAACTACTGCTGTTGCTGCTGCTGTTTTTGTTGCTGCTGCTATTTTTGTTGTTACTGCTGCTCCCATGATTGTTGTTGTTGAGCAGGTAAACCCACTTTCAAAAGAGTCCCAAGCTACGACCATCCAGTCTTATTTTTCCGATAAAGTATCCAGGACAACGCAGTTCAACGTTATCCTTCCTTTTTTAATCCTTTACAATCCACGAATATGCTTTAGCGGGGATAGTTTCATTTTACTATACTTGTGAAAAGGGCAAAATCTAGTGGCGGCACAGTCTTGTGGTTAAGGCTTTCTAATTGGCAGAAACATCGATATTTTCAGCCGTAAACGCTAAATGCCCGCATTTAAGTCTTCCGGGAGTATAATCAAACGAAATCGTTCCCGCTAAAGCGTATTCGTGGGGTTAAAGGGTTAAAGAAAGTGAAGCATTGCTTAAGGGGAATCCGTTATTTGCATTCGATCGGTGTGAGGAGTGATCGTCACAATTCTATGTTTGTTTAAAAGATCGATAGTTTTTGTATGACTATTGATTCAGAGATTATTTTACTGAAAAATAATAACAAAAGACTTATGCAAAATTTTATTGCTTTATTTCCTTCTCTTTCTATTCCAAATCATGCTATTCGTTATTTTTCATATACAGTTACACTCTCAAATGAAAAAGCGACAGAAAGAGTTCAGTATAGTTTCTGTGCACGCAATGTTTCAGATAGAGTTCTTCTTCAGGCTAAAGATGACAGAAGAGAGATAAAAAAAAATGCACAGCAGAATTTTACATCCTCTTTTTTTTTTTTGAGAAACTGGCTATAATTAATGGGGAACGCAAGACATCTACCTCACCAATTTGTTCCTATTCTTCTTTGCATGTTTCTCTCTTCCTATCTCGCCTCGCTTATTTCTTCTACTACTTCATCATTACGCCTGCAAAATCACGTTGTCTTGCGTTTCCTATCCGTTGCAGCCAATTTTTTTTTTTATTATTATAAAGCATGTAAAGCGTTACTGTACTTCATTTATTTCCCTCTTGTCATTTTCAGTTTGATGACGGATTCTTTCCAAAACGTTGGATTTCCACTCCCCGCACCAATTCCACCATACTCTTTCCGTCGCTTTTCCAAATAATACAAGGCTTGCTAACATAGATCGCCATCAATATTTTTCAATTATGTTTTGTATGCTGTACTACTCTATATTACAAACTCACGTTGTGATGTCTTAAGAAAGAAGTTGATGTATATTTTTGAATACATACATAACAATACAAACCATAGCATTTTTACAGAAAATATAATGCATTGTAAACGAGATTGAGATATGCAATTAGATTTATGGTGCTAGATTTATTAAAGGTTGTATTAAATGTTAACTTAATCATATTAAAATATAATTAAATCCTATGAAAATTGTGATATTTTAAATCTATGCAATTTATACGCAAACATACCTGTATATATACTCTCGTACAAAATTGTGCATTTTGATATAATACACACACACTGTCACTCACACAAACACATATAGTTGCATCTGTGTGATAAGAAGTTTGCTTCCCAACCAAATGGTTCCAGGTTCGTTCCCATTGCGTAGCATCTTGAGTAAGTGTCTTCTACAATAACCTCAGCCTGATTAAAGCCTTGTGAGTAGATATCATAGACGGAAACTGAAAAAACCCCGTCGTATTTATATGTATGTGTGTGTGTATGTGATTGTCTCCCCGCCGCATAATAACCGGTGTTGGTTTGGTTTACATCCCCGTAGCTTAGTAGTTTAGCAAAAGAGACTGGTGGAAAAATAAGTAGTGGGATAGATTTGTTTGACTAAATCCGACCAAGTCGCTGACCCAGCAAAGCTGCAGCTTAATGACTGAAGCGAATAAATGATTATACATACATACATATATATATATATGTGTGTGTGTGTGTGTGTGTGTGTGTGTGTGTGTATGTAGAAGATAAAAATTTCAGCTGTCAGTACTTTACATCCAAATTCTGTTTATTCTCCCTTGAATACTTATAGCTACACACGCATACACGGTTTTCATGTTCTTATATCTTACGACATTTACATTCTATATCATTATTTTTATCATATTTTTTATTATCTTTTATCATATTTTTTATTATTATGTTATTATTTGAATTTTTGATATAAAGATGTATTCCATCCAAGTTTTATAAATCACTATAAGTACGATTCCGTTTTCGAATGTAAAGTACTGAAAACGGAAATTTTTATCTTCTCCAAAAAATTTATATATGTATATGCACATGTACATATCCACATCTACACACACATAGACACGCACATATATAAAAAAAATGTATCTTTGTATCACGTACTCCCTTTTTCCTTTTACAAGTTTATAAACTAATATAACATTATATAGAATTGTAGAGTATTTTATGATTGTAGAGTGTCAATTATGCACTTGAAGTTGCAACATTCAAGTCCTTCTCGAGAGAATGTAGTAAAATATTTCATTCTGTTAGCATATTAGTGCTAATATATTTAATATAGGGGAGCAATAACTAGAGATATTAGGAGGTGAGAGATTATTGTCAGTTACCAATATCTTGTTTTTTGTCGACAATTACCGGAAATAACACAGGACATTATTTAATTTGATCGCGTTAGTAAGAAATAGATTGTTTCTGTATAGTACTTGCTAAAGCAGTCCTGGATTGGATGAGTGGATTTTCTGTGCGTCAGTAAGTTTAGTTGTCATAACGCATGTATTGTTGAAGAGTTATCAATTTTGGTTAGAAACCACATGGGTTTTAAGTTCGATTCCATGACGTGACATCTTGGGCAAGTGTCTTTTACCATAATAAACTAGAGTAATTGGAAATTAACCACCTTGCTCAATCAAAAACACTACGAGACGCACGATCATGAAATCAAACCCACGAATCCAACGCCCTGACCCTAGAGAATGTTTCTTCTCTTTACAGGTCTGAACTATTATCACCAATATAAGAGTTTCAGCTGGAAGAATCGTTAACACGTTGGACAAATTGCTTAGCGGCATTTTTATAGGTTTTGAGTTCAAATCCCGACGAGGTCAACTTTAATTTTCATCATTTGATGGTAGATAACATAAAATACTAGTCATGTAATAGGTTAATGCAATCAACTGACACTTTCCCCACAAAATTCCTGGCCTTGCGCTAAAATTTTAAACAATTATCGTCATTGACGAACTGGCAAATTCAATAGAGCATCGGAAGAAATGCTTTGCGGATTCCTTCTGGTTTTTTATGCTTAGTTCAAATTCTATCCGGGTCAGCTTTAGCTTTCATCCGTGCCGAGACGATAACACGAGTACTAGTCAATGTAATGGAGTCAATGGTTTCGACTAAGATCCGCCCCTCAAAATTTCCTAAATTCTTAACCATTATTATCACCAATATCAGCTAAAGTAAACTGTATTGCTATACAATTATGTCTACAAAGGTATTTCTTTTGTATGCGTATATTTTAATATTTAATTTCGTTGCGTTTTTCATCTGATATCGTTTTCTGTGTAACTGACATCATTTCCTGTGTAACTGATATCGTTTTGTTTAGCTTATAACCGATATCCTTTTCCATATAATTCGTAACTCAGCTAACATATTTCTGAACTTCTTAATGAAGTACCAATTGAAAAAAATTATTTTCATTTTATTGCGCTTAGTTAATCAACGACACAAAAGAAATTGTAACTTCTTAGATTCAATAGCTTCAAATATATCAAAGCAAACACTTGATTTAACGAAAGATGACAAAAACTGCTGTGTGGACCTAATTGGTTCTTTGAAATAAGATATATCGGGTAGTAATGGTGGTGGAATAACTTGTGTTAGTGATGCAAGATTTATTATATCATAAATAATTTCTGCTCCCGAGATCTGATGTGAACTCATAACCTAAAAGTCAACAATCTGTTATATTGACTCCTAAAAAACATTGGTTCGTTAAGGTGTAGGACAACAGCAGAAAATATTTCATGTTATGTATTGTGTTCAGATCACTAGTTATCAAATTGGAGAATATCGTACGAGGTCTGATCAATAAGTATTCGGACTGTTGACATAGTAACGAAGCTAAAGCATATAGAGTAAAGTCGCTTGGCACAGGTTGACCTTAAACTCTGCTGTGCATCCGTTTGTCATGGCGATACCTCTCATATCCAAATCTTTATTCACAGTTGACTGAATTTTATGTCATGGTCAATGCGACGTTCACATACTACACACCTTCCTTTCAAGCACTGCAGTAAACAGCGGAAGTGAGCAAGAACGTTGAAACATAGTGCGCATGCACAACAGAGTTCAAGGTCAATCTACGCCGACCGGCTTTATGCTGCTTGCTTTAGCTTCGTTACTATGGCAACAGTTCTGATACTTATTGATCAGACCACGTATATATTCGTGCGTCTACGCATGTATAAATATACATAGATACATTGATTCACTCAAATTATTAAATTTGTAGTTATATTAAAAGTCATAAAAAACTGGATTTAAGTGTGTGGTAATGTGCTTTTTAAGGATGTTTTAATATAATTAATAATTTTTAATATAGGAAAAATTAGTTTCAGATATTTTGATTGTATGAAGAAATTTTTTTAATATATACATACATACATACATACATACATACATATATATGTGTGATTGTGTGTGTGAGTGAGTGAGTGAGTGTGTGTGTGTGTGTGTGTGGTGTGTGTGTGTGTGTGTGTGTGTGTGTGTGTGTGTGTTTACTCCGATTGAAAGCGACTTTTTATATATAAACATTTGACTAGAAAATGATGAGCCAGAATCGAACCCACAAATCAACGCTTACATATATAAGTATATAATACATGCATATATGATATCTGATATACACGTGCGTGTATATATACAGTAGCGGTCATAATATAAGGGTAAGTAAGAACAAATATATTGAAATAGTTATTATAGAAGATTAACAACATGTTGATACTAGATATGTTAGATATCTAGTCTCAAGTTAGATATAGTTAGATATATCTAATATCTATCTTTCGTGAAAATTTCAAGTGAATGGAAGGAAATAAACAAACAATCTCCCATATTGCAGCGGCCAAAAGTTAAGGGTCACTTAGAAAAAATGAACTACTAACCGAGGTATTTGTTGTTTAGAAGATTGTTAATGGACTAACAGTTACTTCTTATGATCTTACATTCAACTGTCAACATAGCGGCTTGTAAGAAACGATTGGTGTCAGGTGATAAAAAACAAAACAAAGGATTGTATCTCTTCACCAGGAGGGCAAGTCAAATTCTGTAGCAATGTCTAGAAGTGTTGTGCAACGAATTGTAGCTCGTTTTAAGTCATCAGATCGACAGATGCTAAAGCCAAAGCTAAGCTGGTAGACATCGTAGAACTACACCAAGACGA
This sequence comes from Octopus sinensis, assembly GCF_006345805.1. Classification (NCBI taxonomy): domain Eukaryota; kingdom Metazoa; phylum Mollusca; class Cephalopoda; order Octopoda; family Octopodidae; genus Octopus; species Octopus sinensis. Next base: position 101,972,279 of record NC_043000.1, on the reverse strand, counting down.
GATCGTACTATGGTTGGAACGTCACTGAAGGATAGATTTAAGAGTGCTGCTGAGATATCCCGCGAGTTTAGCTCCACTTTCGATGTCAGCGTATTACGCAAAACAGTTTCTCGGAGCTTACAGGTTTCTGAGTTGCTTGTTCGGGCACCAGCAAAGAAACTTCTGATCTCCAAGAAGAATCAATAATTCGTTTCACTCACGAATATGTCGTTTGGATAGAAGAACAGTGGTCGCAGGTTCATTTTAGCGATGAATCGAAGTTTAATGTGAGTGGTTACGATGGCATGATGTACGTCCGATAAAGTGGCGAAAGGTTATCTCGTGCATGTGTGAAAAAGACAGTGAAATACGGAGGCGGCAGTATAATGGTATGTGGAGTGATCTCTGCTGCAGGTCCTGGTCCACTTATTCGCCTACAAGGGGCTGTCAATGCTAAAATCTACAAGAAGATTCTTAGACAGCATGCCCTGCCACATTTCCGATCCTCGTCAGTTCAACCTCCTATCTTCATGCAGGACAACGCTCCCTGTCACACTGCGAAGAGAGTCAAAGAATTTTTTGAGTGATGAAGGGGTTAATCTCATAGACTGGCCACCTCAAAATACCGATCTCAACTCTATAGAAAACGTTTGGAAGATTATTGGAGATGGGGCACGAAGGAGTAATCCAAAGAACCAAGATGAACTCTTGGAATTATTGAAAAACGAATGGAACAATATTACTCCATCATTTTGCAAGTAATTAATTCAGTCCTGTGGTAACAGATGTCAGGAGTTCATTGATAGTAAAGAGATGTTCACAAAATATTAATAGTAAGGGTTTCTTTTTTTTTTTTTTCTTGTTCCATTTTTCATTGTTTTTCTAAGTGTTCCATAACATTCAGACACAGGCGTGGCTGTGTGGTAATTTTGCTTCCGAACCACATGGTTTTGGGTCCATTCCCAGCGCGTGGAACGATGGGCAAGTGAATTTAGTTGACAGAAAAGGAAAGAAGTCCATCGTGTTCATAAATATTTCGATATCTATTTTTATGTGCGTTTTGTGTTTATCTTCCCTCACAGTTTGACAACCAGTGTTGATTTGTGTGCGTCCCAATAAATTAGCGATTTTGTAAAAAAGCGAACGAAATAATAAGTACCAAGCTTCACAAAACAGAAAAAAAGGACTCCGGTTGATGGGTTTGACTAACCCCTTGAAGGCGCTGCCCCAGCATGGCGAATATAATGTAACTCTCAACACTTTTACAACGTTTTACCATGGATATACGACATAGTGCCAAGCCATTGACAATATACGAACCAACGAAGGTGACGGGCTAGCAGAATGGTTAGCATGCCAAGCGAAATGCTTAGCGGTATTTCGCCCGTCTTTACGTTCTGAGTTCAAATTCCGCCGAGGTCGAATTTTGCCTTTCACCCTTTCAAGGCCGATGAATAAGTACCAGTTAGGCACTGGGATCGATGTAATCGGCTTGCGCTCTCCCCCACCCCCGCCGAAATTGCTAGCCTAGTGCCAAAATTTGAAACCAATATACGAACCAACGAGCATTGATACGGAAGTTCAACAAACTTATTCGAAACTTTCATTCAATTCGCTGTTTTACATCCGTAATTGCAACACTTCATTTGCGTCTTCTTCCTGACTTTTTTAAAATCTCGAGCCCTAAAACTATAACGCCGGTCACTCGGTTTCCATGGCGTATAAGTCACTAAAGTAACAACGTTCCTCTGAATCAATTTTGAGGGTAGGGGTCCAGTCGATCACACTGACCCCAGTACCTGAATAGTATTTTATTTTCTTGATCCCGAAGAGGCGAAAGGCAAAGTTGACTTCGGCGGGATTTGAACTCTGAAGATAAAGTGCAAGAAGAAAAACTGCTAAACATTTTGTCCGATGTGCTAACGATTCTGCCACCGAGCCGTTTTTTTTTCTCCTCACTCCACCAACACTAAACTCTCTCTTCCTCTCTCTTCATATCTCTCACTCCCTCACTTCTCTTTCTCCTTCTCTCATTTCTATTTCTCCCTCTCTCACTCTCTCTCTCTCTCTCTCTCTCTCTCTCTCTCTCTCCCTTTCTTCCCCTCTCAATAACCAATTAACTAATCAACCACAGAACCACCGAAAACAGAAGAAAAGACGAACTATCACATCTCTCGTTCCCCCTATATTCTTCATATTACACAGTTTTCACAGACGGCTTGCTTAATAGAAACTGACACAGATTATATCAAGTTATTTACGTTAAACTTTATTTTGTTCCACTATAAAAGTGTCTACGCGTGTGCGCATGCGCATGTGTGTGTGTGTGCCCATGTGTGCGTATGTCTTTAGTATACCAGAGAATCGGTTCCTATTATGTGTTTGAGTGTATGTAACAGCGAGTATAAATCGAACTTCGTCTTCATTACGTGTGTGAGAGTGTGTGTGCATGTAAAATAATCACTCGTAATTTATAAGAAATTTCCATTGTGTCCTTCGTTTTTATACAATGGCTGCGTTTTAGTTAAGTAACTGCCAGAAAATTTTAGTCCACAAAATTATATTAACTGGAACGACAAGAGCAACAACGCTAACGCTAGCTAGAGAGTGGAGTTAAATGTAAAAGAATAGACAGCAAATAAACAAACCATTACAATTTTGAACAAAATAAAGTGCCAAAGCAAAAAGTCGTAAGAATATTTGATAACTGATAATGTCTGTACATATAAATGTATGTACAAGTTTCTGTGTGATTGCAAATCTGCGTGAATCTATCTGCTTACATGTGTATACATACACACACATACGTGTATGTACATATATACATATATATATATGTATATATATATATATATATATATATATATATATATATATATATATATATATATATATATATACACACACATGTATATATGTATGTACGTGCGCTTGCATGCTGCTTTGTTATGTTATGGTGGTATATGTATTGATTAATATGTATTATACGTATGTGTGTATGTATGTATGTATATAGGCATTGAAACGTGAGTATATGCGAATATTAAAATGTGCATATATATGCATGTATATGTGTACATATATCTGGATATGCACACACGTATACATACATACACACTCACACATATACACGTACATCATACATATACAGATAAATATGCACAAATATACACAAATATGTAAATAGGTAGAGATGTATGCATGTATGCATGTGTGTATGTGTGTATGTATGCATATGTGTATATGCAGTTTCCAGTGTGCGAATGCACCTGTGAACGTCTATTTGTACTTCTATGTGTGTACACTCATGTCTGCGCATGACATTAAAGACGCATAGTGTTTCCTGTCTATGAGCGTATACTTGTTACTGGTTTGTTTTTTTCGGATGTATGTATGTGTGAGTTTGTGTGTGTGACTTAGTGTGTGGCGAAACATACACAAACGTCTCGCGCGCACACACGTGTGTGTGTGGGTGTGTGAAAGTCAAGTGGAACAATTAGCTGTCTATTGTTATAGCTTGTAAATGAGACAATTTCAGAAGCTTGATGCATGCATCCATTGAACTGTAACGTTGTGTGTGTGTGTGAGAGAGAGAGAGAGAGAGAGAGCGAGAGAGAGATGTGGCGTAAAGAAGAAAGGTAGACAGAAAGAAGGTACAGTGGAGGAAAGGTGTGAAGCAAAAAAAAAAAAGAGCTAGAAGGTTGAGAAGACGGAGATGGAGAAGAGGAAGATGATTTGAAAAGAGGGGTGAGTTTGTTAGCGACACTAACAACTTGTCTAGAGAATCTCGGTTTTATTTTTAGATTTAGAGGGTAGCAGGAAGAGGTGGAAGATAGGGTTTAACTAACAGAGAGAGAGAGAGAGAGAGAGAGAGAGAGACAGACAGACAGACAGAGAGAGAGAGAGACAGAGAAGAGAAATGTAAGATGAAGATGATGAAAAGTTTGGAGATTGGGGGGAAAGAAATAGAAATGGTGGTAACCGTTTCATTAGCAGAACTAAAAGAAATGACGGAGCAGTTAAGATACACATAGACAATTATATCGGTGTGTATCTGTACGTATATATATGCGTGTATCTATCTATCTATCTATCTATCTATCTATCTATCTATCTATCTATCTATCTATCTATCTATCTATCTATCTATCTATTTATCTTTCTATCTATCTATCTATTTATCTTTCTATCTATTTATCTATTTATCTATCTATCTATCTATCTATCTATCTATCTATCTATCTATCTATCTAACTATCTATCTATCTATCTATCTATCTATCTATCTATCTATCTATCTATCTTTCAATCTATCTATCTGTCTGTCTGTCTGTATGTATGTGTCTGTGTGTGTATGCATTTTTCACTAATGGAATAACTGACCGATACGCATCCCGATTTTTGAAACAATAGACGAAGACAATAAAAGCTTTACGGTCAAACAAGAGAATGATGGATTAAGTTTGTATATATTTTTTGCAACTCTCTCCCTTTTCTCCCCCTCTCTCACTGCCTCTATCTCTCTCTCACTGTCTCTCTCTCTCATCCTCCTTCCCTTCTATCTGCTGCCCACACGTGACCCGTGACTGATTTTCTATTTTCTCTGCCTTTTGTTGTTGGTGTCTTTATTTTCCTAGCGTGCTGGTCTACTTTTTCTCCTCTCTTTCTACTTCTCTTTTTATATCCATTTGAGGATTTCTTAATCCATCATTCTTGTTATTGATCGTAAGGCATTATTTATTGTCTTCGTCTATCGTTTCAAATTACATTTGTCTACTTTCATACGTCCACATTGTATTGTTTTGTTCGCTCGAGCCGTAATTCTACGCAAATCTTACGGGTGCCGCTGATATACGAAGTTCCTAGTCTTATGTTGAAGGCACGAAACTGGATATTAGTAACTTTGGTAGATAACTAAGGAAGGAGTCGGATCCTTGTGTCTGTTCTACGCGTACGTTTTGTAGTATTTAATGCATTGTTCATATGGAATAACTGAACGGTGGAGGCACATGGCCTAGTGGTTAGAACAGCGGACTCGCGGTCGGGGGGATCGCAAGTTCGAATCTCAGACCGGGCGATGTGTGTGTTTATGAGCGAAGCACCTAAGCTCCACGCAGCTCCGGCATAAGGTAATGGTGAACCTCTGCTGACTCTTTCGCCACAACTTTCTCTCACTCTTTCCTCTTGCAGCTCTCCTGCGATGGACCGGTGTCCGTCCAGGTGGGGAACCTATACGCCAAGGAAACCGGGAAACCGGCCCTTATGAGCCAGGCGTGGCTCGAGAAGGAACAAACAACAATAACTGAACGCCACACATCTCAACTTTTGTTAACGGTAAGTTTGTATATATTTTTTTGCGACTCTTGTCCTAATATTCCTTTCCTAGCATCCCAGCTTCCTCTCTCTCTCTGTTCTGTCTCATCCTCCTTTCCTTCTATCTGCTTCCCACACGTGACTGATTTTCTGTTTTTGTTTTCATTTGAAGATTTCTTCCAGGCGTTAATCCATCATTCTCGTGTTTGACCGTAAAGCTTTATCTATTGTTTTCGTCTGTCGTCTCAAATTATATTTATTTACTTTTGTACGTCCACCCTTTATTGTTTTGTTCGCTCGAGCCCTAATACTACGCAAATCTTACGAGTGCCGCTGATATACGAAGTTCCCAGTCTTATTGTTAAAGGCACGAAACTGGGTATTAGTATTTTTGGTCGATAACTGAGGAAGGATTAGGGTCCTTGTGTCTGTCTAGTGTGTACGTTTTGTAGTATTTAATGTATTTTCCATTCATACAAACACACACACACGTGCACAAACATATAATGTTGTTAAAGCATCGGATTCAATGCCTTGGAGTAACTGTAGCAACTCAGTGCGACCTGTGTTAAAATTCCGCTGAGTTCAACCTCTTTTCGCATCTTTTCGGCATAAGTAAATGAAGTTCCATTTCAGTACTGCGGTTGATCTTTTCTTCTTCCTACCCTCTCATCCTCCCTCTCATCTTCTCTCTGGAGGAAATCATCTGTTTTAATCTGTGAAGGAATGCAGCCCACCTAGATTAAAATGTGCAAGACATGCACTGGGTATTTACTGACTGAAACAGAAAATGACCCAACGTAAGGTTACATGGCGGCCACCAAACTTTAACTCTCATTCCTCTTTCGTGCTTGTAGTCAGCATTAACATAGCAGATTCCAATTCACTATAGCAAATGAGAAAGCATATCTCTGGTCACCATGCAAAGCGATTCAGCTTCTAGAACATAGCAGATTCTTTCGTGTTCAGGATAGACAACGAATTAAGAATTTGAGGCGTATTATCAGTGGCTGCTGGAAAGGAAAATACTCGTGAGTCAAACGTTATTAGGATATCCGAGTCCGCCCAACAGACCCAGTTTATCATCAGTGACAACCACAGTAGTTCAACGAGAGCCATCGCAAATCACCTCGAGTTGACGGAGTTCATTAACTGACGTGAAATGTACGAGGACATCAGGTGCAAACATTACGCGGAGAAGAAACGATAGGTCAAGTCCGATAAGACACACGAGAACTGTATGATGATGTGTCCTCCTGACACTTTTTTGAACTGCTGTGTCTGAGGCGTTATCGACTAAGAAACCGACCTGCAGCACCACGATGCCGTTGTGGTGGTATGGATGATAATCAACTGATCCTAGCACATCAGGACCAACCATCATTGAGTCTATAAGTGGTCTAGTTCTATGACCTGTTTCTTTGGTATATCTAGCTGCACGTGTGTGAGGGCTTTTCTGGAAGTATCTTTATTTTCCTTTATTTTCCCCTTTATCAGACACTGTACAGAGTTTTAGAGTAACTAGATTACTTTCAACTAATTACCCATAGCCGAGAGGCTTGCTTGTTGACATAGGAAAGGTCTCCAGTAAATCTGGTCTTTACGAAGTATCTAATTATGACTTTTTATGTTCTAAGTTCAAATCCCACCGAGGCTTTGCAGGGTCGATAAAATTAAATAATAGTCAAGAAGGCGAGTTTATCAATTAACACACAATGTAACTTAAAATGTGTTGCCTGTTCCTCCCCTTATTAGATATTATTAGCAAGGCAGAGATTGATAGATAGCAAAATCAGTAGGGTGCCAGATGAAATGGTTTCATTTATTTAGCTATGTGTCCTTACGTCATCCTTTCGGTTCACCGGTGGTCGGTAATATAATTATCAGTAATATACAAGATCATATACAATCGACTGAATTCTTTCTTGATGCACTCATGGTTTTGTGCCTATTTAAGAAATATTTTGTTATGGCTTAATAAGGATAAGAAAGTCAGTGTCACAATTTTCAGGGCTTCTATGATTAGTGGGAGAAAGCCATCTCAAGAGTGAAGACCTGGCTCGTATGTTTCCAACTGAGAGAAGTTTACACACAAGGAATCCAAAGATGACAAAGTGGTGGTGTTAAACCGTCGATGGAATAAGTCAAACACACAAAAAAAAGCAACAGCTGAAATGATAAGTTGTTAAATTACATAAATATCTAGCAACACTTAGCTATAAGGCTCTTTATTTTGTCTTGGAATACAATCCAGGTTCGATTGATAAATTAAGTACTTGTAATATTTTGGTATTAATTCAGTTGACTGAATCCGCTTCTCTACAAATTAGTGCCCTTGTATTGAGTTGTCAGATAAATTCGTTAGTTTTTTTTTGTTTTTTTTTTTTGGCTTGACACTCCGTCATATGTCTGAAAAGAAGTAAAATCTAAATAAGTTTCAGAAAAGATAAACAAAAGTTGTAGAAGAAGAATGGAGCTACAAAGAAACATAAAATATCAGGATAAAAATATTTTTCGTGTTAATTCAATAAAACATTGGGAAGGATTAAAATAAATGATGGTGCGGGGCACGAACGAACTTATCTGACAACCTGATATATATGTAATAAATGCTGAGCGGTAATTTCTGACGTCGATAAAAGGCCTAAAAGTTTTCGATTATAGCAGTTCCACTACTTGACTTGTATGTTATTGTATTGCTCAGACTTCATCGAGATTTATACTCAAAACATAACGTGTAGAAAAATGTATCGCAAAGCAATGTTTGACACTCTAGGGCTTCTGCCAAACCTAACTACTAGGCCCGACAGATTTATCAAGAAATGAACATTATATATATATTAACCCTTTCGTTACTGTATTTATTTAGAGCTCAGTTACTTTAAATGTAACAAAGAAATCAGTAAAATAACTTAGCTATCATTCAGCTAGTGTTAGGAACATAAATTGTGACTAAGGTTTGGTGGAAGATGTTAATTCAAAACTTATGAAAACAAGATATTTGTAATCAGAGCCGGTTTCAGTCAGGTTGGTAACGAAAGGGTTAAGCAGTGGGATAGTTGATTAGTAAGACCATTAGAGCGCTGAATAACACTTCTTGCAGTATTTAGTTGCAATTCATTACGTTCTGAGTTCAAATTCCATCGAAGTCAACTTTACCTTCAGCATTCCGAGATGGGTAAAATGAAATACTAGTCAAATTAATCAACTGCTCCTCTTTCTTAATTCTGCAACCTTGTATCTAGGATAAAGGCAATTATTAGTACAGGTACACAATCCTTTATCCGGGACCCTTGGGGACAGTTGCGTTCTGAATTTCGGATTTTTTCAGATTTCAGAACAAAAGCCAGCTGCCCCAGATTGTAAACTTGACATCAAAACAGACGTTCTACTATGGTAGCAAAAGTACATGGGAAAAATAAAGATTACAAATATTATTACAATTTATTTATAGAGTAATATACTGGTAAATGAAATAGTGGGATAATTAAGATCACAAATAACAAACTACATATAGTGGGATAATTTAAAACAAAAGTACATGATTCACAAGTACAGGTAGATACATGCCCACAATATTTCTGTACAGAGACGCATAAGTATTCACACTAATTTGAATAAAGAAAAACTACAAATGGTATTATAGTTTATTCATAAGCTAGAGTCATAAACTAGTTCAAACTAGGATAAATATGAAGCTACATAGATGCTCAAGTGATGAAGTAGCACTGCGAGAGGGGGCATTTTTAAAGACTGATTTAATTGTTATATGTTTCATTAGTATAGTTTTTCGGTTTTTTTAATTGAGTAAAATCCCATAATCTGTTGCTCACTGATAAATACACGTTGTTAAGGCCAGCTATTACCTGATCACAAATTTCCACCATATCGTCTGTAGGAATTTCTTCACCTGTGTGCTTTAACAATTTCCTCACCACTCAAGGAATGCACAACAGGGGCAGCATTGTCGCTGTTATCTATTGGGGTATCTGCAATTCCTTTTGAAAATTTCAGGGCAAATTATATACTAAGTCGCAAGAAACAACACAAAGACAGCAAACAACAAAAGGACGTCTTCTCTCTACGAGTGCCGAGTCACACATGACGCTTGGCAGTAAGTGGTGGCCGACCTGCCGAGCATTACCACGTCATACCTGAGTAAAGCGGGTCACGGTGGTCAGCTATATGCGCTCCATCTTCCACAAAATTAAGTTTGGTTTTTTTGAGCTTTTTGGATTTTAGATTTCCGGATAAAGGATTGTGTACCTGTAAGACTGAGAATTAGGTGTAGCAGAAATAAATTTCATTACAGTATTTACTTTTGTCCCAGTTCATGGAGGGCAAGTTACTTTGTGGTATTGCAGTCTGAGTTCAAATTCCGCCGAGGCCGACTTTGTTTTTCATCTTTTCGGGGTCGATAAAATAAGCACCAATCAATCACTGGAGTTGATTTAATCGACTTTTTACTCCCTTCTTCCTTCTCAAATTTCATACCTTATGCCAATAGTAGAAAGGGATTATTATGTACTGTGCCATATTGGTTAAGCCTGAGAATTACGTAAAGTTTACATGTGTCTGTCGATTACCATCCACTGACACGTTGATAGAATGATTGGATATCTATCGACAAAACTAATAGAAGATTCATCTCATACTTGAAATGGCTACATAAAAGAATCGAAAATCACCGACAGATTCGGTCCGTTGAACCGTAACTTGTGATTTATGATACTTGTCGAAGACTTAAGAGAAAAGCTGTTACTGATTTCTTTGGGGTTAGTTTTGATTTACTGGAATTATAGCTTTCTTCATTTATGAGTTTATTTACATCTAAGACAATTTATAGATATGGTACACTGACCCAATTTGTTGACTGGTACTTTATTTTTTTTATCAAACCCTGGAACATAAAGTTAATCATGGTAGTAACAGAGCTCTCAACATAAAAAGATGTAACCAAAAACAGCAAAGTATTTTTTCCAATGCTCTAAGTATTAATCAGATCTTCTAAGTATTAATCAGACACTCGATTTTGAATGGTCTTCGTTGACCAGCGACTCACTCCGTCGGTTGCGACGACGAGGGTTTCAGTTAATCTGATCAACGGAACAGCCTGCTCGTGAATTTAACGTGCAAATAGCTGAGCACTTCACAAACACGCGTACCCTTAACGTAGTTCTCAAGGAGATTTAGCTTGACACAGAATGTAAAAAGGTTGGCCCTTTCAAATACAGGTACTACTCCTTTTTACCAGTTGAGTGAACTGGGGCAACGTGAACTAAAATGTCATCATATAAAGAGGAAAGAGACTATTAAGGATAGATTATTATTAAGGAGGTAGGGTGGCACTATCTCTAGAGCATTGGACAAAATTACCTTGTGGTATTTCTTCCAGCTCTTTACATTATGACTTCAAGTCCTACCAAGGTCAACTTCTTTAATTTCTCCGGGGCGGGTAAAATAGATCATCAGTCTAACACTGGAATCATGGATCTTTAGGACAAACATATGAAAATGATTTCGGCAGTAATTTAATTGACTGAGTGGTGGATTAAAACTGTAGTAAGCCAAACTAAATAGTTTTCGTTGTTGAGTTTCGTTTCTTAGCCTCGAGTCAACTTAAGTTTTGAGAATGGAATTCTAGTGGGATCGAACCGAAGACCGCACGGTTGCGAAACAAATTTTTTTAACCATTCAGCAATGCTGCACATATGTGGTATTATTTCTATAAGACTATTTCATGTTCCCAGTTTATAGCCTACCATACAAGGTATGCGCTGTCACCGTATTCGATAAAGCAAGCACCAATAACAAGTTGGGGTTTAGAGAGCGAATTATACTAAAATTTCATTTAGTGTCAATGTATCCGTAATTTGTTTCGGAGAATCCATTTCGGTAAGTACACTCTACCATACATTCGAGATACATTTAAGTGATATGTAGTAGACAGAAAAATTATATATGCGTGTGTATGTAAGCACACATAAAATCAAAATACATATACATACGGTGAATGTATGTACTTTCAATATGACAGGCCACACTTTTGCACTTATTTAGCCGGAATTTTGCGTTAGTTTATGTAACTTTTAGTCTCTTTGTTATTGGATTTTTTTTTTCACATTTTATTAACTATTTTCTGAATTACTTGAATTTAAATACGTCTGAGTAAGCCAACATTTCCGGATCAACTTAAGACTGTTAATATCTTATAAAAAATTTACCAAACTTATAGCGAATTCAAATGATTGTATTCGTTAGAAGTGTTTATAAAGCCAAGGATGTCAATATATATATATAATGTGTATGTGTAACTTTGAAACTTCAGCAGACTTGGGATAAATCGTTTTTAATGAAGAAAATCGAAGTAGATAAGTGTTTTAAACTCAATTTACATGGTATTATAGCTTTATCTTCTTCATGTTTTACCGTTACCGTTAAAATCGATTTATCTAAGTTCATAATGCCGTGACGGTTTATATACACGTGCATTCCTTTCTCCATTTTTTTTCTCTCCTTATCTCTTCTTTCTTTCTGAAAACGAGTGTACACTCGAAACGTAGAAGAGTTTGTTCCTTTTCTTTTTTCCTGAGTGTAAACCTAATACACTCTTTCTTTCTTTTTTATCTCTTTACCTTGTCTTCGTTTTATATTCTTTTGCACTAATATATATATATATATATATATATATATATATATATATATATAACGGGAAGGTTTACGAAAATAAACAAAAGACGAAGGCAGGTGGAGTACAAACAAACAAATGTATTAGTATGGCGCTCAGGAATAGAAGTAGAACAAGTCTTTTATGTTTCGAGCCTACGCTCTTCGACAGAAAGATACACAGAAAAGAAACAAGGAGAGAAAAAATGCGTGTAGGAGCTAACGGTCCATCATATATATATGTGTGTGTGTGTGTGTGTGTGTGTGTGTGTGTAAAACCAGGGCGGGATTTTAAAGTTATTTACTGACGTAACTTTCAACGCCATACATTCCATATACCATATACATGTTGGATAAGAGATCAACTAGTACAATTTAGTACAGTTCGATGTGGCTTTCATTTGTTGTCCTACACACATCTAATCGGTACTCCGGTCGGATGAGAAAAGATCAATTTACGGACATACTGTGCGTGTGTCTTTGTGTGTGTGATTTTAATGTGCCATCAGAGCCGTCACTCACGGGGAAGTATGACGTGATAGCCTGTACCATACTTTTCGCTAATTGTTTAAGGTATCCATATAGTCACGAGCAGATAGAGGAACCTTTTCGGTCCTCCCGTTCTTTACCCAGAGAAACATCCAGCTGAAGTCCACTTGATTGAAAGACATTTTCAACTGAAAAGACTGGAGTAACTTAAAATGAAGTGCCTGACTCAAGGAGACAACGCTCAGTCCAGGAATAGAATCCATTATGTTATGACTACGAGCACTTCATCTTAACGTCTAGACTTTATATATGTAATTTTCCTACTCTAAGCACAAGGCTCGAAATTTTTGGTGAGGGAGCCAGTCGATTAGATCGATTCCAGTATACAACTGGTACTTAATTTATCGTTTCCAGCAGGACGAAAGGCAAAGTCGACCTCGGCAGAATTTGAACTCAGAACGTAAAGACAGACGAAATACCTATTTCTTTACTATCCACAAGGGGCTAAACACAGAGAGGACAAACAAGGACAGGCAAACGGATTAAGTCGATTATATCGACCCCAGTGCGTAACTGGTACTTATTTAATCGATCCCGAAAGGATGAAAGGCAAAGTCGACCTCGGCGGAATTTGAACACAGAACGTAGCGACAGACAAAATACCGCTAAGCATTTCGCCCGGCGCGCTAACGATTCTGCCAGCTCGCCGCATTAATCACCGATTAATATTTGTTTCCTCGTCTTATAAAATAAATGTCTATGTATAATAGTTTATTATGTACAATAAGGCACGTGGCTTAGTGGTTGAGGTATCCGGCTCACGCTCGTTTGGTTGTAAGTTCAATTTCCGGCGATGCGTTGTGTCCTTGAACAAGACACTTTATTTCGCGTTACTCCAGTCCACTCAGCTTGCAAAAGTGAATGGCACCTGTATTTCAAAGGGCCAGCCTTGTCACGCTGAAACGTGCCTGTGGAGTGCTCAACCACTCTCACGTTAATTTCACGTGCAGTCTGTTCCTGAGATCGGATCAACTGGAACACTCGTTACCGCAGCCAACAGAGGGCCAGTTAGTTATGTACAATAAGCATCCCGTTTTTTGTTTGTTGTTTATTTTTAAAACTTTAAAAACCAGATATTATTTGTTATATGAATGTTATGCATCACGCGCGCCCTGAATATTAATCTGCTGGGGACAAGTGCGAACTTTTAGACGTAGGTAAGGCCGTGTCGTTAAGAAGTTCACTTTGCAACCATGTGGTTTAGGGTTCAAATCCGTTGGGCAAGTAAGTATCTGCTATATTGATCCAGGGTCGATTGATGCATTGTGAATGACAACCACTGTGAGTGGTTGTCAGAAACCAGTTGTATATAAGCATGTGTGGTGTGTGTGTGTGTGTGTGTGTGTGTGTGTGTGTGTGTGTGTGTGTGTGTGTGTGTGTGTGTGGTGTTTGTGCTTGTTTCTCACTGTTTGATAACCAACGTTCGTTTATTTTCCAGTAATGTAACGGTTTGGTAAAAAAAAAATAAAAGAGACCGATATAATGAGTACCAGACTTCATAAAAACACTGTAATGAGGTCCATCTGTTTAGGTAAACATTCTAAGGCGTTACCCCAATTCGACGAAAATTACATTACTAAAACAAGTAAAATAATGAATTCATTTCCTTTGTGAATATTTTTCTCTAATTGTCACTACTCTGGAAATGACAGATATCTGCTTCGCTGATGAGATCAAAACATGTCTAAGAATTGTTTCCTCAAATGGTAAAAAAAAAAATATTATTTGTCATTGATTAACTCATTTTTCTTCTCTACATAATCAATTCTTTTTATCATTATTTATTTATGTGTATATCTAGCTGTCTTCCACATAATTATTTCTCTTAAAGTTTTAATGCTCACCGCATTAAGTATCTTAAGACTAGCGTAACTAGATACATGAAAATCTAACTTCTTCACTGCATTGTTTTAAGTGTGATACACGATCCCTATTGATCGTTTTTTTCTCTCTCATTTTTACGATCTCTTTTGATCGAAAACCTACTTTGTAACTTGTCCCCTCTGTGTTCAGCCCTGTGATGCTAATAAACAAACAACTTTTCCGTCCTCCCTACCTTGTTAAAATTTAGCATAATTAGTTATGCTAAATACGTCACCACATATTTCTAACCCTAAAGCCTAACCGTAAAACCTTAAAACCAGCACAAACGCACAAAAGATGTCATAAATAACAGTGACAAACGAAAAATACACCACCGATAGTTGTTGACAAACAATGGCAGTAATTTTATTCAGCTGAATTCACATCATTGATTGGTTGAAATTACCGAAATACGAGAACTTTAACGTGAAATAACTTGGTAAATATAAGTTTTTCTTAAAAATGCTAAGAGTAAAACATGTTTTATATGATGCATTGTACCAGTGTCCGAAGCTTGAAAGTGTTTAGTTACAAAAAATTGTTTTTTAAATCTGTAAAGTCTGTTCCTGTGATCGGATCAACTGGAACACTCGTTACCGCAGCCAACAGAGGGCCAGTTAGTTATGTACAATAAGCATCCCGTTTTTTGTTTGTTGTTTATTTTTAAAACTTTAAAAACCAGATATTATTTGTTATATGAATGTTATGCATCACGCGCGCCCTGAATATTAATCTGCTGGGGACAAGTGCGAACTTTTAGACGTAGGTAAGGCCGTGTCGTTAAGAAGTTCACTTTGCAACCATGTGGTTTAGGGTTCAAATCCGTTGGGCAAGTAAGTATCTGCTATATTGATCCAGGGTCGATTGATGCATTGTGAATGACAACCACTGTGAGTGGTTGTCAGAAACCAGTTGTATATAAGCATGTGTGGTGTGTGTGTGTGTGTGTGTGTGTGTGTGTGTGTGTTTGTGCTTGTTTCTCACTGTTTGATAACCAACGTTCGTTTATTTTCCAGTAATGTAACGGTTTGGTAAAAAAAAAATAAAAGAGACCGATATAATGAGTACCAGACTTCATAAAAACACTGTAATGAGGTCCATCTGTTTAGGTAAACATTCTAAGGCGTTACCCCAATTCGACGAAAACTTACATTACTAAAACAAGTAAAATAATGAATTCATTTCCTTTGTGAATATTTTTCTCTAATTGTCACTACTCTGGAAATGACAGATATCTGCTTCGCTGATGAGATCAAAACATGTCTAAGAATTGTTTCCTCAAATGGTAAAAAAAAAAAATATTATTTGTCATTGATTAACTTATTTTTCTTCTCTACATAATCAATTCTTTTTATCATTATTTATTTATGTGTATATCTAGCTGTCTTCCACATAATTATTTCTCTTAAAGTTTTAATGCTCACCGCATTAAGTATCTTAAGACTAGCGTAACTAGATACATGAAAATCTAACTTCTTCACTGCATTGTTTTAAGTGTGATACACGATCCCTATTGATCGTTTTTTTCTCTCTCATTTTTACGATCTCTTTTGATCGAAAACCTACTTTGTAACTTGTCCCCTCTGTGTTCAGCCCTGTGATGCTAATAAACAAACAACTTTTCCGTCCTCCCTACCTTGTTAAAATTTAGCATAATTAGTTATGCTAAATACGTCACCACATATTTCTAACCCTAAAGCCTAACCGTAAAACCTTAAAACCAGCACAAACGCACGAAAGATGTCATAAATAACAGTGACAAACGAAAAATACACCGCCGATAGTTGTTGACAAACAATGGCAGTAATTTTATTCAGCTGAATTCACATCATTGATTGGTTGAAATTACCGAAATACGAGAACTTTAACGTGAAATAACTTGGTAAATATAAGTTTTTCTTAAAAATGCTTAAGAGTAAAACATGTTTTATATGATGCATTGTACCAGTGTCCGAAGCTTGAAAGTGTTTAGTTACAAAAAATTGTTTTTTAAATCTGTAAAGTCTGTTCCTGTGATCGGATCAACTGGAACACTCGTTACCGCAGCCAACAGAGGGCCAGTTAGTTATGTACAATAAGTTCCTCCCACCTTTCAATCACATACAAAACGGGTTTACTTCGCGAATCTCCAAAATGTAATTAAAAATACAATAAAAATGTATTGCAGTGAATGAATAAAATGTGTTTCAAGAATGGCGCACGAGCGAATCTAAAATTTAGTCTTCATCAAAGCTCTTCCCAGTAACAGCCAATCTACGGGAAAGTAACCTCGTTCCTTCTTTTTAAAGAGACCATATTTCTCTCAATACTTGTGACGAAGTAGCTACCAGCTAAAACTTTTCTTTTATTTCTAACAATTCTAATTCCAATGCCATACTCAAGAATTTTTGAAAGTAATTTTATTCCGCCCCGCACACTCTCTCTCTTTCTCTCTCTTTCACTTTATTCTCTCTGTTTACGCAGAATATTTTACTAAGATTTCACTGAAATGTTATGTAAAAAAATGCGGATATTAATTTCTCTCAAAGATTACATTTTAGTTTCTATTTATTCTCAACGTTGAAGTTGCTTACATGTACTCATTGTTTAAAGTCTTCTTTTGTTCGCCTCCATTGAAACTGCGTGAAAGGCTGAAAAATAATAATTTATTCGTTTTTCATTCATTTATTCATTTATTTTTTTTTTAAAAAGCATTTCTGTCTTTCTTTATAACGTTATCATTTAACATTCAACTGTGTTGTGGCCTACAAAAAACAAAAAGAAAGTAGTAAAATTAAGCAAAGGGAGCCAGTCCAAAATACTTGCAATTGTTTAGGTACGTCATTCTTTAAAGAATCTGCAGAAAAGAGCTTACAATTGTATTAATCATCTCATCTTTCTGCCGCAAGGGATGCTTTCTTTCATCAAATATTCTAGCTCAACGTTTAACCTGCTTAATATTGCTGCTTTTGCTACTATACACTTTTCTGCTTCTCGTCACATATGATGCATCATCAGTCACGTATTCTTCATCCATCTATATCGAACTGTGTGTCTGTGTCTGTGCGCATATATATATATATATATATATATATATATATATATATAATATATATATATCTCGATGGGTATGTGCATACGTGTGTATGTTTGTGTGCGTAATCCACACACATACATACACACACACACACACAACACCAAGACAATCACACACACGGTTGACAAACGGGCACACATATACACACACCATCCTACTAAATTTCTAAAAAAAACACACATCTATTTACACCACAATGGACCCTGGGACCATTCAAAAACAGCCTACACACAAACACATGTATACATATACACACACAAAGAGACATACACACTCACACCATATATACGCACACACACAAACACATGCTCAATACCAACACACACAAAACGCATATACACACATACGCCACACAGATACACCCAACAGACATGGACACACATACGAACAAACACATACACACTAACGCACACGCAACACACTAACAAACATTAACCACACACATACACACACACACACACACACCACACACACACAAACGGGCACACATATACACACACCATCCTACCAAATTTTTAAAAATCAGACATCTATTTACACCCCAATGGACCCTGGGACCAATCAAAAACAGCCCACACACACACACAAACACATGTATACATATATATACACACACACAAAGACACACACTCACACCATTCTGACCTCCATACAGACACACATATACACACGCAGCACCATGCCAGATGCCAATCACACACATACATACACACACACACACACACACACAACATCAAGACAATCACACACACGGTTGACAAACGGGCACACATATACACACACCATTCTACCAAATTTTACAAACACACAGACACATCTATTCACACCACATATGTATATACACACACACAAAGACACACACACTCAAACCATCCTGACCTCTTAAGCCAATTCCCCCAAATCATTGATGCTTGAAGGAGAGACAAAAAGGAGAAATTCTTTTCAGTTCCACTTTACTCCTCCTTCCCCCCACCCAAACACACCTACAGTGTCCCTTGAAATAGATAATATTCTTTTACGTTAACATGGTGGACAGGTCAGTTTTAGCTTCCCTACTATTATAACGTAAACCTTTTTGAACTTATAATATTCTGTGCGTGTATACCAATATTCCACTGAACTTTTTAATAATTCCTTCTGGAAATTATCTTGAGAATGTATAATATATTTGTTGTAATCTTTTGTGCCCAATATTTCAATGAACTTGTTAAACTTTTTTATGTTCTTAACATGCTCTTGTCACCAAAAATGTATATATATGTATTGTAGTACTCTGTGTCAACCAATATTCTGTGCGTGTTTGAATATACAGATACAATACCAATATCCCACTGAACTTTTCAATAATTTCTTCTGGAAACTATCTTTAACATGTTCTTGAGAATGATTATTTATGTTGTAATCTTTTGTGCCCAATATTTTAAGGAACTTGTTAAACTTTTTTATGTCCTTAACATTTCCTTGTTACCAAAGACTGTATATATGTAATGTAGCATTTTGTAACAACCAATAATTAACGCAACCAAACTTCTACATGTTACTTTTGACAATCTTTTCCAAAGAGTGAAACTGGTAAAGTAAATAAACATCTTTTAAAATTGCATTTTCAAACCTTCTTTCGTATATATATATATATATCTTTATTGCCCACAGAGGGGACAAATAAGAACAGACAAAAGGATTAAGTCGATTACATCGACCCCAGTGCGAAACTGGTACTTTATTTATCGACACCGAAAGAATGAAAGGCAAAGTCGACCTCGGCGGAATATATATATATATCTTTGTATGTACATGTGTGTGTGTGTGTGTTTGATGAGAGAGGGAGAGGGGTATCACGCAGTGGAGCCGAACTCGGAACCATGTGGCTGGGAAGTTAGCTTGTTTATTTCATTACATTTGCCATAAATGCATAATACAGATGGAAGCTTTGCGGGCTGGACACAGACACAATGATGAAATGAAAAAAGAGATGGTTGGTGGGGGAAGCAATCGACGCCCGCCGATTGTTACTTCCCGATAACATTGTTCTTTTTTAAAAACACAAATGAGGTGTTGAACCTCTTACAGCAATTACAAATTGAGGCACTGAGCCTCTTACCAATAAAAAATAAAGTCCAGCAAAGTATATTCAACTTCAGGCGCTAAACCTCTTACCAATCTCCATGTTCGAATCGAGGCACTAAGACCTCTTACTCTACCACCCGATTAAGTCTCTTGCCGCCTGCAGTCGCAAGCCGGGGTCCCATAAGAGATAATTATATTTATCTTTGGTAAAGGAATCCATCACCCTGTAGAAATAATTTTCCTCCATGACTTATGCAGCCACCTGCGGAGACTAATCCAGGCTTTCACTGCAGTTCAAGGCCGCCTGTTCCCGACCTTCCAGATTCCTCACAAATTTCTCTACGTCCCCTCTCTTGAGAAAGAAGATCACAAATTCTTCATTTATTATATTGGGAGGGGCCACAGTTTCCTCCGTCGGTAGAAAAATTCCCACCGACGAGGGTTCGGGACGTGCCGGTAGTGTCCTGCTAACCGCCGGCACTGTCCCATTCTTTTTCTTTTTTTTCTTGTCTTTGATACGGGAGGGGGTGGTTCCTGTGCTTTAACCGGAGGATCATCTCTCCCTCCCGCAGCTTTAGGGTCCTTCATTGAGCAACCATTGTTGCGCACCTTCTTCCTTTTCCCCTTTTTTTCGGGGAGGTTTCTACCTCCTTGACTACCTCCATCTCGCCCTCCGGAGGAGGAAGGGGCTTTTCCACAACCAACTGTTCCAGAACCCTTCTCTGGTCCTAGGGACAGTTCTTTTTGATGTGGCCCGGTTCCAGGCACAGGTGACACTTGGGGTGGGCGTTCCTCAAGAATCACCGGGTACCTGCAACCGGCCATTTAAAAAAAATCTGGATAAACCAGATTCTTGGCTGATTGGGTCCACAGGGTCAAAACAGCTTTTGACCCAACCCAATCAGCCGCCGGCAAAATTTTAACATTAAGCAGCATGGATCCGCTGCCACCCAGACCCCGGCAGATAGTATCCTCTATCCACTCGGGTTCTATCCCGGGTGGCAACTCGCAGACCCAAGCTCTTGTCAACTTCTTTCTACCATCAGTTGTAAATAATGTAAATTCTATAGTATTTTTTATAAGTAGATTATTAAGAATTGTATTTTTTGAAAATTGTTAAACTATTTTGTACATTGTAGAAGTATAAATAATTATTTCCACATAAATTTTAGCCACAAAAATTATACATGGACCCCCACACACACGCACACACACTGTCATATGTACCCCAGTTGAGAACCACTGGTTTATAGCATCAATCTCACCGATATCATTACATCAAGATTTGAGTTGTTCAAATCCGCAAAACGTTAATAAAGGCACCACGCATTCGCCTATTCATCACTATCTACATGGTAGTGAATAGATCTCGTCTCTGTAGGAAGGCCTGAAATAAGCATAGACATGGAACTTTCTTGAAGACACCCAAGGTCAACTAATCCATTATAGAATGTGCGTCTTCCAAGCTTATTGTTACAGAGACTGTAAACCTTGTCTTACGGAGAAATATAACATTCTTTGACAGCCTTTTCAATTTTGAACAAAAGTACTGGTAAGATAATTGCAAACATTTCCATTGCTTTTCCATCTAAAATCTGGCTAACATTGAATTTGACATGCACTGAAAGAAGGCTATACATTTATTTTAACAGCATTAATTTACATTTATTCACCAATATGATATATATATATATATTATATATATATATATATATATTATATATATATATATATGGATAGATAGATAGATAAGCATGGCTGTGTGGTAAGAAGCTTCTTTCCCAACAGTTCCAGGTTCAGTCCCACGTCGTGGTATCTTGGGTAACTGGTTCCTACTATTGCCCCAGCCCAACAAAAGCATTTCTAGAGGTTTTCCTAGACGGAACTGAAAGAAGCTCGTTGTTAGTGTACACACACACACAATCTGAACTTGTGTTTTCCTCCACCACCGCTAGGCAAACGGTGTTGATTTGTTTATATCTCTGCAACTTAGCGGTTCGGTATGCGTGACCGATAGAATAAGTACCAGGCTCTACAAAATAAGTACTGGATGTACTGGGGTCGATTTGTTCGACGAAAACCCTTCAATATTGTGCCCCAGCATGGCTGCAGTCTAACGTTTGAAACAAATAAAAGGTGAAAGAAAAAGATGTATGTATCCAAATATATACGTGTATGTATGTATGTATGTATGTATGTATGTATGTAATGTATGTATGTATGTATGTATGTATATATATATATATATATATATATGTATGTATGTATGTATGTATGATGTATGTATGTATATATATGTATATATATATATATAATATATATGTATGTATATATATATATATATATATGTATGTAATATATATATATATATGTATATATATATATATATATATATATATATAAACGTGGGTGAAAATATGTGTGTATATATAAACGTGTGTGTATATATATATATGAATATGTATATATATGTATATATATGTATACATATATGTATATATATATATTCATATATATGTAAAATCAACAAAGATATAATATATTGCAATTGTTCTAGTTTTAAGTAGTTTCTTTCCATTCCAACTTCTCTGGATTATTTACGAAGATAATAAATACATTGTCATTTAAAGATGACATTTTATAAATCAATGTCTAGGTTTACATTATAATGTTCAGCGCAGCTTGTTTCAGTGTATTCAACTCTCTAATGCAAGATGTTAAGTACACTATAGCCGACTAAATAATATTACACTACAGTAAAATTATACTGCCGAGCCTATCACTGGTCAGCTAACCTGCTAGAAATAGATACTTCTTCCGCAAACCACACTGTACATCCTAAAATAGTAGGAAGATCTGGCAAAACCAAAAGAAAAAAAATCGCGACTGATATACCTTTGGTCATAGTTCTGCTCTCTCAGAAGTGACTTGGAGTTAAATAACAGCAGCAGGAACAGAAATATCAACAACGAAATAACAAACACTAGACTGCACAATGCAACGATTTAATGATAGAAACCCTTCGTAGTTGGTTGACATGTTAGAAATCGAAAATAAATATCTCCTTAATACCATGCCATTTCTTTTTAGCCAACAAAAAGCATGTGATTATTCTTAGGGAATCAATAATGTAATGAAATGTTTTAATACCAACCTGCATGAGACAGCTCCTGGATTTAAGATACACACTTGTTTCAAATTAAGTCTTTCCATTAAAATTTCGAGTTAATCCATGTTTCAAACATCGAAATGATAAAGTCATTTTACTCTTTTACTTGTTTCAGTCATTTGAATGCGACCATGCTGGAGCACCGCCTTTTAGTCGAGCAAATCGACCCCAGGACTTATTCTTTGTAATCCCAGTACTTATTTTATCGTAACTGCTAAGTTACGGGAATATAAACACACCAGCATCGGTTGTTAAGCAATGTTGGGGGGACAAACACAGACACACAAACACACACACACACATATATATATACACACACACACACACATACAAATATAGACATATATACGACAGGCTTCTTTCAGTTTCCATTAATAATCCACCCACAAGGCTTTGGTCGGCCCGAGGCTATAGCAGAACAGAAGACACTTTGCCCAAGGTGCCACGCAGTGGGACTGAACCCGGAACCATGTGGTTGGTAAGCAAGCTACTTACCACACAGCCACACCTGCACCTACTGCTGAATACATTATGTTGAAAATTAATTGAAACAAAGGTTGTATAATTCCAACAGAGTATAATAACCAAAGTGAAGGTAAGAACTACCTCACTCCTCGCTGCCCATCCATGCTAAGGGCGAAACTTTTGAATCTGCGATACACAGCGATGATATAGAAAACCTCTCAGTATTGCGATGGATTTAGAAGAGCTTGCAATACCTATGAACAGATTCTGCAGTTTTTGCGAGGCAAAGCATGTCCGGTCTTATCCCATCACTCTATCAGACAAATGGGCATCAAATATCGAAAAGTTTCAAGAAAGTTCGAATGCAAAATAACTATGATTTATTGTATCCTTGCGAGGTTCTCTGGTTAAGCAAAGTGTACATAATCAAATCTTCTATGAGCTGAATGCTGAAGTGACACTTTTTCATAGACATTAAAGGCATTCGCATAATGAGATTAGATGATGAAAAAAAGGGTTACAAAATTTGACGTTTTATTTCAATTTTACGAATCACACAAATCACCTAAATTTGAAAACACAAGGACTGGATGAGGCTATTGCCTTCTTCTTGCCAATATCAATGCTGTTCGTAGTTCGACTGGAAAAGAATACAGCATGCTACATTTTTCCAACACCGAAACAGCAGGAGCTAGAGTCTGTAACGTAGTATATACTACATATATAATGTAGTATATATAAAATTTAAAACTACGCCTTTTTTTTTAAAGCCTAGCCAGGCTCATGAGCCCGGTTTCCCGGTTTCTATGGCGTATGTATTCCCCCGCTGGACGGGACGCCAGTCCATCTCAGCGTTACTCATTTTTGCCAGCTGAGCGGACCGGAGCAACGTGAAATGAAGTGTTTTGCTCAAGAACACAACGCGTTGCCCGGTCCAGGTATCGAAACCACAACCTTACGATCATGGTGCTGACACTCTAATCACTAAGCCACGTGCCTCCACATAATGTAGTATTGTATATACTCCATATATAATGTATATATAATGTTTATATAATGTTTCATTCTGTTGGATCAATTTCAAAAGGGATTTCGAGATTGACAAAATTATGAGCTCAAACTATATATAAGCGTAACTGTATTTGATTTAATGCTAAGTTCTCGATTCTTTGCAACTAGAATGAATTAATTTACAATTGGATAATACTTTGATATTCAAATTTAATAGTTTTTGTTTTTTTTCAGTTTTATGGATCCTTAGTAGATATCTAAAAATATTAAATCTCAAAGAATCCCGCAGTGAAAATTGGATCATTGATTTCTACGATTTACGATAAAGGAATATTTTCTCGACATAAAATTTTACCTGCTTTCGGATAATAATTATTTTGCACCCATCTGAGAATTTGCCGCATTATCAATCTCATTTAACATCTTCTAGTCCTCAAAGATAAGTAGATTTGACCATTAATATTCCAAGTAAAACATACCCCGCGGTGGTTTTGGTCTTTCGTTATCTAAAGCGTTATAACACTGGCGAATTAGCATCTTATAACATTTTAATTCATGCTGCTAATGCAATCACATGTTTAACTGTTATTGTGCTTCATTGTTATTTCTCTCAATACAAATATTGGGTTGAGGAATAATTCATGAGCGGTTTTTTTTTCAAATTTATTTTAAAAAGAAAACAAAAAAAAAATCAAATTATTCAATAATATGCTCCCCGTTGTTGTTTACGACTTTCTCTCATCGTTCAATAAGTCATTCCATGCCTCCCCGATAGAAATCTCCCCGTCTTGACTCAAAGAATTCGTCCAACCAAGCCCTCAATTCCACGTCATTATTGAACGACACACAGCGCAACGCGTTCGAAAGCGATCGCAAGAGATAAAAATTTGACGGCGTCAAGTCTGGAGAATATGGAGGACGAGGCAGCACTTCCCATTCGAGTTCTTGAATCGCGGCTTTGGTCATATTGGGGAGTTTCTGAACCCATTGAATGAAGGTAGTTCACCACAGTTTTTTTTTATCACAATCCATCTGCTCCAGCAATTCTCTGGTCGTTCGACGTGGATTTTAGTGAAAAAGTTGATTCAATCGCACTTCATCGAACTCAATTGGTTGACTGGTGTGTGATCCGTCCTTGAGGTAAAAATTCCCATTTTTGAAGCAGGAAAACCAACGGCGAGCGGTACTTCGAGGCATTGCTCCTTCTCCATACGTAGTACAAATCTCTCGAGCAGCTTCGGTGGCCTTGATACCTCAGTTAAATGTAAAAAGCAATGGTGCCGAAAATGCTCAGTTTTGTCCACTTGACACTTCATTTTAATGATCTAAAAATACACAAAAAATCAATAAAATTAAAAAATCAAAACACACTATCTTGTAGAGCAAAAACTTTTCTTTTAAATAACACAAAACATTTTGTCAGTGAGTTTTATTTCTGCGTGCATCTTTTAAATTGAGAAAAAAAAAACGCTCATGAATTATTCCTCAACCCAATACTTTTCAAAGGTATTTTGCATTCATGATTGTCCCTTGGTACTAAAAAGATTTCCTATGCCTGGTGTAGAAACTTTTCCTATGGCTTCATTATCAGAAATGTATATATAAAATTATAAAAGTGGTGCTTACTTTATAAGACAATGTACACTTTTCAAACATTCAAATCTATATTTTACTCTATCTTTATTACATAACTGACCTTCTTCGCTGTACATTTGAGGAATATTTACTTTGAAATATAAGCCTATTAGCAGTGAAGTTTTAATACTTTCACAATCAAATATCTTTTTATTTATACAGAATGAAACCTCAATATGTCTTCGAGAACTATTGTTAGCCATATAACTCATATTGTTAATTATTAATGATTCTTATAGCGGGAAACAAGAAAATTAGATTGAACGAGCTCTTAGAATTCTTTGTATATGAATAACATTATTACATGCAACAATTGTATATCGCAGTTATTGCCAAATTACTAATGTGTATATTTGCATATATGTACGAGAATACATACATACGTATATACATACATACATAAAATATAAGTGAGCAACAATGAGGTACAGTTGTCGTGCCTCAATTTAAGTACCTAATTCAGCTGAATCTTAATTGTAATATATATATATATATATATATATATATATATATTAGCTGAAGCTACTTTCGACGTTACTCTGAGGTTCCTGTTTCTGATAGTCAAGAAAACTAAAGGAAAGCAGCATAACAATATAAAATGAAAAATATTCATAATTCTATCGCAATACAAAACCGAATAATGCTCCCTCATCCACCAAAAGAAGCGCCACACATTCAGTTATTCAATTGTTATACGTAGAACACGTGATAGTAATCGCGTATGTATGGGTAAGAAAATCTGATCTTTTTACATCAAATATACTCCTTGCCTTTTAAATACGCTAAATCAAACCAATATATACGATTTATACTGATAAATCAAGCGTTATAGAGTTAAGTTATAACTAACAAAAATATTCAATAGATCCAGTCATCATCAGCTCGTACATAGATGCAAAAAGGAATCGTTTTGGATGTTCTTGTTAAGGGTCAATGAAACGAAAACAAAATAGCACAAAGATTTTAATTGCAACAAAAATCTATAGCTCAGAAAGAATCTGAGAATCTTTAAACATAAATGTATAGACAATATTTCCGACACTTCATCTGCAACAAAAACAACAGTTAAGTGTTTACATATTTGATGTAATTAGTAACAGAAAACAAGTTGATGAATTTTATCAGTATATATAATTCAATAAGTTCAAAAGGCAGTTTGAACATATTTCAGTCTTACGCGAAACATGAAAAAGCGGCGAGCTGGTAGAATCGTTAGTGCGTCGGACGAAATGCTTAGCGCCATTTCTTCAGACTCTTTACGTTATGAGTTCAAATTGTGCTAAGATTGATAAAATGGGTAGAAGTCAAGTAAGTAGGGTCGATTACATCGACTTTTATCTCCCCCTCAAATGTTTGGAGCTGGTACCCAAATTTGAAAGAATCATTAAAAGCATAGATTTCTACAATGAAAGAGAGCTAAAGGAATCACTAAGAAAAATGGACATGGTTATATATTGTTTACAGCAAAAGAAATACAGGTATTCTCTAAATATAAAGACTTAGAACAAGATATTGGAAACGCACAAAATTCAGTAACATGATAAACTTATTAAAGAATAAGGTGCCGATACATTAATGCAGCAAGTTAAACAATTTTAAGTGTACAACACGGAGAGGAAGACCAACAAACGTAAGGTCTCAAATTTGGAGGCCGAGTACAGTTGAATTATATTGATTCCAGCATTTAATTCGTACTTATTTAATTGGCCTGGAAGAATGCAAGATTAATTCGATCTTTGTGGAAATTGAACCGAGAATGCACAAATAGGCAACAATTTTGAACATGATTGCCATTCAGTTCAATTAAAACTACAGTCAGTTTTCTTCTATCAAGTCAAGTTTCTTTTTCTGCAGGTTACTCTTTGAATAAGCACAGTTGTATTGTTTGACTGATAGTAATAGGACTGGTCAGCTGATTGCGTGTATTATTTTATTGATAAGAAGTGAGAATATTTCAGATCTGATATTTTAAGTTGAGTTTTGAAAGGGATGGAACCTATAGTTAGCTTCAAATCTCCCTCCAAGGCATCAAGACTGGATGAGATCTTACTTGAAAAAGAAGCGGAGGTATTCTACTTTTGATCTAAGTGCTTTCGAGTGACCTAAGGTTTGTGTATTGCTATAACAACCAGGTTTACTGGAGGAAATGGGAATTCCGATCTACAAAATTGAATGACGATTGTTCATCGATAGCTCAAAGCAGAGCTTAAAGTGTGTCCACCTCCACAATGGCAATGGTGCAGCTTCATGCTTAGTCCCACTGCGTGACATTATGGTTAAGTGTCTTCTGTTTTAGCCTCGGGCCGACCAATGCCTTGTGCATAAATTTGGAAGGCGGAAACAGTGTGAAATTCCATATATCTGTGTGTTTGTGTAAGTCCTCCTCCCACACACACAATATCTTGACAACTGGTGTTTTTCAGCTAGCTGTTTTGCCAAAAGAGACTGATAGAATAAGTACCTGACTAAAGCCATCAAGGCGGTGCCCCAGCATGGCCGCGGTCCATTGACTGAAACAAGTTAAAGATTAATTACAAAATTTAATAATCATCTTTTAAGCGCATATCCATTCCCGTAAGTGCTATTCTCTCCAAAAATATATACGGTCGTGCGCACACACGTCTAACATTCAGAATATACCAGAAATTAATATGCTCACAAGAAACTGAGTGCACAGAAGGTTAGTTGCCAATGTAGTAATTAATAATTGATACTTATTATTCATTTGTCAAGGGAAATTTTTTGCATAGCGAACGAACTTTTCGCACACTGGCTATTATAAAATGAGAAAGAACAGCACTCAGAATTCACCTGCAGTACTAAAAACGATCCCCCGCCTGTTGGTCTATGGTGATGATTTGATCAAAAGAAACTTTGTATTAGTGTATATTACTACATACACTTTGATTGTAATAGTTTTGTTTTTCATCCACATGTTCCTTGCAGATGTAATCTGTTAACTTCGTATGTTCTGTGTGTCTTTCTTTCAACGTATCAAAGTAAATAAGTAACTACATAACGTAACACAACAGAAACAGTATCAATAATAACAATAGCAATAATATAATAATGATAATACAAATAATAATAATAATCAGTTGGAAAACAAGAAAGAACGAAAAGCTTAAGAACAGAGCTAAAAGAGGGGGAAAAAGACTCCAAGAAATGGATTTCTATTTAATCTTTATAAAACTTGTTCAAATATTGCGATCTGAAGAAATTACGCAGTCAGGCATTTTTAGCAGGTGTGTTTAACAATAATAACAAGTATAACAATAAAAATACCAAGAACAACAATAGCAAAAACGATGAGAATTATTATTATTATTATCATTAATATGATAATGCATTTCTTTGACTCGAGGGAAAGAGAAATTCAACAGTTGAGAAAAAAAAAGAATGAATTTTAAAACTTACAGCCAAAATGCGAGATAAAGGAGAAAGAGAAAACAAGCAAATACCATAAATAAAATTTTTAATTGGTTTATATCATCTTTTGTTTGTTTTGGTTTATGCTAGACAACATGTATGTATTTACTCACTTCATAGTTTCTAAGCAACCTTAGAAATGTTGCAAAAATTCATCTCAAGAAAGACACACACATAATATGCATGAGTACATATTTATACACACATCTATACTTACCTACACATATGTACGCAGAAACATACACAATGTATGAATATATGTATGATTGTATCTGCAACATTAACAATGGGCGATGTGATGGCCAAGTTTTGTCGGCGAGTGTAATATGCTAAAGAATAGGAAAACTTAAAGTGAAGGAAAACCGTATAATGTTAAGTTTTCCATATGACTATGGATTTAAAAATTGAGTTTATTCTGTGACTTCAGGTGGAATTGTGTTATTGCGAATGGTATAAGAAAATAAAACCACACACGCATACAGCAGACGCAAACACATTATTATTTGCAATTAGTTTCCCAGAGTATAATAACTAGTATGGCAGTACACATTGGTTACGAATGTATCCAGTACTCACTGAAACGCTTTGTGTGGTTAAGAAATTCGCTTCACGACCACTTTGTTTTGTGTTCAGTCCCGCAGCGCGGCAGTTTAAGCATGTGTTTACAAGCTGCAGCTACACTCACACACACATACACACACACACACACAAACACACACACATATATATATATATATATATATATATATATATATATAGTACGTGTGTATATTTGCGTATTTCTATGTACATTTCTGTTTTACTCTAGGCACAAAGCTCGAAATTTTAGGAGAGGAAGCCAGTCGATTAGAGTACCGCCAGATTGCAACTGGTACTTAATTTATCGACCCGGAAATGATGAAAGGCAAAGTCGACCTCGGTGGAATTTGAACTCAGAGCGTATAGACAGACGAAATACCTCTAAGCATTTCGCCCGATGTTCTAACGTTTCTGCCCGCTCGTCGCCTTTCTATGTACATTTATACATATGTAGGTATAAAGATATCTGTGTGTGTGTGTGTATACATTCACACACATCCTTCCATACTGTATGGGAGTGTGATATGATGGCGCAGGCGTAGGTGTGCGGTAAGAATTGTTTCCCAACCACATGGTTCCAGGTTCAGTCTGCGAGGCACCTTAGGCAAGTGCATGCCTCAGGCCGACCAAAGCATTATGAGTGGATTTGATAGACGGAAACTGTAAGAAGCCAGGTGTGTGTGGGGGGTATTTTTCACGTCTCCCATATTTTAAACAGCAACAATGCTTTAATCGGCATATTTGAATTTTACTTCATCTCATTCAAATTACATAATTTTAGATATTAATTACGCAATAATTATATACATGATATTTATATTTTAACTGTGAAAACATTTGTAGAACGTAATGGAATTTTGAAATATCAGTGAGACTTTTCCTTTTGTATTCTTAATATTTTGCTCTGAAAA
>NC_043000.1:101916567-101939067 GCF_006345805.1 Octopus sinensis | reverse complement strand
TATGCGTACAGATCACTGATTTTGAACTACTTCCGTCACTAATAACGAATGTGTGTGTGTGTGTATGTCTGCTCACAAGCGAATATAAAACAAACATAAAGATCCAACACTTTATAATAGAGTGCAAATTGGAGTCGATGATTACGCGGCTATTTTATGGCACAGATTTTTCACTAATGCTAAATCGTCAAGTGATGTAGGAAAAAAAAATGTAAAGGATTTCTTATACAGTTAATCTTTTTAATTTTTATCGTTTTATAATTACCGTTGACGTTTCTGTGACCATTTATTCATTTATTATTATTATTTTTTTTTTTTTTCAGTTTATAAATACTTGTTATGATTCGGTGTAAGAATATAGAAGCGTCGGCGTGCAGCGTATGTTGAGAGCAGAGGAAGAGGGTTGAAATTAAAATGTGAGTAGTAACGTAATGTATAATACATTCATTATAAATGCGTGTGACTGTTAATTGATCTAATGATAATTTAAAAATCAAATAAATTTGCGTGTGTTGTGTGTAATGGAAGTCAATAAAAAAAGCCGTTATGAAATTATGGGCGAGTGAAGGTCAAAGGATAATGTCTTTAATGTTGCTGATATCTATGTATGATAGCTAATGGATGGGGAGTAATGAAAGAAAATTTTGTCTCGGTGAAAATGATGAATGTGTTACGTTGCTGGAGATAAATCGGTGAACATTAGAGAAATTGTCTCAGTGTAGCTGTTTCTTATTCTGCTTCTGTACTTTTATCTTTTACTTGGTTCAGTCATTGGATTGCGGTCATGCCGAAGCTCCACCCTGAAGGGTTTCAGTTGAACAGATCGACCCCAGTATTTATTTTTTTGTAAAGCCGGGTACTTATTTTATTTGTCTAGGGCCGAACCACTAATTTATAAGGATGTAAAGAAATCGGCGTTGATTGTCATGCGGCGAGTGTGGACAAACACAATACATAGAAACCAACATGTGCGCGCGCGCCGACCCCAATACTTGACTGGTACCTTAATTTATCGACTCCGAAAGGATAAAAGGCAAAGTCGACTTCCTCAGCGGAATTTGAACTCAGAACGTAGCGGTAGACGAAATACCTATATCTTTACTACCCACAAGGGGCTAAACACAGAGAGGACAAACAAGGACAGATAAACGGACTGGGTCGATTATATCGACCCCAGTACGTAACCGGTACTTATATAATCGACCCCGAAAGGATGAAAGGCAAAGTCCTTCGGCGGAATTTGAACTCAGAACGTAAAGACATACGAAATACCTATTTCTTTACTACCCACAAGGGGCTAAACACAGAGAGGACAAACGAGGACAGACAAACGGATTAAGTCGATTATATCGACCCCAGTGCGTAACTGGTACTTAATTTATCGACCCCGAAAGGATGAAAGGCAAAGTCGACCTCGGCGGAATTTGAACTCAGAACGTAACGGCAGACGAAATACGGTTACATTAACGTAATATGAGTTTCATATTTTAGCGCAAGACCAGGACTTTCGGGGAGGGTGAGTCGATTACATCGACCACAGTGTTCAACTGGTACTTGTTTTATTGAACTCTAAGGGATGAAAGATACAGTCAACCCCGATGCAATTTGAACTCAGAACATGAAGACGGGGGAAATGTAGCTAAGTGTTTTGCCCGGCGTGTTAACGATTCTGCCAGCTCACTGCCCTTGATTTTTACTTTCTTTTCGCAATATTACTTTCAAATTTTGGCACAAGGCCAGCACTTTCGGATAAGGGGATAAGCGCAATTTGAACTAAGAACGTAAAGACGCTATGCATTTTGCTAGGCGTGCTAACGATTCTGCCAGCTCACCACCTTTCATCATCGTCATCATTATCATTATTTATATATTTATTTATAATATTAAGACGAAAAGTTTTGTGGTTGTAGATTTAAGGGAGACAGTTCGTTGCCTTTTCTTTTTGCACACATAAACTACGCCTGTAGTTCTCATACGCAATAAAACTAAAGAGAGAGTGTGACTTACTACGGCCACTTTTTGTAAACTTCAATTTGTAGTAGTTATATAATGGATTTATCCTGAATAAGGGACCAAGAAAGTATTGTACGTAAAGCTAAGAATACAGATACGTACTTATGGTTTGGGTCAGCAGGTGGAGATAACTGTGAAAAGAACTTTTGAAAAATGTTGAAATAATTTTGAAAAGAACTGTTGAAATAACTGAAATAACGTAACCACCCCGGAGCGGGGCTGGGGTGGCCGTTCGATCTTCATTGTATAATTTCACCGTTCCACTCTTTCGTGTGTTGATTGTCCCCGCATGTGTGCATTGTCCCATCTATGTTTAGCCCTTTGTGGGTAATAAGTAAATCAGTTACTTTTACAGCTTGAATTGATGAGTATAAATAAATAAGTTGAGATTAAAGGATAGTGTTATGATCGGATTATGAAGGTGTCATTGCTAACATAGTGATCTAAAGTAGTTTAACTGATCAAGATTATAACAGTAATGATGAGAAAACCAGGTGATTACGTAGTTTCCTCCGCCTTTCTTTTAAGCTGTCACGACTATCAGTGGTTATTTAATCTCTTAGTATTCTTGAAATCT
Organism: Octopus sinensis; assembly: GCF_006345805.1. Taxonomy (NCBI): domain Eukaryota; kingdom Metazoa; phylum Mollusca; class Cephalopoda; order Octopoda; family Octopodidae; genus Octopus; species Octopus sinensis. The sequence goes on along the minus strand of NC_043000.1, from coordinate 101,936,477 downwards.
GGCAAGTACAGATATATTAGTTTGCTTTACTGCTGAGTACTAATGAAACCAAAACGTACTCGGAGTTGTCATAAAATCTTCTTGGTATGAAGCTCACTCTCCCGCTGCTAAATGCCCTATATTCAATTTAAAATCAATTTCAATTTCGGAGTTGCCTCCCGTTTACTTTTCTTGAGTAGAATTAAAGATTAAGATTATGTCCGTATAATTTTGATTAAATCTATTTGGTTCACTACATTATGTTAATACTTAATAAACGTAGAAACTATCTATGGGAGATACATCTCTGCTTCCCTTCGTAGTCATTTTTTCAGAGACTGGTTTATGTTCTTTGGTGGTTAATTGAGATCTGATCTTATATCTACTGGTGACAAACAAATTGGTGGAGTTTTAAATTCTTTCCCGGTATTTACTTACGGCCCTTTACGCTCTGAGTCCGAATCCTTCTGAGGTCTTTTTCTTCCTTCTTTTTTCGATATAAAAGTACCTATTGAACAACAGGTATCGATGCAATATATTAACTCTTCTTCCAAATTCCTGGCGTTTTTTGCTAATGTTTATTATATGACATAAATCGCTATTAAATTCTGAAAATAGCATTGACTAGGCAGAAACGACAAAACAATGAACAAATTTGTGGTATTTACGTCCGTTACGTCTTGAGTTCAAATCCATCCAGGATCAACTTCGCCTTTCTTATGGCGCCAATAAAAGAAACACCACTTAGGAACTAGGATTGATATAAGCGAATCTATCTTCTCATGCATCTAGAAATGATACCTGAAGATGATTAAAAGTCGAAGCATTGTGTAAATATAATTATTTTGAAGATTTCCTAAACATGGATTAGACTATCTGGAAAAGTATAATCTTTTTCATGGGTATCACGCTTAAAATAAATGCCGTTGTCAGTTGAAATACTTTGTTTACAAAAGGAGATAATTTCTCAGAATTTTATCTCTTGATTAACAAAAATGCAAGATGATACATTCGTTCATGTCAGAATACATCTGTCGCCTTCCATCTTTTCTCATAGGCAAGTTTATGGGACGGAGTGTTGAACTAGAAATAAAAAGAAATGAAAATAGACGTACAAATTTTTTAAAATTCACAGAGTTCTTTGTGAGAATTTTCCACTACAAGGGTAGTAATATAAGAACTGTTTTAAATTAAATCGCACATGCAAAGCTATAGCCTGCTCAGCATTATTGCGTGATCAATTCTCTGGAATTGGCTACATTTTCAGTTTGTGTGCTCTTAAAGTAAATATTGAATCAAAATTTATTTTTTTCAACATTAATTCAATACAGTTTTCTACAACATGTAAATATCAGTATTTAAAAATAAATGTACGATTTCTATATTTTATCATATTATCATTTTCAATGCATGTAAGCAAAAGATATTTGTTGTCATAATTGACAGCATCTGTAAATAATGGGCGTATTGAATGCTTATATTAATATATTTATTCATACATATATTAAAGTTGGTTAGTATTGTATTTGGTTCTGTCTATTATATAGACATGTATATTATGCATACATACGTAGACATACACATATATATATATATATATACATGTACATACGTATGTGTGTGTGTCTTTGTTTGTCCCTCGACCAACACTTGACAAGTGGTGTTGGTTTATGTCCCCGTAACTTGGCGGTTGATCAAAGGGGATCGAAAAGATCAGATTTAAAAAGAAAGTAAGTATTGCAAGCGATTTGTGTGACTGAACACTTCAAAGCGTGGTACTCCAGCATGGTCGCACTGTGTGTGCATCTATTTGACAGAATGTCCTTCCCATACATAAGTCTCTGTTTAGACACGTGGCTCCACAAGAAGGACTTGTTGAAACAAATACGAAAAGATAATATATATATATATATATATATATATATATATATATAATATATATATATATATATATATAATTATGGACACATATTTATCGAGTTTTTGTTTTGCTCACACTCAACCACTTCTGATAAACCATTGCTCCAAATTGCTCCGCAGACCATCACAGAGTAGCCGCCGTGTTTACAAATTCATGGGACAAGTCATACCTCTTGTTGAAGTGAAGAAAATCATTAGCAGGTTCTATGGAAGTGTATAAGATGAGTAGTAACCTCTTCTGGGGGAAAATGGTTTTAAATAGTTTATTGTTCTCTCCAGAAAATAGTAATTCTGAATGTTATAATGGTGCAGGAGAGAAAAGGATTTTTAAATGTTGTGATACGTAACTTTCTGGTTGTTACTTAGAAGGAACGTTAGAAAAGTTCAGTATCCAGGGTATAAGTCAATCGATATACAGCAGTTTTCTGTCAGGGTTTCGAAACGTTGTCTGTTGTGGTTGAACTACTTTTGAAAGGATCTGCGGTTAAACCTAAGTACCAAAGAGAAGTTGAATTGACATTGACTATGACAGAACAGATTACTTCGTTTTCCTGGTAATTTCTTTGAAGTAGTACAGTTATGTTCTCAATTTGAAGAGATTATAATCAGCAAGATATTGTGCAAGATATTTGATGGCTGGATACAAAATCTTGATATCTTTTGGTTAAGTAGTTTATGATACTTATGAATAGAATACATTTTTTTTCTGTAAGAGTTTTAAATTTTAGCCCATCAAGAAAAGAACTTAAATACCGGGGACTAGTTACCACATTACATGTCTCTATGTTTAGCATAGGTTGGCACTATATTAGAGATTCATTTTACTTTGTATAGCAAATTCTTCGTTGTGCTGCATTGCAATATTTAGATGTTTCGTCAAAAACTTGTTTATCAGAGAATAACTAAATTATAAACAATAGTTAGTAGCTGCTAGAATATGAATTTATAGTTGTTTTCCGTTAGAATTTTTGTTGGGTGAATATTTTAATTTCACTACCAACTGACTGTTTTGTTTCTTTACCACTACTAACCTATATTTTTTTGCTTTGACATTACATACATTCCATTCTCTTTATATTTCTTTCTGATGTATTTTATTTTGACAAAAGACTTTATTTAACCATCATTGCTTCTGCAGCGTTTGCACACTCACCTTCATTCCAAGACCAATTAATTTCCATAACACAATAAATATTCAATTTTGTTTAGTTATTTCTTACTTTGCTACTTTCAAAAAATACTTCAGTTTTTTTTTTTATCCCAAATAGTGTTCTACTTCCAACTTGCATCGTTGCCTTTTTGCATTTCATATTTTATTACTGTGTCTTAAACTATAAGTTTAATCCTACAACTCTATTTACCGATGTCTACACTAATAATGTATTTCTTCAATCTCCGTTCAAGCCAGACACATACACATGTGTATACACGTATTTATCCATTCTTGAAATCTCCTATACTTTATTTCTATAATAAAATATTACTACATTTCTTTTAACTATCTCACTTTATATCTGAAAAAAGTTGAGTTATTTTAATCGTAAATTTTGTGTTCAAAGTTTAAGCATTAGTTCCTCTTGGCTTTCCTCCTCTAGCGTCATTGCTTTTTTTTTTATTTGTTTTTTTTTACTTCATAAATCCTTACTTCCCTCAATTTTCTTATGTCGGCTAAATTTCAACATTAACGTGTCTAATATTTCAAGTTTTTCTGATTATCAATTTTTCAACCATAAAAATAACCTTTTTTCTCATTTCTACATTAAGCTTCTCTCTTGCTCGAGCACGCATATATAAATACATACACCCAATAATTCCATATCTGGGCCATTTCCCTCTCTTGCCGTATGTTGATTACTACTATATTCTGGTTTTATAAATGTATTAGTTTCTGGTGTTTTTTTTCTTATTTCAACGTCTTGGTATCAAGAAGTTCCCGGACTAGTTCTGTTGTGTGCCAGAATATATATATATACGAGGTGTTTTTATGTTCAGGTATAAGAAAAACAATTTTACATTAATATGATGGGTTACTCTATATTTTGGGAGAGTACAAATTACTATTCTTAAACAAGAATATTATTGACAGTGACTTCGAAGTCTCGGACAATCCGACAATCTGAAACGTCTGGCTGAAACGTCGAAGTTACAATCAACAGTATTCCTGTTTAAGAATTATATATATATATATATATATATATATATATGTGTGTGTGTGTGTGTGTGCGTGTGTGAGAGAGAGAGAGAGGGGAGAAGGTGCATGTCTTGTTTTCCATCAGTTCATCATGTGACAAATATTTCTTTTGTTTTCCCGTAACTTAGCCATCTGGCAAAGAGAGATCTGATAGATTAAGAACTAATCTAAAAAATAACTACTAGGGTCTATTTGTTCGACTAATATCTTCAAGGCAGTGGCTCAGCATGGTCGCAGTGCAATGACTGAATCAATAAAATAATAATAATAATAATAATGATAATAATAATAATAATTACTACTGTTATTATAATTATTATTATTATTATTATTATTATTATTATAATATATTTTACTTGTTTCAGTCATTTGACTGTGGCTATGCTGGAGCACCACCTGTAGTCGAGCAAATTGACCCCAGGACTTATTCTCTGTAAGCCTAGTACTTATTCTATCAGTCTCTTTTGCCGAACCGCTAAGTTACGGGAACATAAACACACCAGTATCGGTTGTCAAGTGATGATTGGGTAAACAAACACAGACACACAAACACTCACACACACACATATATATATACATATATACGACGAGCTTCTTTCAGTTTCGTCTACCAAATATCCACTCACAGTGATTTGTTCGGCCCGAGGCTATAGTAGAAGACACTTGCTCAAGGTGCCACGCAGTGGGACTGAACCGGAACCATGTGGTTGATAAGCAAGCTGCTTACCACACAGCCACTCCTGCGCCTATGTATGTATATATATATATATATATATATATATATAATATATATATATATACACATACAGTTGCACCTATATATATATATATATATATATATATATATATATAATATATATATATATATATATATATATATATATATATATATACATACATACAGTTGCGCCTATATTTATATATATATGCTTTTTTACTTGTTTCAGTCATTAAACTACAGACATCCGGGGGCACTGACTTGACGAATATTTTAGTCAAACGAATCAACCCCAGTACTCAGTTTTTTTAGCTTGGTATTATTCTGTCGGTTTCTTTTGCCGAACCGATAATTTACGAAGACGTAAACCCACCAACACCGGTTGTCAAGTGGTAGTCAGATATTTATATTGTGTGTGTGTGTGTGTGTTTGTATTTATACTGAGAAATGTGGGTAAGAGAGGAGGGGAAAAGGAAAGAGAGAGAGAGAGCAAATATATAGTTTTCGATAGATCTTTAAACAGCCGCGTATTGAAACATCTGACCGAGTTAAGTGGTGCTTAACCTTGATCAGTCGGCAACAGGATGCAAGATTCTTAATTTAATATCGTGTAATTTAGTATAACAATGCATTTTCAAAACCTTGCTTATTAGATGCATATTTAAGATAAATTTCGAATTGCAATGAAATCTGAACTGAGCGAATTCCATAAACAGAATATAAACACGAGGACCACTTTTGATAATGAGCGTCTTATGCATTTAGAAACGCATTAACTTTCTAATATCCACCAACACAGCTCCGACTTCAGCTCTGGTTCACAAGAGACCTTTTCTTTCACACCAATTAATCTGTTCTCTACAAAAGGTACAGACATGGCTTATACTGAAGAATCTAGAAGATTACAAACATCCATTAACTGACTTCGATAACTATAGTTTGTATGATTACAATGTTAATGGATTTATCCATCTACTTAAATATCTATCTATTTTTCTATCTTTCTTTCTAATTCTTTTTATCTATCTATTTTCTATCATTCCATTTTTCTCTCTAACTCCTATCTACATATTTCGGTATTGATGTATCTAGCTATCTATTTTTATCTACCTTTCTCGTTACTTCTATCTATCTCTTTCTATCCATTCATCCTTGTCCATCTATCTATCTTGCAGCATCTGTATCTGATCTTCCTACATATCTTTCTCACTATCTATCTACGCACACACCTATGTGTGCGCCTATTAGACATCTATTCACCTACCTATCTATATAAATATATCTAATTATCTGCATAACTAGCTATTTATCTACATGTCTCTGTCGAAGGTGATGCTAATTCGATCACAACTGGACATTAATCTATTCAATAGGTGGTGTTGTCTATTTTAAATAATGATACAAATACAACAGCGGGAGGAAACCAGCAGAAAGCAATACTGTTAACAGCGCTGTTGAAATGTTTGACATTCAGAGGCCATTATTTGCTAAGTAATGGCTTTTCACCCTTCATCGACCAATATCTATCTTAGTACGCGCAGTGACTGTTGAATAGCAGAAGTGGCTAATTGCTTCAAGATAAGTAACTGAGAGATTCTTGTCAAAATGATAATACCTCATTTCATTAAGAAGATTTAAAGATGTCCCATTAAGAGAACTGTAAATAATAACGTTAATATAATAGAATGATAATCTTTATTATTAGTATTATTTTTATTACTATTGTTGTGGTTGTTATTTAAAAAAAATAGTAATTGCACTTGAGATATTACTGGAATTCATTTACGTTAGATTAACTCCGTTAATGTTGCTTCTGAATTTCAGGAAGTAATTGTCTGTCCAACGACCGACTCACGGACGGACAGACGGACAGACAGATAGACAGACATGGCAGAAGGTAAGTAGATCAGCATAAAAATAAATCATAGTTAGCCTGTGCTAAAATTATCAACCTGTTTCCTATCATTTGTTGTTCTTCACTCACACACACACAGCGTGCACGCACACGCCTATATGCATATGTATGCATATATATTTTGAAATGTGAATTGAAAAGGATATTTACGAACGGTTGTCTTATGTAACTACTTTAAACATACGTATTAAATGTATTCGAAATATCAACATTTGGTTTTATGATTATTCCGGTATTACACGTAACTTTTGATAAGCTATATTGAATCAAAGTGTGTGTTTGTATATATATCTTATGTGTGTGTGTATATGTGTGTGTGTTATATGTATGTATAAATATAAACAAACTAACATTTGTATTTATTGGAAGTGTCGAAATGTGTATTGCACGATACAAGTAAGATGATATCTTTTCGAATGCAGTAATGCCATTAGAACAGCAGAAATAACGAGTAAATATCCTTACAAGGTGGAAGAAGTTGTCGACAAGCAACCATGTGACTCGAACTCACATCTCCCAAGATGATGAATAAATTCAGCCGGAATCTTTGGGGATATGGGTTCGAGTTCTATGGCTGTTTGTTGACAACTTTTTTCCGCCTTGTAAGGGTATTTGTCTATTATTTCTGCTGTTCTAACGGCATTACAGAGTTCGAAAAAAAATATCATCTTGTTAGTATCGTGTGTGTATGTGTGTAGTGGTGACAGGATCGGGAGAGTGGGCAAAAATGATTATGGTATGTTTTAAGTCATGTATGTTTCTGAGATCAAATCTTACCGCGATTATATTTTATCCTTCTGTGGTTCAATGAAATACGTACGATTAACTGTTTAGCTCCAAGTCTATCCGGACTGAATATACAAAACTATGATCAACTTCGTTCTACTTGTGATTATTTTACCTTTTTTACATATCTTGGACAGCACTGTCACCTTTTTTTTTATCAATATAATATCGTGTAAGGTAGATATTGCTGCCATTTCTGACCAGTTGAATGACCATCCGGAGGCCTCTTCATTGACTCGTGTAAGCCCAAGCTGAATCTAACCGGCTCTACCCATTCCAAACATTTTAAGCTTTGTGTTTGTAAATTGGTCGGAACTGTTTCAAATATTGGTACAATACTAGTAATTTGGATGGAAGTGGGAAAATTCGATTACATCGACCACAGTACATGACTGGTACTTCTTTTATTAACCCGAAAAGCAAAGTCGACTCCGGCGAAACTGGAACACAGAACTAAATAGCCGGAAGGAAAGCCGCTAAGCATTTTATCCTATGGGCATACGATTGTGCCAGCTCGCTGCCTTCCTTGCGTTTGTCAATAAAATCGATATATTTATTACACAAAACCTTCTGTGGCATCTAGTTTACCACCCTACACACTGAGCTGACATCCAGCTGAAGTCAACTTTATCTTTCATCCTTCTAGGATCAATGCAATCGACAATAGATGAAAGAAGTCAATATATTTATTTTGTTTCCTTCAAAGTCATCACTAATCGAGCAAATGTTTATTCAAAAGCTCCCCATTTCTCTCATTCAGGCATTATGTATCTGAGACTACTTTACCCAATATTCCCTTCTCTCTTTATTTAGATATTAGGGTGTTTCAAAATTTGGCTACAGTGACCATATAGACCATATAATGACCATTAGTTCAGGTGTAGCGAAAGGGAAGCTAGACATTAATGCATTACAGTAATTAAATTCATCTTTCTCTATGTTACCAATTCATATCCGGCCATTTACAACAAAGTAACAGCAAGCATCTTCTACCTGATTGTTTGAATTGATAAAGATAGCAATCAAATCTCCCTCAAATGACTCCCAAGCCTCTTTAAAAAGGGGTACAAAACCAAACAAAAAAAATTAAATGGTCACGAGTTGAATGCCTTTTGATCTTAAGCCTGCTTCATCAGAACTAACCTGGGTTGAAACAGCAACAACGGTCACGACAATAGCAAATACCAGAAATAAATTATTTCCTACCTGATCGCTTGACTTGCAAGAGATAGCATCCAAACTTCCTTCAGATTACACCGTGGTGAACTTCTTGGATATCACGCTTGATTTAGACAGTGGCACCTACAGACCATACTGCAAACCCGAACGATAGGCTATCATGCATTAATACAGCCTTCTTCCACCCACCCATAGTGTTCAAAAACCTAATAAAAGGTATCAGTAAATGGATTTCGATCTTATCTTCAAATAAAGATATTTTCGACGCAGCGGCTCCCGCTTACATTGAGGCGCTAGCGGCCAACGGGTTCAAGGACCATATTGTACACAAACCAGGGTCGAGTAACCATAAAAGGAAACGCCACCGCAAGATCTTATGCCTTCGCTCCCCCCTTCTCCCTAAACGTATTGTTGGTTGATAAGTATTTCGGGTGATCACACAAATATAGAAATATCTTTAACAGATACAATTTAAGAATCTCTTTTAGTTGTGCACCCAATGTTAAAAAAAATTACTTAGCACTCCTAAACCAAGGACAGAGGCAGGTTGTTCATGCAGGATTAGAAATGAATGCACAGTGGACGGCCGATGTAACACCGAGGCTACAGTGTACCAAACAAAGGTAGCCTCAAACAGAAGCAGCACAACTATCAGTAATATCAAATGCCAACACAGGGACACACACTAAAATGTATATCGGATCTTGTGAAACTTTAAAATTCGCATGAACAACCACAGATCTTCTTTCAGGGTCCTGGAGAAACGCAACACAACTACACTCGCAGCATACGTATGGCGCCTAAAGGTCGATCATACGCCCTTTAACAGGAAAATACTAGAAACTTGTGGACCTTATCGCAATGGAACAAGACTATGGAAATTGTGTATGGTAGAAAAATATATAATCCTTATGAACTCACATGAGCCATGAGGCTACCTGAACTCCTGGACGGAAGCCGTGGGGAGTTGTCCATATTTTCGGAAATTTTTACTTCAAAAGTGGAAGAGAACTCGCCCGGCCATAAATTTTAAGAGGAATATTGTTTGATCTCTCACCGGCGTTCTTGTGTTTTTAAAAATAACATTCTTTGCTGAGAACAGTTATCGCTTAAAAAAGCTGAAAATATGTCTAGTTCACGCTAGATATGAAACCAATGTTTTTTCTGAGCTGTTACTTTACACATACAAATATATATATATCGCATGTGTATCGTTGGCGCTTTTCTTTCTCCGTCTTCCCTTCTTTGGACTTTTTCTATATTTCTGATGAAGAGCTCCACTCGAAACGTGAAGTGCTCTTTCTTTTCTTTCCTTTCCTGAGCGTCCAGTAACACTGTACTTATTCTACGTCCTCGCGTTGTTGTTTTTTCTTATTTGTTCATGTTTGGATTGACTATATATATATATATATATATATATATATAGCAGGGGTGGGGAATGTTTTAGTGTGGTGGGCAAAAGTTTCCAAAGGGAAAGGTCCGCCGGTGGGTGACAAGTTCTAACACATGTCTGAGTAATTCTTAAATCCTTAAATCCTTAAAAATGTTTTAGCCCGAAGGCCGCCGCCATGCTGGGGCAACACTGTATATATTTATGTATAATTCGATATACATTATCAATAATACGTTTAACACATTAAATTAACATGTAACATCTTCATTAACGCCGTCACTGAATTTAGGACACTTATATTACTTATGAAGTATTCTATATTTTTCAGCTAGAGCGTAGTTGGGTCTGAAGGGGTGGTACAGACATAACAATATGTTTTTTATAGTGATAACAAAATTTCCACCCAAATTACTATTACCAGACGATTTCTGTTCGCGTTCCAGCGTTTTAAGTTGTAGTGGAGACGCGACCTATGTCGCAAATAGGCATACGAATATTGTATAAATTTCATAATTGAAAACTTTTCTGTATTTTGTACATACGAATATATCAGCATGCAGGCATAATTGTGCCCGCGGGTGGAGTTTTCCCCACCCCTGATATATATCTATACATACAAATTTGACATGGGCGATTCTTTCTTGTCTTGGGATTCGCGGTCAAACGGCTGGGTGGATTTGCGTGAAAAATTACACAGATATGTAGAATGATCCGGTGGTGATGATGGGCCTTGTCTTTTTTTTTCATATCTCCCATGGTTACCAAGATAATCTATTATAATAATACTCTTGTGTTTATAAATGAGAAAGAAAGGGGTGACAGATGAATAAGGAAGGGGTGATGTCATACTTGGTAGTAGGATAATGAAAATAGCACGCTGAAAAAATAAATCAAACAGCGTTTCAACTCTGTGTCAATATATATGTGTGTGTGTATGTAAAAGGGGGTATGTAAATGTGTGTGTGCGTTTGTATGTGTGTGCAGTGGAAGTGAGATTTTTTGTCAAGTCTTTCTTTGTAGTGTTTCAGCTATTTGTTTTTCAGTTTCAGATGTGTTTTTTGTCTTTTGATTTTTAAATTTTGTATAATATTTCGCATTGACGTTGAGGTATTTAATGTTTTTCAGCTATTATTTTTTTGTTGTTTTTTGACCTTTGAAAATTTAAAAAAATTTCGACCTGTTTTTTATTTCTTTTAATTTTTGTTTTATTTTTATGTTTGTTTCTGTTGTTTTACATCTTTGTTCGCTTACTATTAGGGTTTATTTTTGGATTTGGTTGAATCTTGGTTGTATTTTTTGTTGGTCAGTTATTTTTAGCATTTTGACAGAAAAAAGTCATTCTAAAATTGTGTTTTAACGTAAGCGTGACCAAACAAGTCGAATGGTTACACAGAGCAGGTTTTACAGCCACATCATCCAAACCGACCGGGTGGAACCGGGCTTAGCTGCTAGTATAAATATATATATACATACATGTTAAAGTTTTATATACATATATATTATTATTATTATTAGTAGTAGTAGTAGTATTATACAACCATGTTCTGACATCGAAGTTTCGGCGAGATAAGCCATCGTCGGACTGCCTGACGGCATTAATATCTATCTATATATATATACAGGCATATATATATATACATGCATATATATATATATATATATATATATAATATATATATATATATATATCATTAAGGGTGCTACAAGTAGCACCAGTACTCTAAAAATAGCCATCAGAAGACGACTATAACCACAAATTTTCGATGATATACTTAAATTAAAATTGGACTATTACCTTGACGGTTATTTAACCATGCTATACTACTTGATATTATTACAAACAATGATATCCTTGTGTGTGTGAGTATAATATAAATAATATGTATATATATATTCATATATACACGTACACATGTACATGCCTACAAATATATGTATATATACATGCATATATGGGTACAGGACGTCCAAAACCGTCAACAAAATGAGAAACGAGAACATAAAAAAGCAAAAGCATGGAAAACGAACGTTTTTTCGAACAACAAAAGAAACAAATAGAGAAACGAGACAGGTAACATAAAGAACATTCCCGTCATCAGTTATCCCCTGTTTTATCTACTCCTCGTTCGAAGGTATGGACAAGACGCAACTTCGTTAAAACAATCCTTCCCGTAAAGCAAATTAAATCAAATTTGGGATTTTTTGCGGAGGGTTAAAGTAGTAACAAAGACAGGACAGTAAGGACACAGCAATAAAAATAAACTGTGAAGGCTGTTACACCATAACGAGGTGAAGTGGTGAACGCTGGAAGAACGAGCTGTGAGAAGAAAAAGCACGTCTTGTCTTTAGGAAGGAAGTGGAATAAAGAAATATAGATAGCCTTTGGTCACGTGTGAGCAACGAGAGAGTCAAAGAGGAAAAGTGAGAGAGTGAGAGAGAGTTGGAACGGTGAAGGGGAGAGGAGAAATATTAGAGAAAGGGTGGGAGAGAAAAACAGAAAGGAACAAGAACAAGAGAGGGAGATAGAATAGAGATAGTTTGTAGAGTTCGCATCGGAATTATTAAGATAAAATTTACTTGGAAATGGATGCGTGGCGTTCGATCATATAATAATATAAATGATATATACATATATTTATGCATATATACACACATCCATGTACATACCTGTATATATATAATGCAATACGAATGTATTACTTTCCAGTAAAAGATAGCCCATAAGGGTAAAATTATACATATAAAAGTAGATAAATGGTACAACAAGGCACCAATATTTACTGGAAAATAACAATCGTAATAAATACGACGCTATTGTATAGCTTCACTGCGTATATACTAGCAAAGAGGTAAGACAAATTTTTTTCATGTTTGTTGCACACACGCATCTTTGCTAGTATATATGCAGTGAAGCTATACAATAGCGTCGTATTTATTACGATTGCTATTTTCCAGTAAATATTTGCGCCTTCTTCTACCATTTATCTACTTGTGTATATATATATATATATATATATATATATATATATATATATATATATATATATATATATATATAAATTAGAGAAAAACCATTATAATGCAATTCAAACAATGATAGACATAAACCAAATCATAAATATAATTAAAAAAAAAATATTTTAAAACATATAACTTGATCACAAAAAGTACAAAAATGAATAAACAATATATAAGTAAAAAGACTACTACGTTTCATGGCTATAATTTAAATTCGAATTACAATTAAATTAAAATTTAATCGAAAAACAATTCAATTTAAAATTATAGTCACTCCTCAGGTCAATAATAATAACAATTTATAGTTAAATAAATCATTTATTTATTATTAAGCAATTTATTTATTTATTTATATGTTTATTGATTGAAAATATGGATTTCTAATTGCTATATTTGTTAATTAAAATTTAGATTTTATGTTTTATGTTTTCTAGTTTCAGCTCTTGAGCTGTGACGTACTTTTATTTAATTTTGTAATTTTATAATTATTATATGTGAACTAAAATCTAAAAATAGTAAGTGTGATTGTTTTGTAAAATAGTTTGTGAATTAAAATATTAGAGTATAGCTAGTGTAAAGATATTCTATAGTTTGTTAATGTTTATTCTTAAAGCTAAATTATATCTTCACAGATAAATACGTTTTTCTATTTACTCTATTTTTTTACATTTAGTTTTTAACATGATAAATGTATTATAGGCACCTGATCCTACTGTTTTAAGTTTCAAATTTAGTTAATGGAGTTTCTTCTATAAGAACAATCATCATTCTATTTCTTTAAGAAATATTGTTTAATTCTATTTGATTATTTATTTAACTATTATTATTATTGTTGACCTGAGGAGTGATTATAAATTGAATTGCTTTTCGATCAAATTTAAATCTAATTGTAATTCGAATTTAAATTATAGCCAAGAAACGTACGTAGTCTTTTTACTTATGATGTATTGTTTATTCATTTTTGTACTTTTTGTGATCTAGATATATGCTTTAAAATATACTTTATTTTATATTTGTGATTTGGTTCATATCTATCATTGTTTTAATTGCATAATAGTGGTTATTCTCTAAGTATAGATTATATATTTATATAGTGAAATTTGATTTAATATTAAATTGAATTTTTCCCTGTTAATTTGGAGTTATACTCCCTATTATTATTATTATTATTATTATTATTGTTGTTGTTGTTGTTATTATATATATACATTGGAGACGGTCGTAGGATCATGGTTTCCCAGCCCGGGCATTGACAGTGTTTATTGAGCGAAAACATCTAAACCTCCACGAAGCTCCGGTAGGAGGTGGTGGCAAATCCTGCTGTACTCTTTCACTACAACTTTCTCTCATTCTTTCTTCCTGTTTCTGTTGTACTTGTATTTCAAAGGGCCAGCCTTGTCATACTCTATGTCACGCTGAATCTCGCCGATAACTACTTTAAGAGTGCACGTGTCTGTAGAGTGCTCAGCCACTTGCACGTTAATTTCACGAGTAGGCTGTAACGTTAATCGGATCAACTGGAACCCCCGTCGTCGTAACCGATGGAGTGTCACGTATATATATATATATATATTATATATATATATTGCAAGCGTGTATGTTATGTGTAAAATTTTGTCTTAGATACACCAACTGAATAAAAATGTGAGATGGTCATGGATGCGTGTTTTTGACCAAAGGTCTACTCGATTTAGGGCAAACTAGTAACTATATAAAGGACAACATAATTATCTGACAACGCCTGTCGATGCAGACTACGTAACTCTTCACCAGAGGTCATGATCATGTATTATCGCACTAAGATCTAGCAATTCGCATCCTGAATCTTTGGCCATTAAATATGAATAAGAAAGTTGCCGCTAAGCTGAAAAGTTGTGCGTGCTGTTCTGTTGATCGGATCAACTGGAACCCTCGTCGTCGTAACCGATGGAATGTCACGTATATATATATATATAATGCAAGCGTGTATGTTATGTGTAAAATTTACTCTTAGATACACCAACTGAATAAAAATGTGAGATGGTTATGGATGCTGTACGACAAATGCACAAAGGAAAAAAATGTCTGCATACAAGGTTTACATGATGAAATTCTTTATTTTAAATTCAAGATATTTACACTCATGGATGTACATATATTTCGCAAAGAAATATAAAAATTGTAAACAAGCTACTTTTGCGCACATCCACAAAGATTTGAGGGAACATTGCTGGATAAGAGAGCTTATGGTTTCCCTTCATCTGGATGAAGTGATAAATAATGATGTCAGCTCATTTTTTTCTGTTCTAGGAAAATTGTAGTCCACATTGCCACATTGTCGGTCAGATACGTGGTAAATCCCTTATATCACTTTATTTTGGAATGTTTCCAGATTTTCTTCTGTGTATAACTTTCCAATTAGTGACATTATTTCACCCTGGATTAGTCCCACTTGAACAAACGCATGTTCAAAAGGATTTCAGCCACATATCACACATTTAGGACCACATTGGCCTATGTATCCTTTCTCTTCTTTAAGACCATGCCCAGTAAGTTTACCGCCATCAATTTACTGCAGGGAAAGTTCCCCGTACGAATTTTTTGACATCATTTTTCAACTCGAGTTTTCCTTTGTTTTTTTCGTCAATAAAATAGTTTTTAACTATTAATGGTGGGATACGATGGATATATTTTCTCGGTAAACTTTCCACGTGGCGATCTTTCCTTGCGGTTAACTTTCTTCACGGTGAATTGATGGCGGTGAACTCACCTGCAATCCTTTAAGACAGCAGTGTATAGTCTGCAGCATAGTATATATTTTAAAAACATTTTTATATATATATACATTCTAAACTAGATTATTATTGTTTTATATTAGATTTTACTATACTCTGAAGGTGATTCAACGAATATAGGTTTATTTGCTGAAGAGAATTTCTTTTATCGTTGGTTATGGAATCGATTGCAGTGACTTTAAAGAACACATCGTTTATTGTTAATAAGTCTGCCAATGTATAATTTACATGACCGAGGGAAAATACTTCATGCGAATGCTGTGGATTCTAAAATATATACAGAGTAGGATATCAAGTGTTTAACATGCTGAACTGATAAACTTTAACTGCACGCGAGATAATGAGAGAGCCTCTATCCTGTCAGTCAGTCTGCTTGAAATAGTAGCCTATCTTTCCTCAACTTACACTCTACCGTCCTAAGGAAAGAACACGTTAGATTATATAATCTTACTTATACTGTAGATAGATGAGATAGACTGAGTTGAAAAGCCTTTGATTATGTTTGCTCGACCAGGCTTGACTTGGGGCTAAATAATAACAAATACAGCAATAACAATAGAGGGTAGTCACTGGTGAACTTTCTGTAAGAGTTTGCTCGATCAAGTTTGATCCGAGGCTAAACAACAACAGCAATACGAGGTGGTAACAGCCGGAATGGTTTTTATCGTAGCTCTGTTCGATCAAGCATGACCTGTGGATAAACCACAATTGTACAATATAACTTCAATTGGATTGTAGCTGGAACTTAAGTGACATGATATCGATATTTATAGCTTGTAAGGCAGTGAGTTGACAGAAGCGTAAAAACGCCGAGAAAAATGCTTAGTGACATTTCATCCGTCTTTACGTTCTGAGTTCAAATTCTGCTAAGGTTGACTTTGCCTTTAACCTTTTGGAGTCGATAAAATAAGTACCATTTGAATACTGGTGTCGATGTAATTAACTTAACCCATCCCCGAAATTGCTGGCCTTGTGCCAAAATTTGAAACCAATATTTATAGCTTGTTTTATTATTCTGGCACAATTTCTGACACTGACACAAAGTCTCAAATTTGAAGGCGGACATAGTCGACCCCAGTACTGCTCCACTGCTTTATTTTATCGACTCTGGGAGAATGGAAGGGCAAAATCAACTTCAAAACGTAGCATGTCGCAACTAAACATGTTAATCTATCTCTCAACCCACAGTAGTAATATGTTTGATGTTGTTATTTTGACCCAAGTCAACACTTCTTTAAACTGACATATTCCAGCAATAACTTTTTTTTTCCAATCTTTTTTTAGCCTTTTCTTGTTTCAGTCATTAGACGGTGAGCATACTGAGAAAAGCTCTGTCGAACAAATCGACCCAGCACTTATTTTTAAGTCTGGCATTTACTCTATAGGTTCTTTTGCCGAACCATTGGGTTGTAGAGGCGTAAGCAAACCAATAATAGCTGTCAAGTGGAGAGAAGAAGAGCAAACACACGCTACTCCTCCTCCCCAACACACACACACACACACGGACATACGATGGGGTGAAAAAGTTCCTAGCTTTAAGGGTGATGCGAAATACTTCTGAGTTCTTTTACAGGACTTAGAAAAATTGAAGAACCGCTGCAATAAGTGTGTGAATGTGAGAGGGGAATATGTTGAATAAAATCTTAATTATCTGATCCTTTTGTATTTTCTTTTACCCAAAGCCAGGAACGTTTCAGCACCCTCCCCCCATCGTGCGTGTGTATGTGTGTGGCCTAGTGGTTAGTGTGTTGCACTCACGATTGCGAGATCGTGGGTTCGATTCCCAGATCGGAGGTTGCATTATGTTCTTGAGGAAAGCACTTCATTTCACGGTACTCTGTGATCATTTCGTCATGTGACATGTGGCACCCTATGCACCTGTGCAGGTAATGTCAATTTGATAGAAGCAGTGAGATTATGTCTACACAAACATTTTATCACTACAAACAAATCATCTGTGTGGTTGTTCGGGCTATACATAAATGGACAAATTAGGACAGACACGAACAAATAGGGCTCTGCAGCAGGGTAGAATGGGCGGATGTAATAACAATATGAATAGAATTAACAAAATAAAATTTTCAATGACAATTATGCTATTATAAGATGAAATATTGAGCATGGAGACCCTACAAGCACTGCTCTCACACGTTCAAGTTCGACACATTCATACTTAACGAGCGTGCCATTTACATCCATCTAGTTTTAAACACACGCGGCGGTAGCAACTCTCTCTCTCTCTAGCCTTATTTTATTTTTAGATGGAAGGAGAAATATTTAATTAAACCCAGGCCAGAGAGGAAATTGTCCGTCTTAATTCCTTTCACTCTCGTCAGCCACCAAATAGAAAAAAAGTTGCCTGCCTTTCCCGGCTAAGGGAAGGAGGTGGGACAATCTTAATGATGGACTCAGTTGACAGTTGTACCCATCCTAGGCGCGACAGCAGGTGTTCTACGTAAATCCAAAGATCTGAAATCAACGGACATTGTACAATGGCGTGCAGGTTATCGCAAACAAGCAGAGCTCCTCGGTAGCACTGCCAGATCAGAGATTTCAGGTAATTATCCATGGGCCTTGGCCCAAACGTCCTCCGGAGCAGACTGGGGAGTTGACCATCATCGAGACCCAGAGTTTTCCCCAGGGCGTCATCGCACTTACCGACTACTAACCCTCTATAAAATGACGAGGTAAAACCCCCATCACTCGCATTGCCCGTCTGGCAGAGAAGCAAGAGATCCTGACGGCACTCTGCTTGCCAAGCACCCAACCTAGGTCTACGCTTGATCCATGAATTCAATTCGCTAAATGAGTCGAACTGTGAGAAGATCAGTTTCACGAAGGGTGACCACACCTGTTCACCGTCTAGGTAGAGCCGGAGATGTCTCAGCCTTAGCGCATGTCTGCACCTTTTCAGCCAAGGCATGATCAGCCCTCCATTTAGCAGTAGTTGACAGCAAATAGAGCGTCTGACCAGTGGATCCCTGTCTCTCCACAAAAAGCGGAAAAGCAGGCGTTCCAGCTTGATTAGACTCGAATTCGGGAAAGGCACGACGGTTAGGCGATAGTTGATGACCGTTGCGATAATTCGCACCTCCGCCCTCTCTTTCAGAAACAGCTTCTTCTAAGCCCATTTCTGGGTGAGATTAGCCACTCTGCTCGTGACCTCACCCTAGTTTCTCTCTGTTTGGAGGTCTGAACGAACCAGACCCCGAGCAATTTCACCGGGCCTCCTGTCCAACGTCTTACGATGTTGTTAGGTGGTATCGACCTGCCTCTCCAGGTGCCGAGCTGCAGACTGACCGACTTACCACGGTTTATTTTCCCTCCTGATACCGCTTCGTACTCCCTAATGGTATCACCTACTAGATGCAGGTGTGTGTCACAGGATACGATGACGGTAATGTCGTCCGCATACGCAGACACCGACCTCCCGCACCTCAAATCACGCGGGATGCCCCTCAACGCCTCCAATTTCTGCAGTAATGGCTGAAGGGCCAGATGGTACAGAAAGGAGGATTGGGGACATCCTTGGTGGACCGAACGCACGATGCTCTGAAAGATGACCGTTCATCCGAACTACTGATTTAATATTTCCATATAAGGCAGTGATCCAACCGCGGAAGTCAGGGCCAAACCTGGCCGCTTCGAGCACTGCCGTCAGATAGCGATGGCCAACCCGATCGAATGCTTTAGACTGATCTAAATGTATTAGTGCCCCTCCCATGCGATGATTATAAACTATCCTGTCTATGGTGTAGCGTATGAGGTGGAGGTTGTCGTGGATTGTTCTGGATGGAACGGCGCATGTTTGCACCTTCCAAACTAGTTTGTCGCCGACAAGCGCCAACCTCTTTGCCTAGCACCTTGGCACAAATCTTCAGCTCTGCATTAAGCAGAGTGATGAGCCTAACGTTATCTATAACGTCCCCCTTAAAAAATTACTATTTTCAAATCTCACAAGAAATTTTCAGCAACAGTACTTTGGAGTAAAGATTATTTCCTAACATAATATGGCAGTCCTTGTTTAGGACGAATGA
>NC_043000.1:101909067-101914067 GCF_006345805.1 Octopus sinensis | reverse complement strand
ACATTTTAGCGACTATCGGAGGGTGGTTCTCGGACGGGGTTTCACATCGGGTATCGAGGGTAATTTAAAGGCTTTGAAGACATATCAATTTTTTTACTGCCTTGAAAAATGTATTATTCAAAATTTTGTTTAACAGTTGTGCTTTGTAAAACAATTTAGCAATTTTCTGTATATTTTCCCCTAATTTTTAACTTTCAAGCGGCTCTTTCTCGCCTTTTTACGAGAAATGCACCACTGGTGCGATGAAACCAAAAAGATTAAAAACCATCGTGGTAGTGTATAATTTCAAAGAGACCCAACTGCTATTTTATACAGTTCAAGCAGCTACATAGAGCAGTGAATTTCATTATATCATTTTAAAACTTCTAACGCACTAATGATAAAAATTTTAAAGAATCTCCGAGGTGCCTCACACGGAACGCTAATGAAGGAAATATTTTAAATTTCAAAATTAATAAAAGAAAATTAATAAAAGAAAATTTAGAAAACTGTTTTTCATTTTATTACTCATACGTTTGTAAAAGAAATTGCGAATAAAACATATTTTTTCAAGACGCTCAAACATTTGTATGGCTTTTCTAAAACCTTAAATTAAATTTTCAAAAATTCACTGAATATCACGATACCCCTTGCGGCGCATCAACTGAATAACGTTGCTCTGCCACCATACCAAAAAAATTAAGACAGATTAGATAATATATTTCTTGATGTTTTCATTTTTTACTTGTTTCAGTCATTTCACTGCGGCCAAGCTGAGGCAGCGTTTTGAAGAATTTAGTCAAACAAATTCATTATAATACTTATTTAAAAAAATATATAATACTTATTCTATCTGTTTCTTTTGCTGAACCTCTAAGTTACGGGGGTCGTTTAACACACCAACACCGGTTGTCAAGCGGAAATGGTAGGGAATCAAATACAAACATAAAACACACACACACACACGCGACGGACTTCCAAACAATTTCCGTTTTCTGTCTACCATATTCACTCACAGGACATTGGTCAACCCGAGTCTATAGTAGTAGATACTTGTTCAAGGTGTCGTGTAGTGGGATTGAACCCAAAACCGCGTGACTGCAAAGCGTGCTCTTTTACTCCACAGACATGCCTGCGCCCACAAACACACACACACACACACACACACAATATATATATATAATATATATATTATGTGAAATAGAAAGATGAATAATCTTGTATAGATTAATCAAAGTTAACCGATACCTTAGTAGCAAAAATCACAGCAGTAAACAGCACGGTTGGAGGTACCCAACGTTATCATCACGGCAGTAGCCCACTTGACAGCCGAACGATCAAACTCACACACGTACACAAAAAAATGTTTTCTACCCCTACCAACAACACATATAAGAACAGTATACACACACACACGTCTCTAAGAGATTTTTCTCGCCCCTCATAAAACATCCAATTCCTTAAATACACAAAGAACTCTATACAAACCTCCCCACATGATTGACCGATGCCTGACCCGTTGAATTCCTCACCACCGGTTCTCAACATACAATGATAACGTTTTCGCCCTGGGCTCTTAGGAGCACAGTTCGATTTGTTTTTTGCTCCGCTCTGTTCTGTTTTTTGTTTTTCCAACGGATTTCCTTCTTTCTTTCTTCCGAGAGAAAGACACAATATGGTCCATTATTCAATCGGATTTTGGTAATTTGTGCCTTTCGAACCACGTGTAGATGAAATAAACGATTTCTGTTCAATCTGCGTTCAGCTCCATTTCTTCAATCACCAATAATGTTATATATATATATATATATATATATTATATCTATAAAATTAATCATAGAGGTGGCAAAAATTTTGTAGAATTTTTTGCCACCAGCGGCCTAGTGGAAAAAATTAAATAGTCATAGACCATTTTTAAGTTCAACATCACAATTGATTGTGATGTATATATATATATATATATATATATATATTATATATATATATATACAGGGTCAGGCAAAATGATCTGACACATTTGTAGGTTAAATAAAAGGCAAATGAAGTAAAGAAACAAAAAAGTGTTTTTATTTTTGAAAAGTACATATAATGCCATTTTGTTTCATTATGTTTTAAAAATTAAATCAATCAAATGGGATCCATTATTGTCCACACACTGTCGAAGGCGTGTGTGGCACAGTGAATAAGCAAAACTTCAGATACTGGGCCGAGAACAACCCTCGTGAATTGCATGAACGCCCTTTGCATTGTCCTCGGGTGACTGTATGGTGTGCTGTGGCAGAATTCGGTATGTGGGGTCCGTACTTCTTCGAAGAAGACAACGTTACAGTGACTGTGAACTCTGATCGATATTGTGAGATGCTAGAGACTTTTCTCAGACCAAAATTGAATATGCTCCACGATATGGACAATGTTTGGTTTCAACAGGATGGAGTAACAGCCCACACTTCTCGACGTGTGATGGGGATTTTGAGGAATATGTTCCCTGGTCATTTGATCTCATTGCGTGGTGATATCGGTTGGCCCGCCCGTTCACCTGATTTAAATCCGTGCGATTTTTTTCTCTGGGTATACCTCAAGTCAAAGGTATACATTAATCGCCCTCGATCTATTGAACAACTTAAAGATGCAATTCGTCAAGAAATTACTGCCATTCCACATGAAATGACCCGCGGAGTTATTGACAACTTTCGTGAACGCCTTCGACAGTGTGTGGACAATAATGGATCCCATTTGAATGATTTAATTTTTAAAACATAATGAAACAAAATGGCATTATATGTACTTTTCAAAACTAAAAACACTTTTTTGTTTCTTTACTTCATTTGCTTTTTATTTAACCTACAAATGTGTCGATCATTTTGCCTGACCCTGTATATAGAACAAGATAATCAAGATGGCTACAGTTCGAATAAGGCGCAACGAATGAGAGTAATGTCCCTTCGAATAGTGTTCCCTTCGTTGGACTTGTAACATATTTTCAACTGTATCCCTGTATCTGTTTTATTGACCTCGGAATTAAGGGGTTAACTCTGGTAGAATACAAACTCGGAACAATATAAAAGTTCACGAAAATACTCTGAATTACCGTTTCTGCTACTCTAAACTACCTTTGAAATTTAAGAGATAATATCATTGTTTATTGCACGTAAGGGAGTGCTTTTATTTCTTACTGCTCAGTAAAACACCAGAGGGAGGGTGGGTAGATGGATGGATAGGTTGATAAATAGATAGCTAGAGGGGAAGAGAGAGAGAGATACTTGTATGAATACTATGAATGATTTAGGCCAATGCTCCGAGGTTTCTGCAATTCTAAACTACCTTGGAATTTAAGAGATAATTGTTTAGAACATGTACCAGTGTACATTTATTTGTAGAAAAAAAGCCGATAGGGAGAGAGAGGGGTGAGGAGGAGGAAGAGCAGATATGTAAGAAAAGGGGGAGAAAGAGGAGGAAGAGAAGGAGGGGGAAGAGTGATATTGAAAGTTCGTGCATAAGTATGTGAACTTTTGTGAGATACGAGACATCAAATGACAAAAACAAAATACTAAAAAAGGGGAGGTGAACAAATACTGTACAGACACAGAGAGAGAAAAAAAACTCAGTGTGTGTGTGTGTGAGGTGTGTGTGTGTGTGTGTGTGTGTGTGTGTGTGTGTGTGTGTGTGTGTGTTTAAAAGCTAGAGAGATTAATAAGACTATAGAATTCGAAGAGGGTGCAGTGATTATTATCAATTTTGAAATTCTAATAATGAAATTCCTTTCTAGACTCAGAAATGTATTTTCACTCATGTCACGGTTTTCAGGTAAAAAGCAGATAGACACTCGTGCACGCATGCGTATACACATATACACGCATTGTATATAAAATTCTATAGAAATTGGAACTTCGAGTTTTTCATTAGCATTGAGTACTTATTTCAAAGAATTACAAATATGCGCACGCGTGTATATATATATATGTATGATGTATGTGTATGTATGTATATGTGTATATACATATATTTATACATATATGTATATATATGTATGTACTTATATGTGTATATATACATATGTATGTAAATATGTATGCATGTATATATATGTATGTATATATATATATGTATATATATATATGTATATATATAGATAGATATGTATGTATATTATATAAATTATATATATATATTTATATATATATAGAGAGAGAGATATGTATGTTTATATATATATATATATAGATATGTATGTATATATATATACATATATATAGATATATATGTATTATATATATATATATATAGATAGATAGATATGTATATATATATATATGTATATATATGTATGTATATGTATATATGTATGTATGTATATGTATTTATGGGTGTATTTATATACGTGAATTTATTTCATATACATTTATATGCATACAAAAGACCATGTGTGGTTGTGTATTCCATATATATATATATATATATATGAGGGCGAGTACGTATATGTATATGTGTGCGTAAATGTGAGTGTTAAAATTGTAAATCTTTGAAATAAGCAGCGAGATTCATTTTTATTTTCCTCATATTTGAAAATGAACCTCAAAAGAAAATACTAATAATAACAACAGCAACCACGAAGTAAATCATATTATGATAACAGCACACACGCCATGACTTAAATGTAATTATATTGAGAAGATTAGAAAATGCGATTTGGGTTGCTGAAGTAAAAGAAGTGTTTTATTTTACAGGTGGTTTATTATCTAGAAATATCAGTGATCTAACTGAATTTTGGTCTCAAGAACTAACGTAATCAAACATTATTTTTAGGAAACAGGAGAAGAAAGAAGAATGATTGAAAATATAAGATTATAGATGGATCTTCGACTTTTAAAAGAAATTGGGCAATATAGAGCTGATTTTGGAACTGATGACAAATACTTTAGAACTTTGGTAGAGTGTGTGTGTGTCTTTAATAATTAGACTGCGGCCATGCAGTGGCATCGCCTTGAAGAAGTTTTAGTCGAGCGAATCGACCACAATACTTT
>NC_043000.1:101891567-101904067 GCF_006345805.1 Octopus sinensis | reverse complement strand
CAAGCTACGCACCCCATATAATAACGTTACTCCAGAAAGCCTTCGGAGGAATCCCATTTCGGCCGCTTGTATTCGCTATCCTATTTTTTCATTAATTACCATAACTGAAGATGTGCACGAAAACCGGTTTGAAGATTTAATTTCACTGATTTATTTTTCAAATACGCTAATTTTCCAAACATAATCATGTGCAATTATTTAACCATTCTTTCATCATTATTTCTGCAAATGCGTTGAAAGCTATACCTCACTGGAAAGGT
Organism: Octopus sinensis; assembly: GCF_006345805.1. NCBI lineage: Eukaryota > Metazoa > Mollusca > Cephalopoda > Octopoda > Octopodidae > Octopus > Octopus sinensis. Next base: position 101,903,807 of record NC_043000.1, on the reverse strand, counting down.
CTAATCTAATCAGAACGAAACATGTCTAGACTTGTCTCGCTTGCTTGCAAAAATTAGCATATTAGGCATTGAGTTAATATCGTATTTTTCTCACCACATTAGTAATTAAAACTGCATTTGTTGATGTTCGCTGCATTTAGTACGTTAACACTTAAAGTAAGTATTGTTTTCCATGCAGATGGCATTTCCAGTAGATAAACTCAGTAATTTATATTAATTAAGCAGTTACGACGATAAAATCAACTATCGACAGAAGTTTTCTTGCAATCAGAAGCAGTAACTCAACAGAGCTGTTACAGTATTGAGTGAAATGTTTCATTGTATTTATTTCAGCTTCTTCTGTCCCGACTTCAAATTCCTCTGTGGGCAACATTGCTTTTCGTCATTCCGGTGCCGACTGGTAGAGTTGTTGGTATTAGGTGAGATGTTACGTGGAATGTGTTCTGGCTCTCTGCGTTCTGAGTTCAAATTGTGTTGCGGTTTGCTTGGGTCGTAGACTTAATCTGTTGCCCGGTTTCACATCACTTTAGGGCCTTTAATGTAATCCACTCTCTTACAAACATTCAGGTCAAGTTTCTGACATGAAAATACCTTTTTCCTTTGCTTACACTAATCTCGGAGATCCTTGTAAAGTATTATAGGCACTGTCTGTAATAAAAAAAAAAAAAAAAAACAGAAAAAGAAAAACCTCGGAAAATTATTTTACAAATGAACGCCGCATACTACCTGATTCACTGTAACGCAGTTAGTTTCAGAGCAAAAGCTAATGTAATAATGAAGGTACTTAGAATAGTGGTCAGAGTGTTCATCTCACAATCATAATGCTGTGGGTTCAGTTCTCGGACCGATTGGAGCATTGTGGCTCTGAGCAAGGAACTTCATTTCGCGTTGCTCCAGTCTACTCAGCTGAAAATGAGTACCAGCTGAGTGCTAATGCTGATCTCTATCTATCTGCCTGCATGTCTCTCTCTTTCTTTCTCTCTCTATTTCTCTCTCTCTCTCCTCTCTCTCTATCTTTCTCTCTCTCTCTCTCTCTCTCTCCTCTCTCTCTCTCTGCAGCTATCATATCCTGAATGTGCCCCTAGGTCAAGGGTGGGATAATTGAGAGGGTGTCCATCTGCTCGCGACTACATAAGCACCTAAAACGATTAGAAATAGCATGATACATGTTACCATACCTTACTCACACGAGGGTGACAGCTTGTTCCTTACTCACACACACACATACACACACACTCACGCATGCGCGCGCGTGTGCGTATATATTCACACACTCATACATTTGTGTATGTAGGAAAAAATATTGGGTCGGCTTCGTTCCTCTGCGAGTTCTGTAGTTACTATTTATATGCTTTAGTCCATTGTGCGGATGATAAAGTCTAAGGAGAGTTGTGGTGATGGGAATAGACAGGCTAAATGGCAATAACAATAACGTATTTATACATTCTAACTACGTTCTGGTAGATTCGAACAAGAATACCTGATCGCTGGTATTTTATGTCTTCAGTAAACACCTCCCTTTTTACGATGTGCGTTCATAACACGTGATTCACCTGTGCAACGGAACTTTGAAGCATTGTAAAGTTTCCACTTTATTTTGTGATTCCTCTGGCAAAGTTACGCAATCGGACCGATGAATCAGTAGCGTGTCTGGTGCGTGCTGATATCTGCCAATTTATTTAGGTCAGGTTTCATCATTCTCAATATCGTCTGTTTAAATGATACCAAAAGCAATACTGATATATATGTAAGGAAGTTTGAAAAAAACTAACCGTAATCAGGATTTGTAATTATGTAATGTTGTTTTAAAATTTTGGCAAAAGGCCAGCAATTTCGGAGTGCTCAACTGGTACTTATTTTATCGACCCAGCAAAGACGAAAGGCAAAGCCGACCCCAGCGGAATTTGAACTCATAACGTAAAGACCGATAAAACGCCGTAAGCATTTTGCCCAGAGTGCTAATGATTCTGTCACTTGCTACCTTATTTAATTAGGCAATTTTTAAATGTTTACAATATTTTACGATTGCAATTTACTAAGAGTTCAATCTTTTTATAAAATAAGTTAATACTAGTAAGTATTCCGTGGCTTCTTGTGTGCACAAACGACATTCACTCCTTTCACCATTATGTGGTGTTGCTGAGCTTACAATATCCCAATCAAATTTATATTTGGTAACATAGATTTGAATTTCCATTGGGATTCTGATAGGGATGTCAGTGTTTTAATTTAGGATTGGAAAAGAAGTACTTTTGTGAGGAATTTATTATTTTGGAGTAAGTGGATATATGCCTAATTCCACAATGGGTAATGGCATTATATCGATATACTAACAGTATCACCAGGCGTTGCTCGTGTTTGTTTCGATCCTTTAGAATTGGAAGTTTTGAAGAGTAAAAATTTTGCATTTATGTAACTTGTTATTCTCTTTAAGTGAACATTTTTCTGGTTGAAATACACCAGAAAATGGCGACACAGCAGTCAAAAAATCGTAAAAAATAGGAATTTTCATAGAAAAAAGCACCTTTTGGTGTAAATAATTTTTGGTGTTAATATGGTCTGATTTGAATTTTTTCTTCTACGGAAGGAAGAGCAAGGCTTCTTCTATCATACTCTCAATTTTGGTCAGCTTGCGCCGCAGTGTCTTGGTGTTAATTGAAGGCTACCAAACCTGCCATACACAGACAACTTCAGCTTTATATAGAGAGAGATAATATTTTTCTCTGAGACACAAATATTTAAAGGGATAAATACTGGCAATTGTACAATCACAACTACTTTTTAACATATTAATTCAACTATTGGTACGTGATAATTGGCGCGATACGTTGCAAGAAATAAGATAGCTTTAAACTACACCAAATACGGTAGGGACTATATTATGTCTGCTTTCATAGTATCATTATTGCTATTGATCCTCGGTTAACTATTTTAATAATCGCTGCTAGTTCTATTTATCAATGGTTATTCGATAGAGAAACATCCCCTGCGTCTATCATCACAGTTTTAAACGAATGAATTTCAAACCATTATCATGACTTCCGTTAACATTTCCCTTCATATTATTTGATAAACGCTTCTCAGTAGTGTTATTACTGCATTTGCAAACGCTATTATACTTCAAGGCTGCAATGTATTAGTCAAGTTTGGGGCGCCCGACTAAAAATGTTTCACTGCACAAGCATTAAAACTTTGGTGGTTTCTATATTGTGGTGGGAATTTTTTTCTGAATATATCCAGAAATGCCTAAAGTATGTTTTTAAGAGTATGGGGGAATTATGTTATATTCCTTGTAGTTCTTGTACTTGTCCAATAAGAGTTTCCATTAATTACGTTATTATGATTATTATTATTATTATTATTATTATTATTATTATTATTATTATTATTGAGTGAGAGAGTAGTGCATGCCATCAAAGTGACACGAAGCCCAGTATACCCATCATGACTACCTGTCTGATAAGGGTACACTAGGCACATGCATCACAACCATATGTGCGCGACATGGTGATCTCATATCAAGATAAACAGCACATGACCTTGCAGGTGGGGCCCAGTTAGAATTTTCTTCTGGTCGAGTAACCCATCCCGCTAAAAAAGTCCCTGAATAAGGGTTGTTTAAAGATGTTGAACGAAACACCTATGTTTCCAGAGGTGAAATATTCAAACCCCAAAGAATCCCTCTCAACACATGGCTATGATGCTCCCCCACTACTTCTGCTCATGATCAGAGATGCACATATCGTCAGCCACTAAGGGACATGCTCAACTGGTTAAGGTCAAACAACTGACAAGCAAATCTGTGGTATTATTATTATTATTATTATTATTATTATTATTATTATTATTATTATTATTGCTGTTGTTGTTATTTAGGCAGCATGGTGGATAGAACCGATAAAGACGGACGAAATGCTTTGTGGCGTTTCGTCTGTTTCCACGTTCTGATTTCAAATTCCAACGTGGTCTACTTTGCCGTTCATCCTTTCGGGGTTGATAAATTAAGTACCAGCCAAGCATTAGGGTGGATGTAATCGAACATCCCCTTCACCAAAGTTTCCCGCCATATGCTTAAAGCATCCATCTTGCAGAATCGTTAGCATGCCGGAAAAAATACTTTCTTCTGGCTTTATGCTCTGAATTCAAATTCCGCTGAGGTCGACATTGCTTTTCATCATTTTGGAGTCAATAGAATAGTTGCCAGTTGAGTACTAGGGGTCGATGAAATCGTCTAGCATCCTCCCGCACCAGCGGGTATAGTAGAAAGGATTATTATTATTATTATTACTATTAGATTTGAGGATTTTAGTTACTTTTGGTGCTTTACCCATGTACTTTACTAGTTTCTAAGTTGATAGAGTTTTCTAAAGTAGTCCTACTTTTGTGGTTTAAATTACCAGTTATGGCATGGTATCCACTCTAGTTCTGTACTAGTGATCTCCCTACTCATAAAAGACGTCATCCTCTCCATGCAACAGACCTATACCAATATCATTTCTATTTGTTTTTACTATACCTACACTATTAGAAACATTATTACAAGCATTTTTTTTTTGTTATGGATTTATTAATGTTAGTATCCAGATTTGCTATAATCAATATTAGCGTCTCAATATAACAATTTATATTAGTTTTCCTATTCCTCGGCTGAATTGAGGTCCACCAAATTTATAACATGGATTTTTACTGTATGGAAATTTCAACCAGTGAACAAAAGATTCAGAACTAAGTTTCAGAAGTAAGACGCAATACAAATTCTGCGTGCGTGTGTGTGTGTGTGTTGGTGTGTGTGTGTGTTCTATTTTTTAATTATTATAAATCTTCCACTGAGGAAGATTTATAATAATTAAAGATTTTTCAAATAAAGATTGCCGAAGATTGACGGGAATTGCCGGAAATTAACGGACATTGGCGGAAATTACCGGAGATTGCCGGAAACTGACGGATATTGCCGGAAACTGCCGGAGATTGGCGGAAATTGCCGGAAATTAACGGAGTTTGGCGAAAATTGCCGGAAACTGGCGGAGTTTTCCGGAAACTGCCGGAGATTGTCGAGAATGACCGGAAATTACCGGAGATTGCCGGAAACTGCCGGAGATTGCCAGAAACTGCCGGAGATTGCGGGAAATTAACGGAGTTTGGCGGAAATTGTCGGAAACTGCCGGAGATTGCCGGGAATGGCCGAAAATTACCGGAGAATGCCGGAAATTAACGGAGTTTAGCGGAAATTGTCAGAAACTAGCGGAGATTGCCGGAAAACTGCCGGAGATTGGCGCAAATTGCCGGAGATTGTCGGAAATCAACGGAGTTTGGCGGAAATTGCCGGAAATTACGGGGGATTGGCGGAAATTGCCGGAGATTACCAGAGATTATCGGAGTTATCCGGAGTTTTCAAAAATATTTGGGGAGAATTTTCAAAAAATTGTTAGGCAAAATTTTCAAATATTTTAGAGCAATTCTCATAAATTATTGAAAATTTTTACCAAAAATTTTTGTTAATTTTCTCAATAATTTTCAAATATTTTGAAAATTTTTCTCTAATATTTTCTAAAAATTTTTTGAAAATTTTCCCCTAAAATTTTTTCGTCACAAATTGTTGAAAATTTTTCCCAAAAATTTTTGGAAAATATCTTGAAAATTCTTCTCAAAAATTTTTGAAAATTTTATCTAAAAATTTTTGAAAATTTTCCCCTCAATTTTCTTCAAAATTTTCCTCAAACATTTTTTGAAACATTCCAAAAGTTTTGAGAAATTTTTGAAAATTTTCCCCAAAATTTTTGAAAATTTTCCTCATAAATTTTTGAAAATTTTTACCAAAAATTTTTGAATAATTTTCTCACTACATTTGAAAATTTTAGAGAAACTTTCCTGAAAAATTTTTAAAAATTTTTTTCCAAAAAATTTTATAAAAATTTTTTGAAAATTTATCCCACAAATTTTTGAAAATTTTTCGCTAAAATATTTGAAAAATATTTTGAAAATTTATCTCAAAAATTTTTGAAAATTTTTCGTAAAAGTTTATGAAAGTTTTCTTCAAAAGCTTTTGAAAGTTTTCTTCAAAAGCTTTTGAAAACTTTCCCCCAAAATTTTTGGAAACTTTTCTCAAAATTTTTTTTAATTTTTGCCATAAATTTCGGAAAAATTTTTGAAAATTTTTCCCAAACATTTTTGAAAAATATTTTGAAAATTTATCTCAAATTTTTGAAAATTTTTCCTAAAAGTTTATGAAAATTTTCTTCAAAAGCTTTGAAAATTTTTCCCCAAAAATTTTTGGAAAATATCTTGAAAATTCTTCTCAAAAATTTTTGAAAATTTTATCTAAAAATTTTTGAAAATTTTCCCCTCAATTTTCTTCAAAATTTTCCTCAAACATTTTTTGAAACATTCCAAAAGTTTTGAGAAATTTTTGAAAATTTTCCCCAAAATTTTTTGAAAATTTTCCTCATAAATTTTTGAAAATTTTTACCAAAAATTTTTGAATAATTTTCTCACTACATTTGAAAATTTTAGAGAAACTTTCCTGAAAAATTTTTAAAAATTTTTTTCCAAAAATTTTATAAAAATTTTTTGAAAATTTATCCCACAATTTTTGAAAATTTTTCCCAAAAATTTTTGAAAAATTTTTTGAAAATTATCCCACAATTTTTGAAAATTTTTCCTAAAAGTTTATGAAAGTTTTCTTCAAAAGCTTTTGAAAGTTTTCTTCAAAAGCTTTTGAAAACTTTCCCCCAAAATTTTTGGAAACTTTTCTCAAAATTTTTTTTAATTTTTGCCATAAATTTCGGAAAAATTTTTGAAAATTTTTCCCAAACATTTTTTGAAAAATATTTTGAAAATTATCTCAAAAATTTTTGAAAATTTTTCCTAAAAGTTTATGAAAATTTTCTTCAAAAGCTTTGAAAATTTTCCCCAAAAATATTTTGAAAAATTTTGTTTCCCAAAAATTTTTGAAAAATTTTTTGAAACTTTTCCTAAAATCTTTTGAGAAATTTTTGAAAATTTTCCTCAGAAATTTTTGAAAATTTTTCCAAAAGTTTTTGAAAAATTTTTGAAAAATTTTTTGAAAAATTTTTTAAATATTTTGAAAATTTTTCTCAAAAATTTTTGAAAATTTTTTATAAAAATTTTTGAAAATTTTTCCCCTAAAATTTTTTGAAAATTTTCCTCAAAAATTTTTGAAATTTCCCAAAAGTTTTTGAAAAATTGTTGAAAATTTTTCCCCAAAAATTTTTGTAAAATTTTCCTCATAAATTTTTGAAAATTTTTACCAAAAAGTTTTAAATAATTTTTTCACTAATTTTGAAAATTTTTCCAAAAGTTTTTGAAAAATTTTTGGAAAATTTTCCATAAAAACTTTAGACAAACTTCCTCAAAAATTTTTTTAATTTTTCCAAAAAATTTTTGAAAAATTTTTTGAAAATTTATCCCACAAATTTTTGAAAACTTTCCCCCAAAACGTTAGATAAATTTTTGAAAAATTTTTGAAAATTTTCCTCCAAAATTTTTTGAAAACTTTCCCCCAAAATTTTAGATAAATTTTTGAAAATTTTCACCAAAATTTTTGTAAAATTTTCCTCATAAATTATTGAAAATTTTTACCAAAAATTTTTGAATAATTTTTTCACTAATTTTGAAAAGTTTTCCAAAAGTTTTTGAAAAATTTTTGGAAAATTTTCCATAAAAACTTTAGACAAACTTTCCTCAAAAATTTCTTTTAATTTTTCCTAAAAATTTTTCTTCAAAAGCTTTGGAAAATTTTCCCCAAAAATTTTTGAAAAATTTTGCTAAAAATTTTTGAAAAATTTTTTGAAAATTTATCCCACAAATTTTTGAAAACTTTCCCCCAAAATGTTAGATAAATTTTTGAAAATTTTTGAAATTTTCCTCCAAAATTTTTGAAAACTTTCCCCCAAAATTTTAGACAAATTTTCGAAAATTTTCACCAAAATTTTTGTAAAATTTTCCTCATAAATTATTGAAAATTTTTACCAAAAATTTTTGAATAATTTTCTCAATTTTTGAAAAGAGCTTTTGAAAATTTCCAAAAATTTTTTGAAACTTTTCCTAAAATCTTTTGAGAAATTTTTTGAAAATTTTCCTCACAAATTTTTTGAAATTTCCCAAAAGTTTTTTGAAAATTTTCAACAAAATTTTTGGAAAATTTTCCCCAAAATTTTGTAAAATTTTCCTCATAAATTTTTGAAAATTTTTACCAAAATGTTTTGAATAATTTTTTCACCAATTTTGAAAATTTTTCCAAAAGTTTTTGAAAAATTTTTGGAAAATTTTCCCCAAAAATTTTAGACAAACTTTCCTCAAAAATTTTTCTTAAATTTTTCCAAAAAATTTTTGAAAAATATTTTGAAAATTTTCCTCTCAAATTTTTGAAAATTTTTCCGAAAAATTATTGAAAAATTTTTTGAAACTTTTCCGAAAAACTTTTGAAAAATTTTTTGAAAATTTTTTGAAAATTTTCCCCAAAACTCTGTGAAAAATTTTGGGAAAATTTCCCTCACAAATTTTTGAAAATTTTTCTCAATAATTTGGAAACTTTCCTCAAAAATTTTTTGAAAATTTTCCTCACAAATTTTTGAAAATTTTTCCCAAAAATTTTCTGAAAAGTTTCCCCCCAAATTTTTTTTTATTTTTTACAAAAATTTTTTGAGAATTTTCCTGAAAATGTTTTCAAATAGGTGTGCAAGGTATTATGAAGATTTACAAACATACTGTCTTAGTGAATCTCAATATACCTACCATTATGGATAAAATCAAATGTTCCTTTCCGGACTTTTCATAATATGATACAGGTCCTTGTTATATTAATTGCATGCAGCTGAAGAGAGCTTTAAACCATCTGTTATGTCAATTATACATTGATGAAAGAATAAGTTGTTTTATAAAGCTTGAAGCACGTGTACCGCGACATCATTTGTGTTCTGTTTTTTATTTCATTTGATACATATATCTTCTCACCTCTGCTACTAGCTGGCATATACAGGTGCTTACATTTATCAAGCATTCACCCTGAATTTATATATATATATGACAGATATGGTCTCCTTGTGAGGAGACCATTCAAAAAAATTTTGATAGATAGATAGATAGATACATACATACATACATACATACATGAAGGCAATTAATTAGTAGAGTTATTAAAAGTGTTGTATAGAATGCCTCTCTGTGTTTGTTCCATCTCTCCGTACTCCCAATTCAAATTCCATGTCTTTACCAAATGGTTACTCTTCGTGAAGGGTTGCAATTGACAGTGTCCACAATATTTACCACTCTCTCTCTCTCTCTCTCATAAATATCATCATCATCATCAACATCATCATCATCATATATATATATATATATATATGTCCTGGGATGCATCGTCAGTGAAGTTTCTTAGGTGGCAGGGGATTTCTGGTCTTTCAACATCTGATACCCTCACCCAGTTGACTCATTCGGGCTTGATAGAATCTCACCTTGCATCCCAGAAGCAGCAAAGCACTAGTTTACTCTCTTTATATAAAGCCTCCTAGTGTCTTTCTCTACACCTTCAGTAATGAAATTTATATCTCTCCTCTTTTGTACGCCAATAACATAAAATGTGAAGCTTTGAGAATGACTATATATTTATTTAACCATATGACTTTCATAGCATTATACTTGTTACAGAATAATTTAATCACTCGGATTGTCAGGACTTTTGGATACATGGCTACTTGACATTACACTACTTCATAATTGTTTACTACGTGGACCGATAACCTTATCTCATTCAAAGAGCTATTACAGTAAGCTCTTCTGACAGATAAAGTTATCGGCTCACGTAATAAACAATTATGAAGTATATAATTTTGCATGCTTTAAGTCCATCATGTATTGTAGATCAAGTATAACGACTAAGTTTTAACAAGTAGTATTTATAAATATGTAATAATAAATCGAGGAATATATTATTAATTACAGATAGAAAAGTGGAGTGGGTGGAAAAATGCTAGTTGTGTGTATACTGTGAGAATAGATAAGATAAATGAGGATAAGTATAAAATTTCTTCGTTGAATGGAAATAAGGAAAATACTTTATTGCATTTCTGTTAAACAAATTCATTTATCAAAGACCTTACAGAATTGTCGTGGCTACCCATGGGAGACTGACACAATACGCATATCTATACATAAACACGTTGACGTTGACATAGATTTATATGAAAGGAACAATATGCATACATACACATATCTATTTAAATAGAGCAGAAAGAAGATGCTTTGAGAATATGCTACCGGTTTCAATCACTTAAGACGATGATATTATCCAGCTGATATAAAAGGAAAAATAAAATGATATCAGTTCTGGAAATTCAATTTTATTTTATTTTACAAAATCTACATGGTGCTGATGTTTCGTTTCTTATTAATTACTGCAGATTCGTGGTAGCAACAGCAGTATGAGTAGCAGTTGGTAGTATTGCGGCAAGAGTGGCTGTCGGAAATAGCAAGAATGCTAGTGGTTATGGTAGTTATTTTTCGGCCTGAATAGCAGCAATAGTAACGGTGTGAGCTCAGTAGGGTTGGCAGTAGTTGTCTGTCTTTTTCGTTCACGGATATTTTAATGTGGTTTGTATTAGGCCATGAAAGTTGTTTCCTTCCTGCAATCACCTATATTATTGATTCTGTTATTATCATTACACAGAGTCAATGATATCTTTGCAAATTATTTTTTCGGGAATTATTTTTCTCGTGAATTGTTTGCTCCGTATTGAAATTATTTTCACACTAGTGGCTGCAAATGATTTCGGTGCAAAACGAATCAGTTGCAGCGCAGACTTCAACATGACGGATTGGGGCTCCGTATCATGATAACGCATGCTGAAGAAGGTTAGGCTATTATTCCAGTCCAGAAACCGGTCCACGTGAATCCAAATACTTGAATGTATGCTGAGAGATTGTGTTGGCCCGTTTGCCTTTGGACGGTTAATTTCTGTAGTTATTATCAGTGTATTTTGGCAATTTAAAAAAGAGATTTGTCTGTTATTTCCAGCAGGTAGACATGCTTAGTATTTCTTTTGATTAATTTTCATCGTTCAGCTATTTAACGCTTTTTTGGGGCCTGCAATCGCCTATATTATTGATTCTGTAATTATAATTTTTAAAATTGTTATACTAGATAATAACAGAGTTAATTAATTTTTCCTGAATTATTTTTCTCGTGAATTGTTTGCTCTGTGTGCACACACACACACACACACTTCTTTCCAGTAGTCAGTTTTGATATTCAGTTTAATTGTAGCTTCAGCATTTAATCCCTTAAAGTTTACAGACAGCTTATATAACACTTTTTCAATGCAAACTATTTCAAAGAATTTAGTAGCTTTATTAAATGTGCCATTTTCAAAAGGAGTTGATAAACTGGTAAAAAAAAAAAATAAATAAACAGTGATAAAACCAGAAAAATATTTTGGCAAAAAACAAATCAGTTCTTGAAAAATTTCTGAAGTTAAAGAAAGGAGAGTTTATGCACCCATTTATATAAACTTAATATATATATATTAAAGACGACTTTACATACAAACTGAGAACAAATATAGTACAGGCTTTTTTCCTTGCTAAGGTTTCCCAGAGACACAACAGAACATATTTAATCAGGCAGATATAACAAGAATTATAAGAAAACGTTTTTATTTCCAGCCATTCTGTATGTGTGCATACACCCCCCAACAAAATAAAAGTATAGGGCTCACCCATATATTCTCCAATATCCATTGCTAGTGACTATCATAGTTATTAGCTACATATTTAAGAAAGAAACTCATTTCTTTTCTAGCTGGAATCTTTAGTATATCAGCTTATAGTTTTACTGCATTTTACTGGCTGTTTTTTGTAAAGGAGAGAAGCCTTATAGAAATGGTCTTTCGTTATTAACTTATATATCTTTTATTTAAAAAAGGTTCATTTCACTTTCTATAACTATTTTTAGCATGTCATTTAATTTTTATGCCAAATTTTAATCCTTTTATATTTCCAGTCTGCTGTTTGATATTTTGCATCATCTTTGGTACTAAATATTTCAGAGAGTATAGTAGCTCTATTAATCGCATTACATTCGACAATAATTGGCAAAAATGTAAGATGATAAAAGTTAAAATCTTTGAAAATCATAATTCATACATAGTGATGTTGATGAGTGGATGCCTTTTAAAGACGTCAGTTGCAAGGATAATTACAGAAGAAAATATGATGGGCTAGCAT
>NC_043000.1:101879067-101886567 GCF_006345805.1 Octopus sinensis | reverse complement strand
TATATATATATGTATGTATGTATGTATGTGTGTGTGTGTGTGTGTGTTTGTGTATATATATATATATACACATACACAAGTTTCAGAAGCTCTGAGAAAGCTATAAGGTGATACACAAGCACTCATCTCTAAGTGCACTGCACCTTATAGCAGAAGCAGCTGCAAGTCAATGAAGTTGATAATATAATTCCCTTGATATTTATTTGATTTCATATTATGCTCTGTACTCAGCTAATGCTTTATTCTGAAGCATATGTAAATTGAGTTCTAACACTAGGTGATCAGTATTACTAGGCATAAGCAAAACCTTTCAATATTTATGTGTATATAGTTTTCTTGTGTGTATATGCATGCGTTTATATATTTCAGAGAAATCCATTACACCATGCAGAAAATTACATCATATGTATGTAATCATTCAAATTTAATAGAAGTCAAGGGGAGCTGTTGAAATGTAGATATGTAAATGAAAAACTACTAGTTCTATCTACCAGTTTCAATAAAATAAATTCCAATTTATGTTTGGAACAGGGTGCTTCTAGACATAACTCTGATAAATGACTGCTAAAAGTTTGAGGTTCTTTTGCTGTGCTGCCATATTTGACCAGCAGCTGATAAATGACACTAAATCATGCTAGTATAAGTTTTGTGCTACCTGAAAATTCATATCCCACAACAATTGTTTTAAAGAATAGGCAAATAAAAAATTAATACTTCAACTTCAGATACATGAATATACTTTTGTGTGTTTGTGTTTATGTTATAATTAACATTTATGCCAGGGAAGTAATGTTTTTTCATTAAAATATGTAAGTTATATTAAGTAGAATTTTAAAACTGCATGATATGAAAGAAAACTGAAAAAATATTCATATGCAAAGAATGGCATGGTAAAGCATATTATTTGGATATGTACAAAGATTTTCTGGCAGGGTAGACAAAATCAAGAGTCTTGTCCAAAAACAGAATGTCTAATACTAGAATGAGAAGAGAAATATGTCAGTGGATAAGCTATTGGATTATCTGTTCACAGGTTTTGAGATCAAATTTACATTAAGCATATTTTTGTGTATTAGGCCAGTACACCATTTTTGGATTGGTCTTGGAAAAGGGACTGTGTCCATAACGATTGCAGACTCTTCGAGGCAGGTGAGATCAAGGCAGTTCATATTTATTTTGAACAATTTAAAAGCCAACAGATGGAAGAAAAAAAAGGAGACAAAAACGTGCTGGGTGGTGAGGAATTTCCAGAGTGTTGACATGCTGGTTGGAGTGGATTGGGTGAAGTGTTTATTGTTGAACTTAATAGAATATGTAAAAAATAAAAAGGTGTATTGCATGAGTGAAGAGGGCTTCAGCATGTGGCATGAGAACAGAGGTTACTGTAGAATCAGTATAAAAAGAAAAGAGAGAGAGACAGCATGTTTGTCGACCAGAGGTTGGAGGGAGTTACTGATCAAGGAAACAGCACATCTGTAGGCTAGAGGTTGGATGATGTTGACGAATAAGGAGACAAAAAAATATGTAAGAGTGTGTTGGCAATCAAGAGAATATGCATGTAACCAGGAGTAATATTATTTTATTCTTAGTTACCTGGGGGATGGGAACAAGTATTATTGCATCATATCTCAAGGAAAGAACTCACTTTCATTCATTTAATGCAGTAAGACTAGAAACAGGTAACTAAAGTCTCCACTTAAGAGTTTTTACAGACACATGCATTTTTCTTTTGTTAAAGTTATTTGCCTTAATTGCTTCTTCAGAGAAGGAAGGACAAAATCCACAATTCTTTTTCAGAGTCTGATGGGAGGAAGGTAGGGACCTGTCCTAAATGCATTCAATGGTATGGAGCTTTGGAAAGAGGACCCAAGGACTGAATGGAAGTATTAATCCCCATAGTTAAGTCTACAAGCCAATTGCTGTAGGCTAAGAAAAGAACCAATGACCTGTGTCCATTGAGGTCAGTAGCTTATCCACACAGCAAATACACATTATACATCTTACCAATGTAAATAACATCTGGAGTAATTAAGGAATTACTAAACATTCTTGGGGAACAACATAATTAACAATGCAGCAACTATGGAGGATAAGAAAATTGATGATCATTAAACTAGAAAATTCACTTCATTATAGTTATTCTCCCAAGGTATATAAAACATCAATTACAAATAATTGTAGACTTCTCAGAGGAAATATATAGAATAGGTTGATGAAATAATCATATTTATTCTCTAAGCAGGGAACATAAGTCTGTTGTTTTTTTCTTTTTTTCAGCCAGGCAAACTGGAGAAAGCAAAATTCCACATTTACTTCAAAGTTGAATGGTAATTTCCAAATAGAGCATCCAGGTGTAAAAACAATAGCTCCAACAATAATCACGACAAAACATAAAAAAGACCTTCCATTTGAGCAAGTATTGAAAAGTGAATGTGAATCAGGAAACAGAAGTGCAAAAAGAAAGACAAATATATTTGCTGTTTCAAATACACTTCTTTGCTCTCGTCCATTTTTGCTTCTTTTCTTTGTATTTTTAATGGGTTTATACCTCCATCCATCTTATAAATTCTTTAAGTAGCATGTGGCAATACAGTCAGTTTGCTTCTTTTGCATTTTGCTTTTTTTCCGCCAAAAACAGGTATTCTACTTATACACACACACACACACACACACACACACACACACATGACATGTTGACTAATATTTATCATAACAACAATAAAAGAATGCATCAAGAGGACATGAAATATCCTCCAGAATAAAACTAGATTGCAATAGTATTTCATTTTAATTTCAAGACCATGCACTTGCATGCATTAATACACATTAAAGTAAATTCATATTATCTCCATGAGGATTTGCAGTCACCCTCACTCATGCACTCCCTCTCTCTTTCTCTTATGTACATACATACACAAAGTTAATGTTAACTGGGATTTCAAATTTCACTTAATTTACCCAACTTATTGTTCATAGTTTGTAAGCAAGAAAACCTATATTGTTTTTAATATTACATGGCTAAAAAAATATATATAATACTGAGTTTTTTTAAAATATCAAACTAGATGTGAAAGATTCTGCAGAAATAAGCAATCTTGTAGGCTTATATAGTTTAAAATTATTACATCAAAAATATCCACTTCTATCTGGTGAACATTATAGAAATGATAGAGCTAAACACACTCAGAAAGTAGGCAAATTCAGAAAAGAAGTCACGTTAATTTCATTGAAAAATTAGGTTTTAAAATAACAATTGAAACATGCAAAAACTAAAAATAATAGCTATCACATTAAACCTAGACAATTCAGTATTCTGTTCAACATAAAACCAATTGAATGAGTACATTAATAAACTAATCTAAACTCTGAAAGAAATTTATGAAAAACCTAGTCCATAGTATCTCATTCAAAATGTGCAAAATATCAACAAACAAAACGATTTTCGAAGAACTTTCGCATTATCATGATGAAGCTATAAAAAAGAAAAAAAATGAAACCTAATTTCACAGAAGAAATTAAAGAGAACAATATTGTAAGAAAACCACTCTAAACATAGAAACAGGAAAAGAAACTGAAGGTATAACCCACTCTATAAACTGCAAGTAAAAACTTCAATAGCTAAAACATTCTTTTTAACTATATTTAAGAATTAGCTGAAAACCACTATTGTTTTATGTTTTATACATTGGGCTATAAGGATACACACACACACACACACATATATATGGGTGTATGTGCATGTATGTATATGTATTTCTATGTGTGTATGTGCATTTATAATTTCATAATGTAAACATGTATGTATCTTTGAGCATCTGTAGATATGTATATTTATAATTTTGGATGCACATATTTACTTTTTTGTCTTTTACTGCATATTCACATTTTTTAATAATCTTACATTTGAATGTATTTATTTCTTTTTGAAAGTATAGATACATCTGTTTAAGAAATCCAGCTAATGAACTAATCAAACAGATTATGTAACAATGATGATAATAATAATAATAAATTCTACTATAGGCACAAGGCCTGCAATTTTGAAGTGAGAGGTTTAGATGATTACATAGACCCTAGTAATCCACTGGCACTTATTTTATCGATCCCAAAAGGATGAAAGGCAATGTGGATCTTGGAAGCATTTGAACTCAGAACCTAAAGATGAACAAAATGCTACCGGGCAAAATGATCACAGTTGAGAAGCCTTTATTCATAGATCAGCTCAACCCAGAGAAACCTGAAGCTAATAAAATTAGTGTTTGATAGATAGGATGCCAATTTCACAGGAAAAGGGCATTTTATGGCTCTTTTATGTCATTGGTGATCAAGGTGGATAAAATGCAAATTTGACTGATGGATCTGAAGATGGAGCCACTGGTTATTTAGAAAGTATCAAAAGTAGCAATGCAACTGTGTTTGTCATTTCTCTACCCCACCAACGCCAATGATTCTTTCTTTCCACAATGCTTAACTGTTACTGGTATATTGACCCCAGTGCTTAACTGGTTCTTGTTTTATCAACCCTGAAGGCAAGGTCGAGCTCACCCCCCCCCTAATAAAAAAGTGCACCTAACATAGCCACAAGGGCACAAATTTGGAGTCGGGTTTGGTGGAGTGGAGGAAGGGATTAGTTGATTAAATTAACTCTAGTACCTGACCGATATTTTCTTTCATCACCCTTGGAATAATGTAGGATAAAGAAGACTCAGAATGCAAAGAGTCATCCAATGCTTGAATGATTCTGCGAACCCACTGCTCTTTCTCTTATAATTTATATTGTTTCTTATAAAGAATTAAGATCAGATATTTGGGTTAGGAAGTTTAGTCAATTAAATCAATCCCTGTATTTTATCAACCCCAGAAAGATGTAAGGCAACATTGACATAAATGAGATCTGAACTAAGAATGCAAGTACCGTAAATAAACAACACATGGCATTTTGTCCAATATTTAAATGATTCTGTTAACCCATTACCCTTAATAATAATAATAATACTGGTTTCAAATTTTGGCAAAAGGCCAGCAATTTTTGAAGGTGATTAGTCAACATCATTAACCCCAGCACTTGGCTGGTATCTTATCTTATCAACTCTGGAGGGGAGAATACCAAAAATCAACCTCTGCAGAATTTGAATTCAGAATAGAAAGAACCAGAACAAATACAGCAAAATATTTTTCTCATGCTTTAACACTAGTTTGCCACCTTTTATAATGATAATGATGATAAGTCATAATATTGGCATAAGGCCAAAGATTTTCAGGGGAACAGATTATTCAATTAAGTCAATCCCAGTTCTTGACAGGAGTTCGTTTTTATCAACACCATAAAGGTGAAAAGTGAAGTTGGTTTCAGTGGGATATATAATATGATGCAATGAAATCCTGTAATCTTGAGGCCTGTTCTCTAATGATTCTGCTAATTTCTCACATTGGCACAAAACAAGAGATTTATGTGTGTGTATGAAAGAAAGGGAAGAGAGAGGTGGGAAGGGGTGACAGACACAGAGATACATAGATGGTTGTGTAGTTGAATTGAAACCCCACTTCCTCAGGAAATTACTAGTACTTATTTTATCACCTCCCCACCAACAGAGGGGTGAAAGGTAAAGTGAACCCTGGCAGGATTTGAAATACGAACACAGAGGAATGAAATTAACTGAAATACTGTTATGTTATTTGCAGCATCACACTACCATTTCTGCCCCTCCATCTCTTTCTCTTCTCATAGGAACCTTAACAACTTTTGACTAGACACAATGTCAATAAAAGCAGGATATAAGTCAATGGAATCAATTTTATTAATTTATTGTTAGTTATTTAATTGATAATAGAAGAACAAGACACACACCACACACACACACAGAAAAAAATAATATTATTAATAATAAAATAAATCTATCCTGATTGGAGATTTGAACTTGAAACAATATAGTACTGAAATATATATGATACATGATGAAGCATCTAACCCATTTCATTATTCCCCTTTTTTTTTCTTTTTTTCTTTACCTTTAGAACTATTTAGACCAAATCCACCACCAATTCTAATGAATGATAATAATAACAGGTATAACTCTAATGAATGATTATAACAAGAACAACAATACTGATATTATGATATAATAGTAAAACGTTCAAACCCAACACAAAATAGTTATCTGTGCATGTAAATATGTTCTGATAATCCATTTTTATGTTTCTTGTTTTTTTTTTTATTTTTATAATATTTTTTTTAGAAATATTAAAATAGTAAAATAAAAAAAGCACAAGAAAAATTATATGTATAAAACACAAGTGTATATGTGTGTGCATATATATATATATATATATATACATATATATATATATACATATATATATATACATAAAAACACGTGTATATGTATAAAACACACACGTGTATGTGTATATATACATAAAAACGTGTATATGTATTAAACACACACATGTATGTGTGTATGTATGTATATATATATATATATATATATATAAACACATATATGTGTTTGTGTGTGTATATATATATATTTATATGTATGTGTTTATTTGTGTGTGTGTGAAATAAACCAAATATTAACCCAAAATTTTGTCAGTTTCAAAAACTCTTTTTTTTTTTCAAGTTCGAAGATTATATCATCTTTGGAGCTGGTCCTATATCAACCATAAAATGTGTGAATAAAGCATCCTCATGAGAAAAGATAAGTTTGTATTTAACATTATTTAGTCCATCAAACTTAGCTCTTTTACGTCCAGTCCTCAAAAGTTTGCTCCTGCAAGACAAAAAAAAGAGGGAAAGATGAAAAAGTGTTGAAATACATAAAAGACAAAAAAAAAAGAAGACAATGAAGATATTTTTTACTGCCAAAAAAGAAACAAGGGTGATGGTGATGATGATGATGACAATGGGGAGAAGGATGATAACAATCTTAAAAAAGGCATCATAAAATGAGCAGACTCACTGACAAATAAACCAATAATATATATATGAACTAAGTTTTCTTACCAACTAAGTCTTATTTTGTATTTGTTTCAGTCCTTGGATTTGTAGCCATGCTGGGCTATGCTGGGCCATGTCAGGCCATATTGGACCATGCCAGGCCATGCTGGGCAATGTCAGGCCATGCTGGGCAATGTCAGGCCATGCTGGGCTATGCAGGGCCATGCCAGGTAATGCTGGGTCATGCCAGGCGATGCTGGACCATGTCAGGTGATGCTGGGCCATGTCAAGCCATGTCAAGACATGTTGGACTATGCTGGACCATGTCAAGCCATGCTAGGCCATGCTACGCTATGCCAGGCCATGCTGGGCTATGCTGGGCCATGCCAGGCCATGCTCTCTTTTACAACAGCACACCTGTGTTAGTCCTTTTTCTTGTTACCTCTTTATCTCTTTTGGCTGGGTAACCATGTACCTCCTCTACAGCAACACATCTTTTTCTACCTCTCTGTCTTTCAGATACACTCTAATTTATCACCATCTGACACAAGATCAAATTCTCT
>NC_043000.1:101789067-101874067 GCF_006345805.1 Octopus sinensis | reverse complement strand
TACCATCCCAATACATCCCACTCACACTACCCCTCCCACATCGTCACCCAAACCCCCAACTCACCCTTGCATCCCTACACACTAATGCCACCATACCACACACCTGCACACCACAACATACAACACACCACACCACCCTGCACACACTAGCACTAACCACTTCCCAGCACCCACACCACATCATGTCACACCAGACCAAACTACCTTGCACACCCTAGCACCGAAAACTTCCAAGCACCCATACCATCATCCATACACCTACACATGCAAACACTTACATACTCTCACATAAACACGCATGCACACATTCCTTGCTCTCCTGTCTCATATAAACACACATACTCTCACATAAACATGCATACACACATTCCTTGCTCTCCTGTCTTACCACCTCCATCCAGCCAGCTGCCATGATTGACCACGAGCTGCTAAAGCTTTTCTTATTCTCTCTCTATATATTTTCTCGTATTCCTTTCTGTTGAAGAGTGTAGGCTCAAAATGTAAAAGACTTTATCACCTTCCTGAGAGTTAAACTAATACACCTGTTTGTTGTTTATACACCTGTCTTCATCTTTTGTTTTTTTTTTGTAAATTCCATCTATATATATATATGTGTGTGTGTATGTATATATATATACACACACGCATACATCCAATGCAAAGAAATAAGTTCCTCTAATAGGGATGTAAAACATCCAGTTTTCACTGATTAACTGTTCAATACCCAATATACAATATTTAGTAGAAACATTTCTCCAATATGAATAGGTATATATACACAATATACAATAATAAAATGAAAATGGTGAGTTCAAATTGACATATGTTAATTATTAACATGATATTATATTATTATGACAATAATATAAAAATGATTTCAAATTTCTCATATGTGATTTTCATTTGTTACTTGACAAAATTCTTACCCAAAATATTTCCATAATATGAATTTTATAAATTTATTGTTGGTTTTTGGGTTTGAATTGAAAGAATTGTAGGGATTTTATTTATATTTAATTTTACATTTTTATATTATTGTAATAATAGTATAATACTCTTTTACTCTTTTACTTGTTTCAGTCATTTGACTGTAGCCATGCTGGAGCACCGCCTTTAGTCGAGCCAATCAACCCCAGGACTTATTCTTTGTAAGCCTAGTACTTATTTTATTGGTCTCTTTTGCCGAACTGCTAAGTTGCAGGGACATAAACACATCGGCATCTGTTGTCAAGTGATTTTGGGGGGACAAACACAGTGACACAAACACATACACACACACACATATATATATACATATATACGACAGGCTTCTTTCTGTTTCCGTCTACCAATTTCACTCAATGCTTTGGTTGGCCCGAGGCTATAGTAGAAGACACTTGCCCAAGGTGCCATGCAGTGGGACTGAACCCGGAACCATTGGTTCATAAGCAAACTACTTACCACACAGCCACTCCTACAAATTAACATATGTCAATTTGAACTCTACGTTTTCCTTTTATTTACATACATACATACATATATATGTATGTATATACATATACATACATATATACTTGCATATATAAATATATGCACATATATACATATATATATAAATACATATGTATGCATATATATATTATATACATATGTGCATACATACACACACACATATACACACACATGTGCACCCATGCATGTATTTATATTGATATACATATAAACTATACAGATCTGTTAAATAGTACAAAGTTATTTAATTTTTGTTGTACTTTGTTCAATGTGATTTCTGTGCCAGTAGTTTTTAAATTCCTCCATTCAGCTTTGGTAACAACTGAAGAATAGTAACCATTATAATATCAGCACTGTGACACTCTTTCAGGCTAACTCTCAATAAAGATTAATGAATGCTGTCTACAGAATTGTCAATTCTAATCAAGTATAAGTGTAATAAGCTAGTTCTTGCTAGCAAATAATTCTATGCAATGGAATGACAGATGACAATGCTGATAAGATTAACAATATATATATATATATATAAAAAACATACTTAAGATCTCTTCCAGTTTAATATTCTGGACACAGCTAAATTAAATCGTTAAGAGACAAATAAATAAGCTAGCATAAAACTATATTGATCTAGTGTTATATGTGATTTCCTTCATGTTTCATTTTATTATTATTATTTTTGTTGCTATCATTATTCGTAGTAATAGTAGCATTAGTTTAAAGAATAATTGCAGGTGATAGAAGGCCAATAAGTGACAATGACACATCTGGTATAAGGTAAACAAACAGAGTAAGATTAAGATATTTCTATTAAATTTCTAATGATGGAAAATTGATTTCTTTTTTGTCTTTTTTTAATTTTCAGATAACAACATAGTTCGTGTTCTTCCATATAAGTTTACTTATGCTGTGCTATGCTTATGAAGTTAAGGTGCTGAGATATTGACCTCATGATCATGAATGCATAACCCATTACTGTCACCATTGTCTTTGAATAAGTCATGTAACTTAGTCTGGAAAATAATATCAAAGAGTCATATTATCAAAGTCTCATTAGCACTTCATATCCAATTAACAAGGACTCCCTAATGAACACAATCAAACCTCTAATCTTTTCAACCACATTATCTTCTCACACAGCCTCTTTCACGCACAACTACAACAGCCTCTGCTCTTCAGAACTACCTAGTTTAATAGCACATCTTACCCAGGCTTCTCCATCCATTTGTACCTCCTTCTCCTCCTATCATCTACTTTGTGTCTCCCTTTCTCAGTCGCTACCCACACCAACAACCCTTCCAAATCTTTTGTCACTAGAATGCCAACTTTCTAATATTCTCTGACTACCTATATTTCACCTACATACAAAGACTTGCAGCTGAATTGTGAGCTGATTAGACAAAAATGCTCTATAGGTTTTGCTTTGGTTGTTTACATGCTTAGTTTAAATTCAGCTGAGTCTCACTTTTCTCTTTCATCTTTCTGGAGTTGTAAAAATGGAGCCCCAGTTCATGGTTATGAATTGATAAAGATATTAGAAGATTAGATCCTGAATAAGACAATAAACTTCATTTAGGGATGAGACTTTAACTCAGAGATTCAGGAGTTTGGGAGAGTAAAAAATTACTCCTTTGTCACCACTTCTCTCAGGTCTTCTCTGGCCCAAGGTGGTAGTACCTGTCAAAGGTCTCAATCATACGTCAGTTAGCAGAAGATGATTTTGGCATACAGAACTTGGTTGGAGGGCTGATCCTCTTAGAAAGGGTTCACATTGACCCACTGGTGAGAGGATAATCTCTGATGTCACTTGAACCGGTCTTCCTGCCTAATTGTTAAACAGATCCTTTGCCTCAATGATTAACTCAAGAGAGCAACAGTCTTGCAGAGTAAACTGTAAATAAACCAGTTGAAGAAGGCAACATGAAATCACTACTCTATCTTACACAAGAAAATCATGAATATTCACTGATGCCTCAAGGCATGGCACATGAAAAGAGAGAACATTGGCAGGTATAAGTATTGATCAGCAAATTGTTTGCTGAAAGTATAAACAAAGCCAGTGGCTTGTTTGGGCTCAAAAGGTCAGGCTTCTCCCGGCTGAGAAGACACATGCTGAAACCTTATGTCCCAGAATCTCTTGTATTAATGAGTTGAGTGTGTTACGAAACACAGTCATCATAAAAGCAAGAAGTACTCCTGCAACATACACAACAGTGACTGTCATATTTAGTGTTTGAATTTACTAAAATGTATCAAGAATAAATATGCAAATCGTTGTTTCAGATCTCACTGTAGAAAGTGTAAATAATTTTTTTTTATTGGGCAAAGTATTTTGTGGCATCTGTCTTGGCTTTTTTGTAATTTGAATGCCCTAATCAGTGTGGTAGACTTGTCTATATCTAGTCAATGAGATGGTATCTTTTAAAACTTTACCCCCTCAAAAAGGCAATTTCAAATAACTGTTGTTTTCTTCCATGAAAATTTCTAGACAAACACTTATCAAAGAAATCACCAGGAGTCATTCATGACCTTATAGCACAAAAAGGTAAGGCAGCTGTTCAAGTTGAACATCAACTGCATTAATGTGAGGAGATTGGAGGGTCTGGAGAACAGGATTCCATTCTTTTTTTATTAAAGCTCATTCTTTCACCTATCTTTAATAGTTTCAGCTCAAGAGCTGCAATCATGCTGTGGCACCACTGTTAGTTTTGCTACACTTTCATTATTTGAAATCTCTTCTGATATGTGGCATTTGGTGAATAATGGAGTTTGGTTCATTTTATGTCTATTTCACCATACAAGCAGCATAAGTTTGATGAATCTATTATTGTGGCCTTGTTTTCACAGATGATGCCTTGTTTATCATTAAACCATACCTGTTTTATAAGCAAGGGATCTCTTATTTCACATGGCTTTGAAGGTGCAAAGCCTGAGAATGATTTGTTGATAGGGGGAATGACACATCAAGGCTTGTAGTTAAATTATTGTTAGAGACGTGCAAACAAACTTAAACATAAATACACACACACACACATGCCAAGTTTCTTTCAATCCCACCTGTCAAATCAACTCACACAGCTTTATTCATCTTGGAGCAGAGCTTTAGTAAAAGATATTCACTCAATGTGCTGTGCAATGACCCTGAACACACAACAGTAAACTTCTTAACTGAAGAGTAAATTTCTTAATCACACACCCACTACTGTATCATAAAAATATTGAACTGGGGAGATATCTGATAACTGTTCAAACACAAACCATTCAACTTATATTAGCAAAGAATAAAAGTATGTACAAAATAAATTAGTGCAAAGGTCTCTTGAGCAAATGTTTTAAGGCTGGATCATTTTAAAGCAAGATCAAGTGGGAATGGTAGTAGGAAATATAACATATTGATAAAGCAATTTATTGAGTTTACACAGTAGCAATGTTATACATTGATTGGCAATAAGCATTGAATTTATGAAGACATTTGAGCCAGCAGTCCAGTACTTCAAACCTCCACTATTGCTAAATACATGATATATGTTACATTATAACTAGGAAGATTCCATGGAAATATTCTAGGATGTTATAAAGATATTTCTTAAATTCTTTGAAGATAGTCAAAGGAGGGGAATGTGTCCATGACATTTGCAGATCACACAACGACTTACTGCCATTAATTACAAGGAACATGGACAGACAAACTGATAGGCTGCTGGTTATCTGGTCAGAAGTTTAAGGGTTCATATCTTATCAATGTTACCAAGTAGTTTCTACAGTCAGACACTAAACCAAGCACCAGCCCAACATCAAATAAATGATAAAGAGGACAATTATCATATGTTGATGTCATATATATATATATATATATATATATATTATATATATATATATATATGAACAAATTTGGAAAGAATATAATCAATGCATTCAAAATGTGGGTGTATAGGAGAATGTTAGAAGTCTCATATGAGAAGCATCAGAGAAATGAGTGGGTATACAACAAATTTTTGAAAGGTATATATATATATATATATATATATGAAGGGCTTCTTTCAATTTCTGTCTACCTAATCCACTTACAAGGCCTTGGTCGACCTGTGGCTATAGCAGAAGACACTTGCCAATAACGCCTTGCAGTGGGACTGAACTCTCTAAACCACTTAGTTGGGAAACAAACGTCTTAATCACACAGCCATACCTGTGTATCATAATATTGCATTTTATGGTAATAGGACAAATATTAATAAAGAATCATGTATGAGAAAGAGAGATCTAGAAATAAAAAAAAAGAGAATGTGTTTGTGCTTGTGTGTATATGTGTGTGTGTGTGCGTGTGTGTATATGTGTGAGAGAGAGATTGCACAATTATTTTTTTTAATTTCAAAGTATACTCATCTTTATTTTCACTTTTACTCTCACAATGGGTTTGAGGCAAATAATGTTGATTTATGTTTGTAATGCAACACTTACTGCGTTGTTAGTCTAAGCAGCAATGATCAGATAAGATTATAACAATCAGAAAGATAAATGAAAGAGGATCTGTTATAAAATATACATAATGGCAGCTATATTTCATATAAGCTTGACTATAAAACAGCTATGAAGGTAAAGTGACCGGTATTGAGTGACTATAAAAAAAAAAGAATGCAAGAAGTTTATGTGTCCACATGGTAGGTTCTTTTTTCTTGTTATTTTGTAACAATCGCATTATTATGTAATATGAAAGACTTTGTAGTACTTGAAATATATTATGTTATCTTTTTATTATGTGGACAATTTTCAGAACCTGATCCATCTTAAAATATATGTTGTATACATAAAACACACATACATATATTTATGTATATATATATATAAAGTGTGTGTGTGCGTGTGCTAGCATGGAAGGCAGACATTAAACGATGATGATGATGATATAGATACACATAATATATGCATTATGTATGTGTGTGTGTATGTGTATATATATATATATATATATATACAGACACACACATACATATACACCATATGTTTGGATGTGCATGTGTATATACAAAGCATGTATATATATGTATTTTATATATACATATATATATATATATTACACACACACACATATTTATGCATGTATGTATGTTAAAAATCCATAAAATATGAAGTCTGCATTCCATAAAAGGGATTTCAATATTTTTCCCTTGGAAACACAGGCATCATATTTCATATACATTTTTTTCCAATATTATACTCTATAAATATTTATATTGTATATTTTATATTAAACACCTAGTTGATATGTATCATATAAATATATCCTTATCATTATTGTTATCATCTCAAATATAATGAAATAAAACAGTACTGTATGCATAATGTGATATAAACATGTTATATGTGTAAGAAGTTAAATGTTCTTTTTTTATTATTTGGCAAGTTTGGTGGTGTTCAGAATCACCTAACAATTTGTTGAAGAAAACTGGTTTGAACATGAAACATTCCAAATGTGTACATTTTTCAAATGAAGTATGAATTTTTTTAAAAGAAATCGCTTTTGTTCTGCACACACTGATGAGAATCCAGGGAAATATATTTAAAATTTTGTCTCACAAAATGCAACATTTATATATCATTATCATTTTTATGGTCACTGTTTTTAATCTCCGTTTATTCATGCTTGCATGGGTCAGGTAGAATACATTAAAGCAGGTTTTTCTTTTACAACCTGATGCCCTTCCTGTCATTGACCATCCCCTGTTTCCAAGCAAAGTAATATTTTCTCTACTGCTGGACATATTTTCATAGAAGACTGGAAGTGAGACACATTGCTTATATGAGACTGATACAAATACACAAACACTCATGTGCATGCACATATACAATGATCTTTCAATTTCTGTCTCCTAAATCCACTCACATGCTTTTGATTGGCCCAAGGCTATTACAGAAGACACTTGCCTAAAGACTTGACCTAAAACCACACAGCCATATTTGTGTCTATGTCTAAGAATTCAAGAGAGGGCACCACTGAGCTGATAAGGATGCTTTTACTGCCATAAGCAAGTATTTCTTCTTCACGGTAAACTGCTGTGAAATTGCCTTTAGAAGTTAAAATATGTCACAGGTGACATTACATTTTCTTTAGTCTTTTATATTAGATATCATCACTATCATTTTACACCTGCTTTCCATGCTGGCATGGGTTGTACAGTGAGACAAAATTTGGCAAGTCAAAGGACAACCTCTTGCTCCAGTGTCCCAGTTTTGCCTGAACCTTCTATGGCAGGATGCCAACCCTAATACCAATTACCTTACAGAGCATACTAGGTGCATATTTTTTTCATGTCATAGATGCTCTAAATGTTGTCTTGTCCTGTGTTTTAATTAAATTTATTTTTCCATTATAGTACGTCCATCCATAGCTTCTCCATAAAATGGCTCTTCAAGTAATATTTATTAATCCACCCTATTGTGTTGCTCTTTGAAATAAAAATATAGATAAACATTTTTACTGCTGTCTTAGAATTGTGTGGCTCGTCCTGTCATTGGCTGAAATGTCAATGCTATTAGTATTATTTTGTCTTAATTTCTTTGTGCTTACTTAAACATTTATATTTGTGTCTTAGTTTGAGTTATTTTACTATTGCAATCATTACAATCTCAGAGATTATAGTACGTCCATCCATTTGAATCATTTAATCCACTTGCTGGTGAATCATGTCAGTTGTTGCAGTTTATGGTCTCTACAATGTCTGGTTTGTCTTCAATGCTGTTTTCTCCAAGTTCAAACTTCTTCCATCTGTACACGTTGCTTTTGTCAATGATGTCATCTCCATAAACAACCTGTAGCTTTCTGTGAATATTGGACAGCTGGCAACCATCTTTCATCAAAAACTAATTGAAGGTACACTGGTTCTACTAAGAGCTTATTATTTGCCTACAAGCAATAATGTATACTATAGAGGAAGAGTTAGTGTACCAACATGTGCAATTTGAATGATTATGTTAGTTTATAAAAAATCATTTCTACTTCTGCATTACTTTCGGTACTACCTCATGTACATATGCAGATGTGTATTTACACACACACATGCACACACACACACACATGTAAGTATGAGCCACTGAATTAGAGAGAGAGAGAGAGAGAAGGGGTGGTAAGTATCTGAGGTGGCAATATCTGTGTGCAAATGTATAATTATTCATGTGTTTGCAAATGTAACTGCTTATGTACTTACATACACTGAGAAATAATAGGGAGATAGATAGATAGATAGATAGATAAAGAGAGAGAGAGAGAGTGAAGGAGGAATGGAGAGAGAGTGAGAAGGAAGGGGGAGAGAGAAACTATGAATAAGAAGGCAAGTGGATTCTATAGATATTCTGTAAATAGATGCTGTTTCTGGTCAACTCCACCTCTCATATTTTAATATTGAAAGACGGGAAGCTGTATGAATTGCTAAATGGAATCAATAATCTCATTTTGGGTGATTTCTATTGAATTGCGTTTATCCTGATTGGCAATAATTAAAGGCATTCTCCATCTCAACAAAATGTTTACTCATTATTCGCTTGAATAACGGACCTGGTCTTATTGTTCTTTAATTGTTGCTGAAAATTACAGATGATGGAAACTTCAGTTATGGAAAGGACAGTTTTCATCATCATCATCATTATTATTATTTTTATTATTGTTGTCGTTATTTCAGCTATTATATCAGTTGTCTTATTATTATTGTGTGATTGCACTGTACAACTCAGAGTAGCTTTGTGCACCTTAGATACGTGTTATCATCATCATCATAATTATTTTAGCTGTTTTATTATTAGTGTGCTTACATTGCACAATTGATAGCAGTTTTGTGCACCCTGGATGTTGCTGCTATTATTATAAGTGCAGTGAGCTGGCAGAATCTTTAGAGCATTGAATAAACTGCATTGTAGTATTTCATCTGAACTTTTATGTTGTGAGTTCAACTCTAACCAGTCAATTTTACCTTTCACTCTTTTGGGAGTCAATAAAGTACCAGTCAAATACAGAGCCCTATGGAAGCAACTAATCACCACCTCAAAAGTGCTGGTCTTATACCTAAATCACTATCATTATCATCATCATCATTGTGAAGGCACATAGCTCAGTGGTTAGAGCGTTGGGCTCACAATCATGCAGTAGTGAGTTTGATTCCTGGACAGGGTTGCATGTTGTGTTCTTGAACAAGATACTTTTACTTCACGCTGTTCCAGTTCACTCAGCTGTAGAAATGAGGTGTGACATCATTGGTGCGAAGCCGTATCGACCTTATAGTCTGTGAAGAATCCGATTCTTTGCCCTCCACAGATCCAGTCACTTTCGCTGAATGTCCTCCCTCAAACGTTTCAGAACATTGCAGTAGAACTCTTGAATGATGGTCTAGCCCTGGGAGACAAGTTCACCGGGGGTGATTCTTATGTCAGATCTTCCACATTGCTTATCATCTTCCAGGGGCGTTCTTTTACTTTTGAAGGTTCTATGCCACTCAAAACAATGTGTGTGACCCATTGTCAAGTTTAACACAAAATTTCACATTGGCTCCTTGTTCTTGTCCATGATAAAATTGCAGACTACGGCATATACATGATCACAAAAACACAAATTTCACAACTTGCAAAGTAAACGCAGCAATGCCACTCAGCACACTGCCTCACGAAGGTTACTGCTAGCTTGCACTGGACATGCAACCCTGTGCTGCCATCTGTTGGCATGCTACAGAACTAGTCTGGAAAGTTTTTGATACCACTTCATATTTGCTTGTCATCCTTTATTCTCATCATCATCATCCTCAAAGCAGAGAGCTGGCAAAATTCTTAGCACACTCAACGTTTCTTTTGATCTTTATGTTCTAAGTTTAAATGCTGCCAAGTTGACTTTGCATCTCACCCTTTCTGGGTCAGTAAAATAAGTACCAGTTGAGAACTGAAGTCAGTGTAACCAACTAGCAGCTCCTCACAAAACTTCAGGCTTTGCACCTATAATTGAAAGGATTATTATTATTATTATTATTATTATTATTATTATTATTATTGAGTGAGAGAGCAGTGCATGCCATCAAAGTGACCCTGGGGTACAATTATACGAAGCCCAATATACCCATCATGACTACCCATCTGATAAGGGTACACCAGGCACATGCATCACAGCCAAGTGTGCATGACAGGGTTATCTCATATCAAGATAAACAGTGCATGACCTTGCAGGTGGGTCCCAATTAGAATTTTCTTCTGGTCGAGTAGCCCATCCCACTCAAAAGGTCCCTGAATAAGGATTGTTTAAGGATGCTGAATGAACCACCCATGTTGCCAAAGGTGAATTATCCAAACCTCCAAGAATTCCTTTCAACACATGGCTATGATGCTCCCCCACTACTTCTGCTCATGGTCAGAGATGCACATAACATCAGCCACTAAGGGACATGGTCAACTGGTTAAGGTCAAACAACTGACAATTATTATTATTATTATTATTATTATTATTACTATTATTACTATTATTATTATTATTATTATTATTATTATTATTATTACTACTATCATCACCATTATTGTTCATAGGATACTACATGATAATTTAATTATTAGGATACTACAAAACGTAATACATTCTAATTTAATTAACAAGAATGTTATCCCATATTTACGAGACAAGTTCCAATAAATCTCAAGAATCTTTCTTAGAATTTTTGCAGAACACAGGATGACATTTTTCTGCAGAACACTGATATATATTTCAATTCTAATTCTGCTGAATCACAGAGCTGCAAACAAACCAGCAAACATTGTCAATTTGGTAGCGGAACACACAAATATGCCTTCTCTCTCTCTCTCTCACACACACACACACACATACTCATATACAATGGGTCTCTACAAAGTCTGCATCAAACAAAATTCCCTCATAAAGCATTGGTTTGCCAGAGGCTGTCACAGAAGACACTTGTTCAAGGTGTTGTGTTGTAGAACTGAAGCCAAAGCCAAATTTTGTGTGTGCATGCATTTGTGTGTGTATATATGTGTGAATGTGTGTGTGTGTGTATGGTATAATGAGTTTCGTAAGATATTTATTCAAGTCCAATAATGAAGCTCAAAAGTAAAGCATTTATCCAAGTAATCCTATACTTCTAAGATTTCTATTACATATGAGAAACCATATAAGACAAAGAACTGAATAAATTCCATCATAATCAAACTGATAGCCATAAACATATCCTTATATATAGATAGGTGCAGGAGTGGGTGTGTGGTAAGAAGCTTGCTTCCCAACCACATGATTTTGGGTTCAATCCCATTGCTCATTGCATGGCACCTTGAGCAAGGGTCTTCTACTATAGCCTTGGGCCAACCATTACCTTGTGAGTGGATTTGGTAGACAGAAACTGAAAGAAGCCCATCGAATATATGTGTGTATATATATATAATTATTAGTCTCTACATACATTACACCATAGCAGTTATTTGCAACTCAGCTTTGTTTTTATCCCCTTTATATCATGAATAGTAATATTACTTAGTACAGTGGTAGACTAACCACTGTACATGAAGCTGACTAGATAATGTTAATCTATGTAGAGTTCTAACTCATATTTGTTGTACATATAAGTATACACATGATACACACACACACGCACACACACACACACACCACACACACACACACACACACACACACATATATATATATATATATATATATATATATATATATATATATATATATATATATATATATATATATATATATTACTGAGTCATTAATATTTTCAATAGAAGCCTTGTTTATGCTAGAGCCTAACCAACAGCTTTAATCACAATCATTTATCTGATCCTACTACATTTTGTGTGTGTGTGTGTGTGTGTGAGCTGAAACTAGATAAAATAAAATAAAATAAAAAATAAAATAAAATATATATGTATATAGTTCAAATTTACAGAAAAATAAAGACAAAGACAGGTGAGGGAAAACTAAGCAGGTGTATTAGTTTGACACTTGGGAAGAATGGAAAAGTTTTTGACATTTCAAGCCTAAGCACTTTGACAGAAAGGATCATGAGGAAGAAAGTAGAGAGAAAACAAAAACAATGTGTAGGGATTAATAGTACATGATGAAATGACCAGAAGAAAGAGGCTGAAACAGAGAGAGAGAGAGAGAGAGAGAGGTGGGGAGGGAGATAGAGATAGAGACAACGATGCAAATAAACAGATAAAACTCCTTGGGAATATACAGAATATGTATACATGTAAATAGATGAAAGCAAAGACTGAAAATTTTCAGATGATTAACATTCAGGTAAATATATATACATATACATATATATATGTGTGTATGTATGTGTATATATATATGTATGTATATATATATATATATATATATATATATATATATATATATATATGTATGTATATATATATATATGTATATATATATATATATATATATATTTATATATATATATATGTATATATATATATATGTATATTATATATATATATATATCTATATATATATATATAATATATATATATATATATATATATTTATATATATATATAATATATATTTATATATATTTATATATATATATATATTTATATATATATATATATTTATATATATATTATATTTATATATATATATATTTATATATATATATATTTATATATATATTATATATATATATATATATTTATATATATATATATATATATATATAATATATATTTATATATATATATATGTATATTTATATATATATATATATATATATATATATATATATTTATATATATGTATATATATATATTATATATATATATATATATATATATATATATATATTGTCCAACCCATGCTAGCATGGAAAACGGACGCTAACGATGATGATGATGATGATATATATATTGGTGTTAAACTGATGCTATTATTAAATTAATATCTAATTTTTCACCCTCATTTATGAATATATATACATATAACATTAAAAATGAACTTTAATCTTGCTTGCTTGCTTGTAATGTTACACAGCCAAAACTAGGACATAATGGGAAAATACTTTGAAAGTAAAGGCCCCTAAAATGTGAATACAAACGGAATAAAATAAGTTTCATGTAAATCAGACCAGTGGTCATTGAAATATTTGGGGTTTTGGGTGTATAATGAACCAAAACAATGCATAATGGGAAAATACTCCAAAATTAACTTAACCTTGAAAGGAAAGAAACTCTGAACTTTCCATTAGACACATTATAATGGGCGAAATACTTTTAAGTGAAAATGACTTTAGAAATATGGTAAATATTTCATAAAAGACTCGTTCGTAACCTCAGTGTGAAACAGTTTTTCTCCATATGTTTCCATAGGTTTCTTTCAAGAGCATTCAATGTAGCTCACCTCCAAAGATTTGGCTTCTATTTCTAGCACGCCCCGCTACCACGTAACAAATATTTGCAATAAAGGACCTGAAATACCTCTTACGTGGTAGCAGGGCATGCAAGAAATAGCAGCCAAATCTTTCCTTTTCTTGGGGAAGGAGCCATTTACATGTGATTTCAATGTCACATTTGTTGAAAACATGTGAAATAATGTG
Source organism: Octopus sinensis (assembly GCF_006345805.1). Lineage (NCBI taxonomy): Eukaryota > Metazoa > Mollusca > Cephalopoda > Octopoda > Octopodidae > Octopus > Octopus sinensis. The sequence goes on along the minus strand of NC_043000.1, from coordinate 101,859,998 downwards.
GATAAGAAAAAATAAACCCATCAAACACAACTCCATTGCTGGGAAACTCAGACTTTCCCAGTACCTTGAATTATTGGTGACCTAATGGGCCATGGGTAGTCTAGTGTTTATATATATTTTTACTCAAATTAAATAGACTCAAAGTAATAGAGGGGAGAAGGAATGGTGTTACATGTCCAATAGCTGTTTCTGGGTGCTTGGAGTTACTTCATAATGTTGGCAGATGTAGTTCACCAAAAATTTGCAACCAGTAATGGAATTAAACAAACATTGGAAAAAAACCAGGCCTCCTTCTTCAAGAAGTTTTATATGTTTATTTGCATAACTGTATTCATATCTGTGCACTCTTCTGATTTGGTCCTCAGTAAATATTTTGGAGTGTAAATTCAAATTTTTTTAGCATTACTAAGTATTTTCTATATAGAAATTCTCTTGATCTCCTCTATTCACTCTCTTTCTCTCCCTATCTCTCTCTCTCTCTTTATATATACATATACATATACATATACGTATATATATATATATAATATATATATATATATTATATATATATATATATTATATATATATATATATAATCCTATCTATGTATCTATCTATCTATTTATATATATATATATATATTCATATAATTTTATGCAAATATATATATATATATATATAATATATATATATATAATTCTATGTATGTATGCATCTATCTTTATATATACATTTTATACACAAACACACACACACACATATGTTTGTGTCTATCGAACTAATATATTACATATCTATTACATAGACACACTGTGCACTATTTAAACTATATAAAGACTAAAACACATTTTTGTGGGGAAGACAGAGTCAACAACATTTTGTCTTTTAGCAAAGATATATATTTTTCTTTTCTGTATCAATATTTATCTTATACTTTATTTATGTCTAAGAGCTTTGAGAACTTGAAGTCTAATATGTAAAATATTCTAATTTTAAATTACACTGTACTTATACATCTATTATTCATCCCCCCACCACATGCATACCTACAACAGTATATTCTTTTACTTGTTTCAGTCATTTGACTGCAACCATGCTGGAGCACCACCTTTAGTTGAAAAATTTGACTTCTTTGTAAGCCTAGTATTTATTCTGTTTGTTTTGCTGAACCACTAAGTCACAAGGACATAAACACACCAACATCGGTTGTCAAGCGATGGTGGGAGGACAAACACAGACAAATAACAAATACACAAATACATATATATATATATATATATATATATATATATATATATATATATATAGGGAAAATCCATAAAAAAAAAGACAAAAACAGGTGGTGTAGACAACAAACAAATGTATTAGTTTAATACTCGGGAAGTAAAGAAGTCTTTAATGTTTCGAGCCTATGCTCTTCCACAGAAAGAAACACAGAAAGGAACAAGGAGAGAAAATAAAGAATGTGTAGTGGCTAGCAACGACGGGCTTCATTCAGTTTCCATCTTTCAAATCTACTCACAAGGCTTTGATCAGCCTGATGCTATAGTAGAAGACGCTTACTTGATGTGCCATGCAGTGGGACTGAACCCAGAAACATGTGGTTGGGAAGTAAACTTCCCACCATACAGCCACTCCTGCACCTACATATATTTGGCAGATGTCTTGAAAAAAATTATTTTTTGTTTATTGGTCCTTCAGTTATATTTAGAATAACTTTAATGCTTAGTCTTTTACTTGTTTCAGTCATTTTGATTGTGACCATACTGAAGTGCTGCTTTGAAGAGTTTTAATTGAACAAATCAACCCTAGTACTTATTTTTTAAAAGCTTGGTACTTATTCTGTCGAGTCACTTTTGCTGAACTGATAATGTTATGGAGACATAAACACACCAACACTATCAAGTGGTGATGGAGGGGCAAACACACACACACAGATATACAAGCACACGCACACATACACACACACACACATATATGATGGCCTTCTTTCAGTTTCCATCTACCAAATTCACCCACAAGACTTTGGTCAGCCTGAGGTTATAGTAGAAGACACTTGCTCAAGGTACCATGCAGTGGGACTGAACCTGAAACCATGTGGTTGGGAAGCAAGCTTCTTACCACATAGCCATCATAGTAGACTTTTACAAGTGTTACCAAGTTTGATGAGTGCTGATAACTTTTAAAAGTTTTGCTGACTTCTACAACAAATACAGCCAACATTTGTAGTAAAAATCACTTGCACTAATTGTTATGACAGGCACAGCTGCCTTTTACAAGGCTAGATGGGCTTACCCAACAAATTTAACTACATTATATAAGTGGAGCTAAGTGTATGGGTATGCAGGTATTTTGAAAATATTTCATGGAGTGATGGTAATGCCCTGCATAATTACTGGCTACCCTTTGGTAAAGCATAGCACCCATTGAGCCACCCTGCCAGGAATATAGTAAAGTCATCAGACTGTAGCATCACAGATTGTAGAGAGGTAGTGGAGGGCCCAAGTGAGCTAACAATGCTTCTTACATTGATGTTGAGTGGAAGAATCCTAAAAAATCAAGTCAGGATTGGCTGTGTGGTAAGTTGCTTGCTTACCAACCACATGGTTCTGGGTTCATTCCCACTGCATGGCACCACTGCATATATATATATATATATATATATGTGTGTGTGTGTGTGTATTTGTGTGTTTATGTGTGTCTGTGTTTGTCCCCCCCCCAACATCGCTTGACAACCGATGGTGGTGTGTTTACGTCCCTGTAACTTAGCGGTTCGACAAAAGAGACCGATAAAATAAGTACTAGGCTTACAACGAATAATTCCCTGGGGTCGATTTGCTCGACTAAAGGCGGTGCTCCAGCATGGCCACAGTCAAATGACTGAAACAAGTAAGAGGGTAAAAAGAGTCAGGATCACCAAGCTCTACCAAGAGAGTAACTGCAATGCATCCGTAGGGGTGTGTCCGTGGTTGTGTAATCAGTTAATGGAAGATTCAATATGACTCAAGCTCTCAATTCAAATTCATAATAATGGAATCAGGTGGTGACAGAGAGTCATAGGAATCCATGAAAGTGGTGAAAAAGAAGCTAAGTATAGCTGACTTTTGAAACAAGTGTAGCTGGCCCTCACAAATATAATCAATTTTTTTTTCTCAATAACTGTACCATATTTTCTGGCAAACAGTTCAACTTAGTATATAGTGTAAGCGTTCAAACATTATCACCATGTTTCTAAATCCTGCTGCATTTCACATAGAATTTTTGGTCCTCCAAAGTTGTCTTTGTATATATGTCAATCTACCTTTTATGGCTGTAAATTTTGGTAAGAAAACTTCTACTTGTATGCTGGAAAATGAGGTAAATTTCACAAGTGTAGTGGAATTCTAGCTGTGTGGCTGACTTTCACAACAGATATAACTGGCTTCCATAAGTGACTTTCACAAGAAGTGTAACTGACTTCTATATTTATGTGATTTGGAGAAGGTAAACAGTAGAAGTGAGAAATCCAGAAGTTTTTATTGCTCTACAGGAACACTGCTCATTCATCAACAAAGATAGCACCATCTCTTCAAGTCTTAAATTGCCTTTTAGCTGACAAACTTCCACATTATGAAATTCCAATAATAGACAATAAAACTACAGCAGATAGTAATGATAATAAAACAAAATTTAATATGATGTAATATACTGATTGCAAGAGTGAGTACTTGGATTGAGAAGGTGTATTGCATGACAGTGGTTATTGAAAAATCAATAATGAGGGAAAGTACAAAACAACTTTGAATTTATTATTGTTTACTGTATGATAAATTTCATGAAGGTTTACATCTGTAATATATAGTAAATTTTTCCCTTTCTGCTGCCATCTATTGCAGCCTCTTCAAAATTCATTTCTAGTGTACTGAGCTAATTCTTCAAGTGCAGGCCATTGTAGCTGGCAAAATTGTGATGTTGGATGCTGGGGGTTTCGTATTTCATCTTTGTCTCCATTATAATGATATTGCTGAACCAAAATGCAGGCTTCTGAATAGTGCTAATGATTGGAAGATGCAGGATGATTTGGAACTGGTGCATATCTTCTCAAGCCATATTGCAATAATTAAGCCACAATTCTGATATTATGTATTCTGCTGACAAAGAAACTTTGATTGTTAGGTCATATACCATGGGAGGGCAATATGGAATATGGAGAGGACAAGAATTGTCTCAGGTTTGAGGATTTTAAGGTAGTGTACAGTGCAAGTCGTGGAGGCACGTGGCTTAGTGGTTAGGGTGTCGGCATCATGATTGTAAGATTGTGGTTTCGATTCCTGGACCGGGCAACGTGTTGTGTTCTTTAGCAAAACACTTCATTTCACATTGCTCCAGTCCACTCAGCTGGCAAAAATGAGTAACACTGCGATGGACTGGCATCCCATCCAGCTGGGGAAAATATACACCATGGAAACCGGGAAACCAGGCCCATGAGCCTGGCTAGGCTTTAAAAGGGCGCATTTATTTTATTTATTTTACAGTGCAAGTCCCAGAAGCATATGATAAAAATACAAAAGTTGAGAAAGAAAAATATTCTCCAAATGAAATAAAACTAAATACAACTATATACATACATATCTATAAGGGTGCACATTCATATACACACACACACATACGCACACACATACATACATACACACACACACACACACACACAAACATACACACACACACACACACACACACACACACACAGAGGAGTGAACAAATGAAAACATGTAGCTCTCAAGGAATTTGTTTGGAGTTACATGTATTTAATACTACTTTAGCTCAGCTCCATAATGTAAAGAGTGCCTCTGCCACCAAACATCTGATGAGAGGGATGTGTCCTATGCAGCTACAAAACTAAGTCATGCAGAGCTAAATCAAACAACTATTAAAGAAGAAAGATACACGTGTGTTTGTGTGTGTGTGTGTGTGTGTGTCTGTTGGTTTATGCTGGATGAATGAGGAGTGCATCCTCAATAGATATGAATTTTCTCTTTTAAATTCTTGGTTTTTAATTAAAAACTAAAAATCAAGCATTAAAAAAAAACATATCTATTGAAAAAATCTACAATAAGGAAAGATATTTTGGGAGATATAAAACATATATTGAATGCTTTGAAAAAAGTAAGAGAAGTTAAATATATTCTAAAACAAACAACTACCAATAACTGTGTTTATAGGTTTTATGGCTCTTCCCAAATATAACCATGTTAAAAGTGTTATTTCTACAAAAAGAATTCAAACTGTTGTTTGACTATGCAAACAGAGATATTTTGGACTATCTTCAAAGTATGGCATGTAATCATAACCATAAATGAACTCTTCATTTAAATGAATATTTCTGATAATTTCATTTATTTTCTTATAATTACATTAATTTTCTTATAAAACAAAATTCAGATAGCCTGAAAATAAATTGAAAATATATTTCATTTAATAAAAAATAATAATTTGTTCTTATCATTTTTAAGTCTTCATCAGTTTTAATGAATTTCTGTTTTTCTACAAATGGCAAATATTTTTTAACCAATATGTCTTTCATGTATATGTGTATGTATGTACACACACATACATATACTCATGCACACACACACACACACACACACACACACACCATCATCATCATCATCATCATTATTTAACATTTACTATCCATATTGACATAGGTTGGATAGTTGGAAAGGATATAACAAGTCAGAGGAACACACTGTACACCAATGTCTGTTTAGATATGGTTTCTATGGATGGATGGCCTTCCTAATGCCAACAACATTACAGAGAGTACAAAGCACTTTTTTTATCATACTAGCACTAGTCTCTTCACAGATTGCAAGACTGAAGGACCTAAAGGGAGCCTTGTAACTGAAGAATAATAGCAGAGAGAAAGAAGAGATATTTTGTGTGATGATTTTAGGCAAGAGTCAGATAAAATATTCTGAGAGGAACAGATTTACAGATTTTATAGTTGTGAAAAGATGGCAGGGAAGTGAGTAACAGAGTAGACACAGTGTGTATGTGTGTGTGTGTGTGTGTGTATGTGTGTGTGTACAGACATGACTGTGTTGTAAGAAGTTTGCTTCCCAACCACAGGGTTCTGAGTTCAGTCCTACAGCATAGCAGTGTCTTTTATTATAAACCCAAGCTGATTAAAAATCTTTCGAGTGGATTTGGTAGATGGAAACTGTTCTTTCTCTACACTCTGTATCTTTATTATTCAAAAGTTGCTAGGGTATTAAACTGTAAGAGTAGTGGTCTTTAGTTCAAATCTACTACTAGTGTTTTTGCTATATTATATATATATATGCATACATTATCATCATCATCATCATCATTTAGCATCCGTTTTCCATGCTAGCATGGGTTGGACGGTTCAACTGGGGTCTGTGAAGCTGGAAGGCTTCATCAGGCCCAGTCAGATCTGGCAGTGTTTCTATGGCTGGATGCCCTTCCTAACACACACATACATATATATATATATATACACACACAGACATATATATATATACACACGTACATATATATATATATATACACACACATACATATATATATATACACACATACATATATATATACACACACACACATATATATATACACACACACACACATATATATATATATATTTACTCTCCATACTGACATAGGTTGGATAGTTGGAAAGGATATAACAAGTCAGAGGAACACACTGTACACCAATGTCTGTTTAGATATGGTTTCTATATATATATATACATATATATATATATCCCTTCCTTCTGGTCTTGCCAATTCCTATAAAACCATCCAACTCATGCCAACACGGAAAACAGACATTAAATGATGATGATGATGATGATGCTCGATCTGGGTTGGTCTATAGCTAAACCACAAAACAACAGCAGAGTTTTCTACATGGTTACTTGGCCTGTTAGATATAGTAACTATTTCTTCCTCATATCACAACCTGCCATCTGAACATGAACAAAACAAAAGGACATATTGGACAATGTAGTCCTATAATGCACTGAATAAGATGAGATGGTCATAGCTGGAAATGCAATGATCACAGATCTGCTAGATTAGAATTGATCTGCTAGATTAGAAATAAAGCAACAATTAACTGATAAAGGTAAAATATAGGAGATTAATGCTAACATTGCAAGAATTAAAACTCAAACCAGGGAATCACAATGTATGATGCAATAAAATAATAATAGCCTTCAGGAAAGTATCCACAGTGAGATATTAAGTTATTTAGAAATGCACAAAAGCTGCAACAATTGCTACAGATCCCACAAATGGCCCACAAGACCAATTAGGTAATCCTCCCAGTGTGTTAAACCCAGTGCACAGGAAAAAAAACTGATAGATTTTAACCAGCTTTGCAACCAGCCATTTGCTGACTCAGGCAAAACTTTATGTTAATTATAATTTTAGATAAGCATTATGGATGGAATGCTTTTCATCATAAATATATTCAGGCGCAGGAGTGGCTGTGTGGTAATTAGCTTGTTTACCAACCACATAGTTCCGGGTTCAGTCCCACTGCGTGGCACCTTGGGCAAGTGTCTTCTACTATAGCCTCGGGCCGACCAAAACCTTGCGAGTGGATTTGATAGACAGAAACTGAAAGAAGCCCATCGTATATATGTATATATATATATGTGTGTGTGTGTTTGTGCGTCTGTGTTTGTCCCCCTAGCATTGCTTGACAACCGATGCTGGTGTGTTTATGTCCCCGTTACTTAGCGGTTCGGCAAAAGAGACCGATAGAATAAGTACTGGGCTTACAAAAGAATAAGTCTCGGGGCGAGTTGCTCGATTAAAGGCGGTGCTCCAGCATGGCCGCAGTCAAATGACTGAAACAAGTAAAAGAGTAAAAAAGAGAGAGAGTCAGGGCTGCCCAACATTTAAACAATAACACAACAAACATCAGCAGCAGCAACACTTTATGATGAGTTGAGAGAACCTCTATGTAATCATTTGACTTTCTAGCAATAGCAACTAAATGTCCTTCAAATTACATCCAGTCATTGGGAAAAAACATCATTGTATAATTTAGTCATAGATAAATAAGACAGTTGGAATGTCATCAATCATAAGTCTGCATAGTCAGAATTTTCCTATATACTAAACACTAACACCATTAAGAAAAAACATTTCATATGACAAGCAAAGAATAGGATCCCTATAGTGTCAATTGATTTGCTAGAAACAGTAGATAAATCTTTGAATTACATCCTACCACAAAGGGCAGAATGGGTAATGAGGTACTAGATTTCATGCACATAGGTAAAAAAAAAAAATGGAAAGATCTTTCTGTTGAAAGTTCTACTAAAAGCTAAATTACAACAACAACTGGTTGATATTGAAATTATGGGGAAGGGACGAGTTAATTACATTGACCCCGGTGATCAACTGGTACTTATTTTATCAATTCCAAAAAAGTGAAAGGCACAGTCGACCACAGCAGAATTTGATCTCAGAACATGAAGATGGATGGAATGTCACTAAGCAATGCTAATGATTCTGCCAGCTCATTGTCTTAACAACTGGTTGATATTAAATAATTGCTTACTGTATGTTGATTAAGGTAAAACATATGAGGGGAAAATTTCTACAAATACAGTAAAATTTAATGTCCTCAATCTACAGGGTTTGAAATCAAATATACTAAATAATAATTATTTTGGAATGAATAATGTGTAGGCTTTAGAACATTTAACTATTTATGATGATATTTTGCCTGTTATATGGCAATTTTCCATAGAAATAATGTTTTTTGAGATGATTTTCAGCATGCACATTTTCAGAATATTATATATATTTTGTGTACTTGCTGTATAATGATAGTGTATATATTTCATGCATGTATTGTATAATGATATATATATATTTAGTGTATATACAATATAATGATGTTACATATTATATCACATATATTTTGTGTTACATGCTGAATATGAGATTATATGTAATATATACATTTTGTGTATGTGCTATATAATGACATTCTATACATTTTGTGTATATACAATATAATGATATTATATATATTTCGCGAGTATGCTGCATGATGATATCATATATCATCTTTCTATTATATATATATTTCATGTATGTGCAGTATGTATATATTTTGTGTATATTCTGTAAAATGATATTATATGTATTATTATATATATATATAATATGCAAGAAATAATATTATATGTATTATATATATATATATATATATATATATATATAAAACCCAGGAGTGGCTGTGTGGTAAGAAGCTTGCTTCCTAACCACATGGTTCCGGGTTTGGTCCCACTGTGTAGCACCTTGGACAAGTGTCTTCTACTAGAGCCTTGGGCCAACCAAAGCCTTCTGTATGGATTTGGTAGACGGAAATTGAAAGAAGTGTGTTGTATATATGTGTGTGTGTGTATGTCTGTGTCTGCATCTGTCCCCACCACCATTGATTGACAAACGATGTTGGTGTGTTTACATCACTGTAACTTAGCGATTCAGCAAAAGAGACCAAAAGAATAAGCAATATATATCATGCATATTTTGTGTATGCGCTGTATAATGATATATATATATATACATATATATATATATATATATATATATATATATATAAGAGCGTAGGCTCGAAATGTAAAAGACTTTTTCTATTCCTGAGCATTATACTAATACATCTTTGTTTTGTACACAACTTGTCTTCGTCTTTTGTTTTTTTCATAAACTTACCCTATACATACATATATATATATATATAATATATATATATATATATATATATATATATATATATATATATATATACACACACATATATACAATCATTTTTTGTATATGCTGTGTAATTATTTTTTCTCAATATAAGAAAATATTTTTTCTCAATATAAGAAAATATTTTTTCTCAATATGACAACAGGTTCCACGAAAAATTCCTTATAGTATTCTCTAAAATATTGAACGATAAAACAATTATCCTAATAAAAGAAAAAAAATCCATCATTGTTCTCACTTCACCCATTGCCCCTCTGGCAAATCATACAAGTGGTATGCATTGTTGCTGTCAATGTTTTGTGATTGACAAAAAGAAGTAGCAGCTGCTGAGTGAAGATTTTTGGGATTTGAGTGGTACCCCAGCTTTGATTACAGCTGGAACAGCTTAGAATATTTCACTAACTAAATTGAGAAAATTCACTAATTCAATGCGGAACAAAAGAATGTTAATTTTGTCCGTTTTTGAGATTCTGTAATATAACTCATTGAAAACAACAAATGGAACTGGTAAAATGAACAATAGGAGTGTTTTTGAGGTGAGATTTTGTAGAGGAGGGGAAAAAAAGATGTGTTGGATTCTTTATGGTATGTAATTTGGTAGCTAAAAATTTCAGAGAAATTCTAGGTACCAAGCAGTTATATATAGGAAACAAGAAACATATAAAGCAGACTAGAAATCTCTCTCTATATATGTATGCATGTATGTGTGTGCATGTGTATCTATATATATGTGTGTGTATACATACACGCACATATATATATATGTAAGTATATATGTATGCATATATATGTATGTATATATATATATATATACATATCCACACACACAGAGATATGTGCAGATATGTGTATACACACACATATTTATATATATACATATGCATATATGTGTGTTTGTGTATATATATACACACACATATATACATGCATGTATGTATGTATGTATGTATGTATGTATGTACATATATATATACACACACATATACAAGTATGTATGTACGTATGTATATATATATATATATATATATATATATATATATATATATATATATATATATATATATATACCCACACATACATATACATTTACAGACATATTCTTTTTTTTTATTGCAACAAAGTAGATCTTGATTAAAATGGAAAGAGTAACTGAAGTGAGAAGAATACCTACAGCATCTTAAACAGCTCAGAGATTTGCTGGAGCATTGGGCGGTGTTATCAATGTCAGACACGATCATAAAAATTGAAATCCCATGTGGTGAAAAGGATTTTTTTTTTATTAATCTGGTCTTGACTAACACTAAGTTGTTGACTAAAAGGTTTCACTTTTATATATTTTATTTATAATTTATACCAAAAGAAAAAAAATTAGATATAGCAGTTACTAATCTAGGCTGAATTAGGTCAGATTAATTATAGGAGAAAACTTTTAAATTCACATCTCAAAGATTCTTCTGCGTATGCACCTTTGTTGTTGCTGGTTCCAATAAAAGAAAAATATAAACTAAACTTTTCCTATTTTAAACCTTACTTGTGCATATAATTTTTTTTTTTTGTAGTTCATTTTCAAAAAAGGTACAACATCAAGAACACTGACTTTGGTAAATAACGTGAATACATTTTTTTAAAATGGTTTTCCTTATATATTTTTCGTCCTTTAATTGGAAATTATTTTTTAAAAATTTATTACAGCATAAATGGAACAACATATAATTGTGACTAGCCATATATACTTAACGGAATATTTACACGCCATTATCTACAGCTTTAACCCTTTTGTAACCAACACGGCTGAAACCGGCTCTGGCTCTGAGTACAAATGTCTTGTTTCCATAAGTTTTGAATTAAAATCTTCCCCCAAACCTTAGTCACAATTTATGTTCCTGTCACTAGCTGAATGATAACTAAGTTATTTTACTAAATTCTTTGTTATATTTAAAGTAATTAAAAGAAACACAGAGCATCTCAAAATAAATACAGTAATGAAAGGGTTAAGGCAGTGAGCTGGCACAATCATTAGCACACTGGGGAAAATGCTTAGTGGTATTTAGTTAGTCTTTATGTTCTGAATTCAAGTTCTGTCAAGGTTAACTTTGCCTTTCATTCTTTCGAGGTCATTAAATTAAGGACCAGTCAAACACTGGGATCAATGTAATTGACTAGTCCCCTTCCAAAAAATTTCAGGCCTTGTGCCTTTAGTAGAAAGGATTACTTATAGCTTTATCTGCTTTGAGATGCACTGTTCCCAAAAAAAATTCTGCTCATGAAGATTCTAAATTCTTATGACATTAACAATGTATCATATGTATGAATACATATACATGTGTGTATGTACAAATACACACCACACCACACCACACTCACAGACACACAGGCATAGCTGCATGGTGGAGAAGGTGACTCCCAAACCTGTGGTTTGGAAGGTTCAGTCCCACTCTGCAGTATCTTGGGAAAGTGGTATCTGCTATATCTCTGAGATGAACAAAATGTTGTCAATGGATTTGCTAGAAAGAAGCATGCTGGACATGTGTGTGTGAGTATGTACTATATATATATATTTATATGGAAAGAAGAAGTGTTTTTCCATGCAGGAAAAATATAGGAAAATATATTTGAGGGTTTGAAAATGTGCCTGAAAATTGTTGAAGCCGGTTTGGTATTTGAATAAATCTATTGCAAAATTAAAAAACAACACATTTTGAGATTCTGGTACCTTTTCAAACCTCAAAAGATTTTATTCCATATGTATATATATATAATATATATATATATATATTATATATATATATATATAACAGAAGCAACACAGCAACCGCCAAGAGTTTCTTCCATTGGAACTTATCAAATATGTGCCAATAAATGAAACTTTTGGCCCTGGAGTCACTCTGTTGCTTCTGTTATATATATATATATATATATATATACTCATATTTTGAGTTCTATTTTCCCTGTTAGTGTGTATGTGTATATACATATATATATATGTGTGTGTATATAAATGTCTGTATATGTGTATGCATAAGTGTGTGCATGTTGCTGTTGCCTTGCCTTTGCAATCAGTGTTCTTCATTTCCATTCTCCTTGAAAAAACATGTGCGGTCATGAGTAAATATTACCTTGCTGGGAAAAGATGAGGGTTGGTGACACAAAGGGCATCTGGCTACAGAATAATCTGCCTCAACAAATTCTGTTTGACCCATACTAGGATAGAAAAATGGGTATTAAAAAAATTATGATAATGATCTTATATATATATATATATGTATATGTAGGTATATATGTATACATATACACACTTTTATATATAAGTGCATATATTCATATATACATACCTATATGTATATATATATATAGGTATGTGTGTGTGTATATATGTATGTATGTGTGTGTGCGTTATATGTATAGAATCACACAGCAGCATATCTTCAGGAACCATTTATTTGGTTTAGCTTACAGTTCCACCTGTTCCACACGGCTGCACAAATTTTAGCAGAGACTGTCATATAGTCTTTTGAATCTCCAAGACAAACACAATAATGCTTGCTTGAAGGTTTACTATTTCGAAATCTATATATATGTGAGCAGCAAAAATCTATTTTGGACTTCCAAAACACTTAGATACCGATTTGCTTGTCTAACTGAATTTATCGCCAAAAATGGTTGTTTGTGTTTCTTGTTTGTGATTAAAGTTTTAGTGTTTTTGCTGCCATTGCAGCTACTGTTGCCATTGTTGGTGAAGATTGTTGTTATTGTTATTGTTGCTGTATATTCTGTTCACTTATGTAGGTGCCATTGTGTATCAGGTACACACACACATACACACAGAGTCAGGTATATATATATATATATATTATATATATATATATATGTAACATACATAAAAATTGCTCACCTATATGCATTTATTCAACGATGTATTGGCATTCATGTATGAACACCCATACACACACACACCCATGCAAATACACATACATTGATACATATATATATATATGTGAGAGTGTGTGTATATCTCTATATATATGTATATACATGTGTTTCTATCTATCTATAAACACACACACATATATATACATATATCGAGATATATATATATATATATGTACACACAAACAGATACACACATATATATACATATATACACACCCATACACATCTATATATATATATATATATATATATATATACATACATATATACACACACATGCACGCATGCTCATATACACAGAAACACACACATGCATGCATATATACATACATACCCTGCTGTAGTTATTTCTTAGTGAATATACATATATGTAGATGTTTACTTATGTAAAGTCTTTTGCATTCAGAAACTCTGAAGCATGTCTGGAAGTTACAATATATGTGTGTATATTCACAAGAGCATGCATGTATGTACATGCACACACACGTTAAAAAATACACACACACTCATGCACATATATGTATGTATATGCACATACATACTCTCACGCATACATTTTAACAAACATCTTTATATGTGTATATGTGGATATATATATATATTCATGCACACAGACACATACACACACCCACAGATACATACATATAAGCACAGGCTCTTAGACAGAAAATAAGTAGTTTATTGATTGTGATGTAAGAAGGCATTTAATATCTTCACTCTACTGACACAGATGTTTAACAAGCAGCATATGGATGTGTGAGGAACTGTTTCTATGAATGAATAGAAATGTACGTCTTGTGAGAAGCCACACTGGCTTAACAGATAGGTTGTCGGCCTCTTGGCCATAAAGTTGTCAGCTTGCATGCCATCATGCCATCATTCCATCAATGCAAAATATTGTAACTCTGAGCAAATAAAAAGCTGAACACTTCTTTCTGACAATCCTCCACCAGCATCGCTGTTGTAGTAGTATCGAGTTATTTGAAGGAAGGGAGATACATTTCATAAAAGAGGGAGAGAGAGAGGGAGAGAGAGAGAAAGAAAGAAAGAGAGAGAGAGAGAGAGAGAGAGAGAGAGAGAGAGAGAGTAAAAGATATTTTCTTTTATGGCATCAAAGTAAATGGCAGTTGACAACTGCATCAATGTTCTGCAATGCCGAGATCAAACTCCAGTTGTGTGTAGGATGGTGTGGATGGATATAAGCCTGGGCAGTGTGATATGAAAAACAGGCTGTTGCCCATGCTATTTGTCTCCCCCCTCTCCACCTAATTGATGGAGCCAAAGGAACAGTAGGGCTGCTACAGTTTGGCGTCAACACAGTTGCAGGAGCTGCCAGAACGAAGTTGAGATCAGCATCGAGCTACCTTAGGGGCTCCAACTCCGGATTTTTCCTCGAGGTTTACTCCTGAAGCCTATTCCATGACTGGATAAGGCAGCAGTGGAGGTTTGAAATTAGAGTTTTCCTTCTCCTAGATGGGCAGCCTTCCTAGGCTGACGAGCCCCAACTACCCAAAGCATTTGGTTTTAAGGCACCAGAGGCCTGCCTTTGCCCCTTCTCCTGTCTGTAAAAGCAGTTCAGCCACGAGCAGGCTGGGAGTTGTTTTTTGGTTGTCAGAGGCTTTTTGAGATGCTCGACATGTGGGAGCATTTTGTAGATAGTGGGCGCTTATCCCTTCTGCCATCCCGGCTGTGACAACCTTTGGAAAAGACATAAAAAAATATGGGAATAAGGACAATAAAAATTAAGTACCAGTCAAATACTGGAGTTTATTAAAATGAATGTCCTATCCACCTTGAAACATTTACTGCAGCCTTTGTGCTTATGTCAGAAGTCACCACTATCATTATTAGTGTTGATAAAACAGCAAGCTGGCAGAATTGTTAGCATGTTGGGGTCGATAAAATATGTACCAGTTAAGCACTGGGGTCAATGTTATTGAAATTGCTGGCTCTGCACCAAAATTCGAATACCACTATTATTACCATTCTTAATTAAAAAATGAACTGGCAGAATCATTAGTGTGCCGATAAAATGCTCAGCAGCATTTCATCCATCTTTATGTTCTAAGTTCAAATTCTACCTAGCTTAGCTTTGCCATTCATCCTTTTGGGGGTTGATAAAATAAGTATCTATTGAGTACAGGGGTCAATGTCATCAACCTACCCCTTCTCCTAAAATTCATTGAAATCCTGGCCTTGTGCCAAAATTTGAATATCACTTTTATTATCTACTATAATAATACTGTTATATTTTTCTCTGTCACAACATATGAATGAGAAAGGAAGGGGTGATAGATGAATAAGGAAGGAAGGGGTGATGGCAAACTTGGTAGTGGGATGATGGAAATTTTATGGTGAGAAAAAATCAAGCATTGTTTCAACTCTGTTTGAGTATATGTGTGTGTATGTAAAGGGGAGGTATGTGAATGTGTGTGTGTGTGTGTGTGTGTGTATGTGTGTGCAATGGAAGTGGGATGGTGAACATTCAATGCTGAAAAGAAAAATCAAACAGAGTTTCAACTCTGTGTGAGTGTATGTGTGTATGTGTACAAGGGAAGTGTATGAATGTTTGTATGTGTGAACTAGCGTTCTTTCAGTAACAAATGATAATCAATGCCACATCTTAAAAGACAACCACTAAATAACATTGATAAGTGTATTAATTTGATTTACCATCCATATTCTATCCTGTATTTAGTCATGTCCAGCTTGAGTCGTACAAGGAAGGAAAACTTTAAAATCCTTTGACGGAAACAAGCAGTCAAGAGATATTAGTTGCAGAGAGATTTTTCACAAAATATTTGGTAATAAAAGAATTATTAAGCTAAAAAATTGGTTTTGTACCTTATTTATATATAAATACTATAATTAGCTGTCATTTTTGACAGCACGGGCCAGTTAGTTGTTAATAATGCAGCCAGCTGACAGAATCATTAGCATGCTCAGAAGCATTACACCTGTCTTCATTTTCTGAGTTCAAATGCCACAGAAGTCAACTTTGCCTTTTGTTTCTTTGACGTCAATAAAATAAGTAACAATGAGCACAGGGGTTGATGTAATTAACTTCCCAACCTCTCACAGTTACTGGTTTTGTGTCAAAATTAGAGAGAATTCTATGTTTTAGTATTACTTTTTTTATTCATATAATTTGCCACAAGGGCATTACATAGAAGGGAAGCTGCAGCCTGGACATAGACGTAATGTTATGAAATGACAAATAAAAATAATGATAAATGAGGGCAACAAGTAACGCCCAACGATTGCTGCTTACCCAAGAACATTACTCTTTTAAACCTCATACATTTTTCACAGTTCAATATAAAATTAATTTGTGAGGCAACAAACCTCTTACGTTTTTCATAATTCAATAACAAAAATGAGGCACCAAGCCTCTTACTTTTATTTTCAGTTATAAATGTATTACTTTTTGCCAGATTCCTGCTGTGAGAACGTGAGTTGAAACAGATCTTGTTATATTTCGGGATAGCCATCTTTTTTTTTTTTACCAAATAAACATACATAAAATATATTTGCTCTTCACTTCAGATTTATTATTGTTCTTATTTTATGTCCTTTGTCTGGAAATCTTTCTAAAAAGACTAAACAGAACAGGAGGAGACACATGGGATGGAGAGTCACTGAAGAAGTCACAGATGTGTGACAAAAGATTTTCAGACAATAGATACAAAATAAGAGCAATAATAAATCTAAAGTGAAGAATGAACCTATAGTGCATGTGTTTATTTAGCAGAAAAAAAAGAGACCTTCCTGAAATATAATAGTAAGAAAATATTATTATTGTTGTTGTTATAAAGAGTGATGAATCCTTAGTGTTGGAACAAAATGTGTTGAGGTATTTCTTCCAGGTCTTTACATTCTGAGTTCAAATCCAGCTGGGGTAAGTTTTAACTTTGATCGTAGGATTAATAAAATAAAATACCAGTCAAGTACTGTGGTCCATTAAATTGACTAACCCCTCCCTCTAAACTTCTACAGTAGAATACACTTATCCAAGGTGCCATGCAGTGGGTCTGAACCCAGAACCATGTGGTTGGAAAGCAAACTTCTTACCATATAGCCATGCCTGTGTCTATCATAATGATTAAGAAAATTATACCTTTAATAGAATGATAAATGGTTGTTTTATTTCATGTTAATAAAACTGTTATTATTTTATTCGTAATTATGATTTACTTAAATCGCTTAAACAGAGCATGACATTGAAGGTGTTGAAGTGATATTGTTATCGTTAAGTAAGAAAAGATTTGTTTATGATGTTATTGATTGATGATTATCAGAATATAAAGTGATTAGGAGAAAGAAAATATATCCTCGGATGATGGCAATGCTGGTTTCAAAAATAAAGTAGCCAATTTAGAGATGCAGGCATAACTGTGCCTGTGTGGTAAGAAGTGTGGTAAGAATTTTGCTTCCTAGCTTTGTGGTTCTGGGTTAGTCCTACTGTGTGACACCTTTGGCAAGTTTCTTCTACTATAGCCCTAGGTTGACCAAAGCCTTATGAGTGGTTTCAGTAGACAAGAACGGAAGAAGCCTGTCACATGTATATATATATATATATATATATATGCTCGGTTTCTATGTTGCTAACAGTAAAAACATCATGAGAGGCAAGGGATGAGTCTGGGGAGCCTGTAACTTGTTTTAAAACATCTATTAATCAAATATTTCAGTGTCAGCAAGGTTTGCTTTCTTCAGGCCATATATAGAGAGCATTCTTCTGTACAATTGCAAATTGGATGGTCACGAAGCTTCAATGATGCATTGATAGTATTTACATCTGGTTTTTCATGTGGGCTCAAGACATCACTCATGGATGCATTCCTTTCATCTCTGCTACTGTAGCTCAATGTAAGGTAGGCTTTACTGGATACTCTGTGTGTGTGTGTGTGTGAGTGTGTGTGTGTGTGAGTGTGTGTGTGTGTGTATGTGTGTGTGTGTGTGTACTGACACACATGTGAGCACACACATATAATGGTAGTTTTAAAGATAATAATAAATAAATATGAAGCTATGTTTACACCACTTCAACATGGCTGTTCTGTATGAACCAACGTTACTACCATTTTTTTAACCCCAAGAGAATGCCTCCTCTAGCTGGTTATTGATGCAATAGTTACTGCTTTCATCTCTTATGGAGAATTTCTAAATAGGATGTTGTTCAATGAAATTGAAGCCTGTCTCCTCCATGTATTTTGATCAATACTAAGTGCTAATGTATTACATCTTCATCTGATTTGTTTCAAAACTGGCATGGTAAATCATGAAAATATGTTAGTTGTTCTCTTTCTCTCTCTCTCTCTCTCTCTCTCTCTCTCTCTCTCTCTCTCCCACACTGTATGTGTGTGTGTGTGTGTTTGTATGTGCATATGTATGTGTGCATGTATATATGTCTTAGTTGTGACTTTAAACTACAATCTAACAGTGGGTCTCTGGTTCAGGAGTTCCAGAGTTTTGAGAATTGTGGAACCACCTCTTAGACACTATTGTTCCCAGATTCACTCTGACCTGGAATACTAACATCTGTCTGGGTCCCATCTATCATATGTGATAACAGTCCATCTGAGTAGAGAGATGTAGAAATACCCTTGGCTGGTGTCAGGCATGCAATAGAACCACCAGGAATGAAGAACTCCTAGCTGTTCTCATCGCATCCTTGTAGGAAATGGAGACTTTGATGTAAAAGCCATGGTTTCACAAGATTACTGATCAGATATATCTTACTTTGGCCTGTCACTAGGAACTAAGCATGGAGATTCAGAGAGTGGTAATCATGTTGTACAAGTGTTTATGACTATAATCAATGACATGCAGATGTTGCTTTGTGGTGAACTTGATTGTCATCCTATTTACTGAAAGCCCCATGACAATGGAAAAGTGGTGACATGTGCAAGATTTACACTGTTGCAAGTGCATTGTAGGTTACAACTTCTATATCTCACCTATGATCCAAACCATGCAGCTCATCAATGGGACTGAGGATTCATCTGAGAGGTATGGATGGAAAGTCGGAAATGCCATTGACAACAAGGAAACACAAGGAGACAGCAATTATTTTGTGAAGATGGAGCAGTCACCATATATCATCATCATCATTTAACATCCGTTTTAGATGTTGGCATGGGTTGCATGGCTTGACATGGAGCTGGCCAGCTGGGAGCTGTCCACACTTCAATTGTCTGTAGTGGCATGATTTCTACAGCTGGATGCTCTTCATAACACCAACCACTTAACAGAGTGTACTGGATGCATTTTATGTGGCACCAGTATCTGAAAGAACAAGCCTGTACATGTGGAAGACAGCAATTTTACTAAGCTTGACTGCGAAATTTCAAGTACAGCAAATCACCACATATCATGATCTCCCTTGTCATTTCCTGAGTGAGGCCCAGCATCTGAAGATCCTTTCTCACCACTTCATCCCTTGTCTCCTTGAGTCTGCCCCTTCCACAGGCACCTTTCTCAATTAGAGCTTGGAACTTCTTTACACAGCTGTCCTCATCCATACACATCACACACACAAACACACACACACACACACAGATGAGTGAGAGTGCATGGCCTAGTGGTTAAGGTGTTGCACTCATGATCGCAAGATCATGGTTTTTAATTCCAAGACCAGATGGTGCATTGTGCTCTTGGGCAAAACACTTCATCTCACATTGCTCTGCAATCACTTTGACACCTGATACATGGTAGACCATGCACCTGTTCAGGTAACATCTATCTGAGAGAAAGAGAGAGAGAGAGAGACAGAGACAGAGAGAGCTAAAGTATAGCACATACATTTGATTACTATAAACAAATGATCTATGCAAGTCATTCACCAAAAGCTGAACACTCATATGTCGTCTTTGATGGGGAAGTCATTCATATGATATATATATATATATATAATATATATATATATATATATATATATGACTCTTGATGAAAGGCGAGAGATTAAAAAGACAAGCAAAACATTGAAGGATTTGGTACATTGGAATATAGAGTAAAATTTTTATTTGCATTTAAGTCCCCAATGAGAAAACAAAAGGTTTTCCCCCCACTATTTCCAAACCTTTCATGCAACTATCACATTTTATGTGTACGAATAAAAATATAAATAGGCACAGGTGTGGCTGTCTGGTAAGAAGCTTGCTCCTGAACCACATGGTTCTGGGTTCAGTCCTACTGCATGGCACCTTGGGCAAGTGTCTTCTACTATGGGCTCTGGCTATATATATATATACACGATAGGCTTCTTTCAGTCTTCATCTACGGAATCCACTCACAAGGCTTTGGTCAATATATACACGATAGGCTTCTTTCAGTTTTCATCTACCGAATCCACTCACAAGGCTTTGGTCAGTCAGAGACCATAGTAGAAGACACTTGCCCAAGATATGTGGTGATTTGCTGTACTTGAAAAGACACAGTCAAGTTTAGTAAAATTGCTGTCTTCCACACAATCAGGTTTGTTCTTTGTGTATGTGTGTATGTGTGTGTGTGGATATATCTATGCATGTGTCTTTATATCTGTTTGTTTCTCCCCTCCACCACCGCTTGACAACCAGTGTTGGTGTGTTTACTTCCCTGTCACTTAGCAGTTTGGCAAAAGAGAACAATAGAATAGGTATCAAGCTAAAAAACAAAACAAAACAATGAAGCACTGGGGTTGATGCATTCAACTAAAATTCTTGAAGGCAGTGCCCCAACATGGCCACAGCCTAATGATTGAAGCGTGTAAAAGGTAAAAGAGAAAAGATAGAAGGTACACTTATGTAACCACCTTTCTTTCTCGCTCTATTCATGTCTTTCTATCTCTCTCCATTTACCTCTGCCTGTCTCTTCTTTTGCTTCTCTGTCTTTCTCATTATCTATCTATCTATCTATCTATCTTGTACCTTTCTCCACAGAGCAGTATAATACCACTATTGGACTCTGAACTGACAACAAACCCACCAAGCAAGAATTCTAACATCTCATGCCACACATTTAACTTTGGCCAATGCTACACTTCAATAAATCCACTAAAATTAATATGACATTTAAAAAGAAACAAAGCAACCCTAATAGACATTTAACAAACAACAAAAACAAAATCATTAAGCAATGAATTACTGAAACAAAATAGAAATATGAGAATAGCGAAAAGAATAATTTATTATATAGAATAATTATTAATAACTTTCTAAACAAGCAGCAGGAAATGGTAATGAGAAAGATAAGGAAAATATTATGTGTGTTGAAAAACTTTGAAAACAGACCTTACCATTACTGTGAAGAATTATGAAAGAAGTCACTTAATATTTTCATTCGTATAGTTATGACATAATTATGCAAAACAAGACTGTCAGGAGTAACATATTACTATTTAGTAATGAGACATAAAAGGAGAAATATATACTCATAATTACTCCAAAAGAATGAGATGGTAGAAACACAAGGAAAATTTAATCACCACATGCATACACATATATACTCATATGGGTGTCGGTGTGTGTGTGTATACATATGTATATGTGTATGTGTGTATGTATGTGTGTATATATATATGTGTGTGTGTGTGTACATGTGTGTATATACAAGTGTGTGTGTTTATGTGTATTTATATACATGTGTGTGTGTGTGTGTATATATGTGAGTGTCAATGTGTGTGTCTGAGTGTGTGTGTGTGTGTGCGTAAAAGTGAGAGAAAGAAGATGAAATTCACATGACTCTTTATTATTCACTATGATCACTTCGACCCATTGTACACTGGTGACTTGCAGGTGAAATGCCGTAGAAATAGTTGTGGTGCATTGGCATATAGCAAGTTGTATACCCAAACATAAAATTATTACTTATGTGTGTGTGTATGTGTGTGTGTGTGTGGTGGCGCATGCGCATATATTGCAAGTCTTTTTGAAATGTTTCTCTGGCACAAAATATTTCAGTTAGTGCTATTTCATGTTTGTACACACAGTATAAATGGTAGCACTTACATACATATATATTATGTGTGTGTGTATCTTGACAAGAAGAGTGAGAAGGGAGAGAAAGAAACTCATGCTCCATATATCAAAACCAACAAAAAGATGACAGTCTACATGAGTTTTGCTTTGGCTGATTGTGATGCAGTGATTAATAAAGGGAGAGACTTGTACAGACTCATTTTGTCATTTTCATAAATATATCTGTTCACACTTCCAACAGGTATTGAATTCCATGTCAGTTAATGCTTACCTCATGTAAAACGTGTGTGTGTGTGTGCATGTCTCTTGTATTCACATCCGTCTTGTGCGTTCACATTCCTGTCTTCTACCAAGAAATCTAATGCTTACAGCTTAGTTTTTTTTCTTGGGGCTGGCCGAGTTGGAGCAAATATCAGAATTGAAACCCCGAAATTTGCTATGATGATTCGGTGTCTGACTGAAGATTGAAGGCTTCGAATGATTTGTCTGTGTTCCGTGTTCGTCCCTTCCTGTATTTCACGTTCATTATATATAAAAACATTCATTCTTATATTATTGCGGCGTTACGTGCACCCCCCCCGTTTGTTTGTCCAATTTTAAACCCTGCACGACTTCTATACACACTGTCTTTTACTACCCGCCATTGCTTCTTCACCAAACTTTTTGGCGCCCTCCGATTCTTCCCCTCTCTTCCTCCCATCCTCCTTAATCCCTTCTTTCTCCTTCTCTCTTGGTCACTGATTCTGTCCCCTGCCTTCCACCCTCTTTGATTCCCTCTCTCTCTGTCTCTCTTTCTCTCTCTCCTGACCTGCTGCTTCTTCAACCATTCTGTTGGCCTTCGTATCTCGACCAACATGTGTCCCCGCTACCGAAACGGTAATTATTTCTACGCCAGCTGCTATGTTGTTGTTTTGTCTCATTTGGTCTAAAGTCGTATGACAACCACCGTATATACATTTTGTTTTTTCATTACTGTTTTCAATTTCGTTTTCGTCTCTTGTATTCACATCCGTCTTGTGCGTTCACATTCCTGTCTTCTACCAAGAAATCTAATGCTTACAGCTTAGTTTTTTTTCTTGGGGCTGGCCGAGTTGGAGCAAATATCAGAATTGAACAGCCGAAATTTGCTATGATGATTCGGTGTCTGACTGAAGATTGAAGGCTTCGAATGATTTGTCTGTGTTCCGTGTTCGTCCCTTCCTGTATTTCACGTTCATTATATAAAAACATTCATTCTTATATATATATAATATATATATATATATATATATAAATATAAATATATATATATAATATAATATATATATAATAATATATATATATATATATATATATATAATATATATATATATAATATTACAACATGTTTTCCACATACATACGTTCACAAACTAACACATCTACCTTATCAGATGTTCATAATCAGACTCTTTATGAGCCAAACTATTATTATTATTATTATATTTTATATATATATATGTACATACATACTTGTATACATACATATATGGATTTGGTAGACAGAAACTGAAACAAGACAATCGTGTAAATATGTTGGTGTATGATTATATGTGTTTGTGTGCATGCATGTGAATGTGCACATGTGTGTGTATGTGCGTGTTGTGAGTGTGTGTGCGTGTGTGTATGTGTGTGTGTGTGTGTGTGTGTTTGTATGTGTGTTTATATTTGTGCTTCTCCAAAAATTGCTCAGCTATAAATGGTGATAATGTCATTTCGCTTATCAATAAGTTGTTCATTGGTTTTTCACCACTGAAGATGTGTGAAACAAGTGACCCTAACACTTAAGGGTATGCAATTGGACAGGCCTCTATCTACGAAACAATGCATCATGAATATATTCATATAACCAATGCTAGCATGAAAAAAACTACTAAAGCTGTTGTTCACAAAATGATCCATACTGATCCTAAAAAGCAGGTGGCAAAGAATTTAAAACCCCGAGAGGAGTCATATACTAAATTATATTATAGTGGTGTGGTGTTAAAAAACATAAAGGAGACGATGAGCAAAATTATATTACATTATTATATTATTATCAATTCCAGTTTGGATGGCATACTATATATCTTGACTGACTACTTTCATCATCTATAAAAACTGCGATTATTTGTAAATTTGTGCATTTGAATATGAAAATTGGAGTTTCAGCTGAATAGAGAAATTTAGTTCTAGGCAATTGCTCCTTGTTAGGGCATTCTATTCAGACCAAATGGAAAAAATATTATTTTCCTAAATTCACCTAGAAAGTATTTCCAGACATACCTTTCCACAGTGAAGTTCAACAATAATGACAGTAATAGAAATGAAAATGTTCTTTGATGGCATTTCATCAAATATAAGCAAAGAGTGGACACAGTGGATAACTAGATTCTTAAATTACTTTAAAAATATGTTACTTAAAGAATAATCCCTTTCGTTACTAACCCGGCCGTAGCCGGCCGAACAATTTTTTGGTTCAAAGTACCAACCCGGCCATACCCGGCCGTTAGAACCCATTGTTATTTAAATGTAAATTTGAACCCAAATCTCGTTGGTACATTCGTTAAAGCATGTGATTTCACATTGTAAATAGTTAAGTTATAGTATCCGACATTGCTTGAAGTGATATCTCAACTCAGTGATTTTGGGAGATTTTTTCCACATTTTTACGGCATCGATTTTTTCTTCTTCAACTTTGAAATGGATAGGAGTTTCATGTTATCAAGCATTGATTCCGAATTTAAAGCTTTGTCAACGGAAAATAGGGAGATATCGAGAAAAAGAATGAAATAGGTACTAAAGCACGTGGTGTACAAAATAAAAGCAGCGCCTTCCGAAGAAACAAAGCGGCGAAGGCGACAGCGAAGACGATTTTACATCGGAATGAAGTAAAAAAACTTTTTGAATGTTTTTATTAGCAATTTTTCTGAGGAGATAAAGTTTATCTATAGCCTTTCTTAGGAAGTGAAACCATTAGACTTTTATTTTTTTCAGTATGCTAGTTTGAAGCGATCAATGTGGAAACAAACTTACGCAGATTGTAAACAAACCCAAAATCGGGGTTCAAAGTTTGGGAAATTTGTGAAGCAATTACTGGGTACTGCGCGTGGATTTAGTTTTTATACAGGGAAAATAATGTTAGTCAGCATGGCTTAGGGTACGATGTGGTCTGGAAGTTATTGTTGTGAAGCGATCAATGTGGAAACGCACTTACGCAGATTGTAAACAAACCCAAAATCGGGGTTCAAAGTTTGGGAAATTTGTGAAGCAATTACTGGTACTGCGTGGATTTAGTTTTTATACAGGGAAAATAATATTAGTCAGCATGGCCTAGGGAACGATGTGGTCTGGAATTTATCACTTCCATACCATAACCAGGGCCGTATATTATTTTTGACCGATTTCTTTAGTTCGGTCAAACTTACGGTGGATTCCAATATTTCAGTTTATTCCACCTTTATGGTACACCTGTTGTGCATTAAATTCAACTGATGTGCACAATTCTTCTTTATCAAAATTTTGTTGCATACCCATTTGAATATTAGCTGATGATTCATTTTCTATAGTGATGTTTAAACAAAATTTTTATTTTTTAACCTTTTGCTCAATTTAAAATTTTAATATTTTACCTTTTGCTCAATTTACCTGGATTTACCTGTAATTAAAGTCACTTTGAGTCAAATTAATGCAATAGAATTGATAAGAACCCTTCCTTTAATTATGTTCCAAATATCACATAAAATGTTGATAAGTAAAAAAGTTACAGTTATTTAATGAAACAAGCCTAAATTCATGATTATTTTAGAATTTAATTGAAACTCATGAGGGGTGTATTTTGGTCAGAAATATAGTAACGAAAGGGTTAAGCGCTTATATAGAAAAAAAGGTGTTTATATAATACAATACAGTTGCAAAAGATGAACGTGACATTTGAAAGCCCCTGTATTCTAGAAATATTTAAAAAGTTCAAACCAAAACCTGACAGTTGTTTCATTGCTTTATTCAAGATACCACAGTTAATAATTAAATGTGGAAACTACACAGAATTGGAGAGACACTAACTACACCCTTCAGTTTCTGATGTTCATATCATACTCCATAAAGTCAATATAGATATTTTGAAATTGGTTCTTCTCAGCAATAACACTGTATCTTGCTGGATTGATGAAACGGAGAAGAATATTGAAAATCTTTTGGGCATAGAACTGCAAAAGACTGTTTTTAGTATATAGTTTGATGAATCAACTGTACAAGACAAAGAGGTTTTATTGATGGCTTATGTTCATTTTGTTTAAAAAAAAAAGGAAAATCTATGAAGAAAAGCTTTTCTATAAATCATTGCAAACAGATACTAAGGGGACAAACAATTTTCTAAAGTATTAAATACTTACTTTGAAAATAACAATATCCCTTTTAGCAATATGATAGCATGTGCAAACTGTTGGTGCACTTTCTATGACAGGTTGCTAAACTTATCAGGTGTCATATATAAAAGAAAATATCTACTCTATTTGTAATTCACTATTAGTTCATTGTCAATATCTTGTTGTTTAAAAGGCTTAACGAGCTGCTGTCTTCAAGCTATGCTTTGGTAATTTTTGCTGTTAACAAAATCAAAGCTTAGTTCTTAAACACCACATTATTCTGTCACTTATGTGAATGGAATATTGAAAATTTTGAAACACTACTTCTCAATGCTGAAGGTTGTTGGCTGTCAGAAGGTCTTATTTGAAAGGCTTCTTCCAGCTTTATGACATAATTATTGAATTTTTACTTATAATCCAAATGACCAACTGGCAAAAGATAATAGCTATATTTATGGAGACGTAACTTATTTAGCTGCATTTGTGCCAAGTTGTACAGCCTGAATTCTCAAGTGTCAGAGAATAATTTTAATCTAATATATGAAAAGAATACAGACAACAGCTTCATAATTAAAATTAAGTTGCACAAGAAAAAGTTTGGTAGAAGGAACTTTTGGCAGTTCACAGTTATTTATGGATGGTAATCGGACTAACAATATGCGTCTTTGACAATCAAAGGATAAGTTTTCAGAAACAAGTTAACTTGATCAAACTAAGAATTTCTCACAAGGCAAAACCCCTCATTTATGTGCCAAACAGTAGTACATAAAATCAAATTAAGGGATATCATGAAGAAGTAATAATGACTTTTGAAAAAACCAAGATATGAGGAAAATATATAGTATGAAATTTCCTTTAGTGTGGAATGAAGCCAAACTATTACTGGTTTTCCATGATGCCTGGTGGAAAAATACAATAATGCAAATTTTAAGCAAGAATAGCAGTTGTGCAGTGTGGAGAGTTAAGACTTCTTTTATCAAATTTGGAACCCAATATTGCAAAACTTACTGCTGGTCATCAACAACAAAGTTTACATCCATAAACCTGCTATAAGAATAATATAGCAGGTTTATGATTAATATAGGAGGTTTATATTATTCTATTTTAATCATATTAATAAACAATTATCTTGATTATTCTTATTTTAATGATATTATTACTAAATGCACCTTTGTAAGTAAACTAATAAATTAGTTTATGTTCATTAATTGTAATTAGAGCTGCTACATAGAGGTAAAAGTTGGAAGTGGATGTAAGCATTAAAAACATTTTAGGCAGGCTTTTAGTAAAAAAAGGTTGGGAAAGTGTGCAATACTAGCACCAAAGGACCAGATGGTTGTGTTAAAAGGGGTGGTGGATTAGATCTATTATCCAGGAACAGACCAATCTATACTATGATGTTTCAGTTGACCAAATTTTACCCAGAGAGTATGGGTCATTCTGAGGTTTTGCTTGGAATCACCAAACCAAGGTACTGTATAAGATTAAACCTGGAAACATGATTGTGAATCAAACTTGTTAACCACATAGTCATACTTGTATTATGTACAAAATTTAAAATACAAAATTTCTTATTAACTTAACCATTTTTTTTGGCATTTAAAATATGATATTATTTAAATTCATTAACAAACTTTCTTTGCTTGTTAAATGTTGGGAAAAAAAATTATCCTCCCTAGACACAAATTGTAATTTGATGTAGTACTTAAACTCTAAGTTTAGAAGCTACAGTTTGTGTTAAACCATCACAATGAATAAATGAGACAAATTAGGAATTTTATATTCATTAATTAATGTTGGCCAGGAAATAGATACATTTATCATGCAAAAATATTTTAATCTGAATTTTAATATGGGATAATTTCCGGATTTTGATTAAAAAATTGATTATTTTTGTCTAAACATGTTTTTTAAATATTTAAAATTTTTTCATTATCAAATAATATAAATATGTAATAACCATTTCTTCAGAAATGAAGTGACTCAGCAGCAATCTAAATACAATACCTTCTTTAACTCTTTGTTTTATGTTTCTGGCCAAAATCTGAGAGTAAAAGCTGACCAACTTTTATGCATGTTCAATAAATGAAGAATCTTCTTGTCAGTTTTGACAATGATATCTGCTCATTAAATTACAGTGTGAGAGGATGAGGGTTCAACAGATTCATTGATATTAATTCTCTGGAATAAGAATCTGTATGATGGTGCATATAATAAACCCAACTTTTTAAACTGAGATTACAATCCATCTGATGGCCCCCACTCCTTTGTACAATTTTCAACCATTCAACTTTACTCACAAGGGCTGAAGATGAAGAGACGAAGAGAACTGAATTCAGAACTTCATCATTGTGAAGTAGTTAACCATTGGGTCTAAAAGATCTAAAGTAACCTCAAGCAGAACTGAGTCTGTAAATTAGAACAAGATGAAAATACTCCAGGGAACTATTATTTCTGCTGGGAATAAAGAGCTCGACTCCTGGAGAGAGAATTCCAGATTATCTGAATCTTGTATATAAAGTACAATACTGCATAGTAGAAGATGTAAGCCAATAATGTAGAGGATCTGTGAAGACTAGAAAGAAATGAAGCTAGCATGCTTCAGGACATGGTGTAGTATCAGTGTACATAAATAACACAACACAAATGAACTGAGGGAAAAACTGGATATGAAAGAAATGGAATGTAGTGTGCAAGAAAGGAGATTACGCTGGCTGAGGCATATATGATAGCTATGGGGGATGTCAGCTGTATAAAGAAGTTCTGTTTGCTTAAAGTGAAAGGAGCCTGTGGAAGTGGAACATCTTGGAAGAAATGGGATAAAGTGGCAAAGATCGATCTCAAATTACTGAAACTCATAAATAAGATGATAAAGAAGCTCAATTATTGATAAAATGCAATGCTAGAGAGGACCTGCCCATTCATTCTAGTATGGTAAATGGGATGTTACAGATGTATTTAGAATGGCAGCTATAATATTTGTTTCTTTGCAAGGCAAGGAGCTGGCAGAATCAGTAGCATGCCAGGCAAAATGCTAAGTGACATTTTGTCCGTCTTTAAGTTCTGAGTTCAAATGCTGCTGAGGTTGACTTTGTTTTTCATCCTTTCAGGGTTGATAAAATAAGTACCAGTTGAGTACTGGTGTTGATGAATTTGAATTACCCCTCCGCAGAAATTGCTGGCCTTGTACCAAAATTTGAAACTAGTATTTATACTTGGCTCCCTCAACTACTTCAAATACTGTCATTGGTCACTCAACTTCTATTCATTGTACCACAGCATCTGTATAACATGAGCAACATTAGATCTGTCCATATTCAATCATCCCAGCCAGCATGCTTTATCACTCTTACCTCCATTACATCAGGGCACTTGATTTGCCTGTAATTAATCACTATTCCCTACCAACACTCTTCTCTATTGCCAGACATAAATGTCTCTTATCCCAGTCACTCAGTTTTGATATGTATCACCCTCTCTTACAATCAACAAACTCTTGCTATCCATTTCCCTTCTCTCATTCACTCTCTTGCTTTCACACACACACACACACACACACACACACAGAGTCATTCCATTGTTATTACTCATTTTTAACAAACATCCCTCTGTCTCATTTCTCACATTCAATACTCTCTTTTCTATCACCTTGTCATTTCTTCTCACTCCATCCTATTGTTGTTCCTTTTATTCCACTAATCCTCTTTCCAATGACCAGCATAGTGTTGCCATCAACTGCTCTCTTCTATTCCTGTTCTCTCACTCCAATCACTGTCTTGTTCCCTT
Organism: Octopus sinensis; assembly: GCF_006345805.1. Taxonomy (NCBI): domain Eukaryota; kingdom Metazoa; phylum Mollusca; class Cephalopoda; order Octopoda; family Octopodidae; genus Octopus; species Octopus sinensis. The sequence continues at coordinate 101,829,193 of NC_043000.1, read as the reverse complement.
CATATTCTCTCTTCTTTTACTTTCTTAAACTACTTTTTCTGTCGTCATTCTTTCTCATTTTCCACTGTGTTTCTTTCTTTCCCCCTACTTCTCCCCCATCTCTCTCTCCCATTCACTTGCTCAGTCAGATTGCCCCAAACAAATGGAGACAATGTAGAATAGAGAGGGCTCACGCTTTGGTCTTATGTGGTACAAGACAACTTCACTAGTGTTGGTGCAATGATCAAGTGAAGTCAGTGTACTCTAAAGAGGCTGGCATGAGAAAGGGCATCCAGACATAGAAACCATACTAAAAATGGAATGTACTTATAAGGCATGGTTCCTGATCTGTCTAGGAAGGCTGTAACTGTAAATAAGAACTGACTTAGACTGTAGCGATTCATTCTCTACATACCAGCATGAAGAATGGATATAAAATGATGGTAACAGCTAAAAATATCAATGTCAGCAATAAAAATGAAAACTGGTGCATTTGAACACATTTACAGATTCTTGTGATATTTGTTCAACAATGAGTTACACAGATTTGTAAGAGAAATGTTATTCAAACCATTAGAAATATATTGAAACAGTGATTGGTGAATTGGAAACCTGTAACCAATTATGCTACTGTTCCCCTACTGTGATGAAAGGTAAGAAACAGACAAAAAAAATGTGTAAAGTATAAATGAAAAATGTGTAAAGTATAGATGAACTATATCGAATAGAAAGAGAGATAGCAGAATCGTAGCTGGAATGTCTTTCATAATATATATGCTCAGTTAAAACCAAGCCTGGGGCTAACGATGACAACAATAATAGCAACAACATTAACAGCAACAACAACTAAAGCTAACCACCCATTAATGAAGGCTGTCGATTACAAAGAGTAGCATAGGAAATTTCAAACATTTGATGTCTGATTTTAATTATTTCGCTTGCATGCAAAATAATTAGTTTTGCAACTTTGATTAATGATTAAAGCCAATTACTTACATAATGAATCACACACACACACACACAATTCATAATGGACTCCAGGTCCTTGTTTCCATTTCAAAAACATACTTTAAATAACATTATATACATATCCTATTTTACACCCATCCTATTACCCTCATGGCACTTCTTTCATACACGCTTTTGTCATTTGTTTCAAGACAAAAGACACAAATAATTTTAAATCCATGTTCAATAGATTTTACTAATATCTGACACTGTTCAATTGACAGGTGTTAAGAAGTTACTTTGGGTTAAGAAGTTCTTTGTTCTAAAATCAATATTGCACTGTATGTCGAATTGTATGTGCTTGTTGGTGTGTATGTTAAAACATAGGAAGTGTAAACAAGTTTTAATTTTTAGTACAGAAGCATGACTACAATACAGGTGTGTATGTATTTCATACATGATTGTGCATATATATATATATGAGTATATGTAATAATACAAATGTTGTAAAATGAAACAAACATATAATTCCCATAACACAAACAGAGTCTGATATAGAACTCAGTACAGTGGGTAAAGCAGATACATACCTTACAGAGTACTCAGAGTTTTGCCCTTGACTGACCACAACTGTTGTGATTAGTTGAATTCAAACACAGGATAGATTTATCATTTACTGACATATATATATATGTATGTGTATGTATGTGTGTGAGGGCATGGCTTAGTGGTTAGGGCATTCGGCTCATGATCGTAAGGTTGTGAGTTCGATTCCTGGCGACGCGTTGTGTCCTTGAGCAAGACACTTTATTTCACATTGCTCCAGTCCACTCTGCTGGCAAAAATGTGAAGTACCTGTATTTCAAAAAGAGCCAGACTTGTCACATTCTGTGTCATGCTGAATCTCCCCGAGAACTACATTAAGGGTACATGTGTCTGTGGAATGCTCAACCACTTGCACGTTAATTTCATGAGCAAGCTGTTCCATTGATCATATCAGCTGGGACCCTCGTCGTCGTAACCGACGGAGTGCTCCAATGTATATATATATATATATATAAGGTAAGAAAATAGAGAGTTGAGGATGTATAGTTAATTTATTTGGATCATAGTTTGAAGTCAAACTTTAACTACAAATAAATTTTTAAAAAGTACGAAAGAAACTCAAAAAACAACCTACATATGTTTTGAATTTGGCCCCTTTGTATTTCATAATTCGAAGCATTTGAATCAAATCCAAAGTTAAGAATTGGTTATCATTTTAAACTGCTTGCGCAGAATCTCTTCATGTTATTTTTTTTTTTTTTGTTTTTATAAAACGAAGGTTACATCTTTCATGAAGGGATTCAAGAAACTCAAGAAAACCTACATATGTTTCGATTCTGGCCCCTTATAATTCATACTTTGGTCAAATCCAATGTTAAGAATTGCTTATCATTTTAATCTGCATGAATCCCTTCAAGAAAAATGTAACCATCATTTTGTTAAAAAAAAAAGAAAGAAACCTGAAGAGATTCTGCCTCAAGCAGTTTAAATTGATAAACAATTCTTAACATTGGATTTGATCCAAATGCTTCCAATTAGGAATTACTGAAAGGCCAGAATTGAAATACATGTAGAATTTTTTGAGTTTCTTGTGTACTTTTTAAAAGTTTATTAGGGCAGGTGTGGGGATGAGAGCAGATGCATGGTCCATGGAAGTGCTCTGGCAAGGGCGGTGTGGATAGTGGTGAGCAATGAGTTGAGACTGAGTGTTAAAGTCATGGTTGTCACTGCAGAGCCTGCACAGACGGAGGAATTGGGAATAAGGGATGGAGAGCTTAGTGTATTTAGGGTGGGAGGAAGAGACGTTGAGGTATGAGTGTGAGTCTGTATGTTTGTAGTGGATGGAGGTGGTGAGATTGGAGTGATGAATGCTGACTGAAATATCGAGAAAGGCGATGGAAAGATTTGACAAAAGAGAGGAAGGAGTCTAGTTGTTTGCGGGAGAAATATATACACACACGCACACACACATTTATATATATGTATATACACACACACACACACACACATATATATATATATATATATATATAGATAGATAGATAGATAGATAGACAGACAGACAGACAGACGGACGGACAGACAGACATATAGATAGATAGATAGATAGATAGATGGATAGATAGATAGATAGATAGATAGATAGATAGATAGATATATATAACAAAACAGGAACATGAAAATATGTTAGCATTATTTATTCTTCATTACACTTGTTTCATTTGCTAATTACCAAATATTTACATGTTAGATAGACATGTAAGGAATTTACTGTTACAGATTCTTCAGACAGAAAAATTTCTAATAGGAAATTCCTTACACGCCTATCTAACATGTAAATCTTTGTAATTCCTTTTACTAAATGAAACATCTCTAACGGAGAATAAATTCTTAAGACTCCGCCGGTTACGACGACGAGGGTCCCAGCTGATACGATCAACGGAACAGCTTGCTCGTGAAAATTAACGTGCAAATGGCTGAGCATTCCACAGACACGTGTACCCTTAACGTAGTTCTCGGGGATAATCAGCGTGACACAGAGAGTGACAAGGCTGACCCTTTGAAATACAAGTACAACTCATTTTTGCCAGCTGAGTGGACTGGAGCAACGTGAAATAAAGTGTCTTGCTCAAGGACACAACGCGTCGCCAGGAATCGAACTCACAACCTTACGATCATGAGCCGAATGCCCTAACCACTAAGCCACGCGCCCTCACTAACGGAGAATAAATAATACCAAAACATTTCCACTTTCCTGTTTTATTATACAATTACTTAGCACATAATATTTCCATGATTCCCAATTTTAATAGTATTTTGACTAACACACAGCAGCAACAGTGACAACATATTGGATTGTAATAATGGAATAAACAGATGTGCACCAGGAGAAAACAGCTGGGATTTACCTGAACTGTATAATATTTATATATGTATAATCTTTACTTAACTGAAAATGGTTCAATCAAAACTGATTACTGTTACTTTCAAATATAGTGCACAATATAAAATACAAATCTAGAGCTTCATGCTGTTTTTATATTAAAAGTTCATACTGTGATCATTCCCCCCCTGGTTATCTTTGAGTGCCTATATATATATATATATATATATTAATAAATAAAACATGCATATATATATACATATATGTACGTACCTATCTCTACATGTATATATACACGCATATAAGAGTACAGGACACCAAAAAAACGTCGAACACAATGAGAAACGAAAACAGACACAAACCCAAGGAACTGGACATTTTTTTAAACAACAAAAAAATGTTGTACAGGACAATTAACACAAAGAAAAACCCCTTCTTCAGTCGACACACACACACATATATATTTATATACACACAAACACACATATTCTGTGTAACATATTATATATATACATAATATATATAATAATTATTTGAGGGAATATAAATCTAAACTTACAGGGAAAAAATTTCAATTTAGAAATACTAAATCAAATTTCACACAATATGATATATATATTTATTTTAATATTTATGTTATATGTAATTTTCTAGATGGTGTAATTTAATTGTTCATTTTGAATTGATAAAAGGTGGTTGTTTTCTAATTTTATATATATATATATAAACACACATATTCTGTGTAAGTCAACACATATCAAATACAACTATTGTCTAGATGAAGATGCCCATTCTTAAAGAGCAAAAACAGTAGAGGGTGCCACCGGGAGAATTGCAGCTGTTCTCACCTACTCTTACCATCTGTCCTCACAAGCAAGGACACAATGGAAGACATGTAAGGAGTGTAATTCCAACTGCTGCAACAAAGGTCCTATATCTGTGGTTCCAAATATTTACTATACACGAAAATAAATTATATATCTTCCCTGTTGAATTAGCAAATTATCTCTTCTCATGCACATGCCTACCTTTCCACTTCTGTATTCTGCAACATTCTCCAACTCATGCATTATTGGTCATCCCCCAGTCTTTATCCATCACTCTTTACACCCAGCCTTCAACTCCACCCATCCTTCAACCCCACTTAATCCTTATAGTTATTACCAACTTTTTTCTTGCCCACCTGCCCCATCTCTTGCACCTTTATACACTCTCACATCCCCATCCACTTACACTCCTTGTTCTTCTGTTCACACTCACTATTCACATCTACCCACCTTGCACCTTGAGAAACAACCTGGAAATCTAATCACACCTTTACAGTTCCTGCTGATGGTTTTAACAAACACTTCTAAAATATGAGTAGCCATATAGCCCATCTACTGCAAGAACCTGCTCTGCCCCATCCTCTGTCTCTTATTTTAGCTCTTGTCTCCTAGCATAATGCTAACCCTCCCTGAGGGTACACCTGATGCCTGCTTCACAAGAGTTTGTGGCATGGAAAAAAAGAAAAAAGGACATAATACAAGCCATAAAACTGTTGGCATTAGGAAGGGCATCCAAACACAGAAATCATGGTAAGACAGACATGGGAGCTCAATGCAGGCTCTGCACCCACTGGACCCATTGGTTCCTGTTTAAACCATTCCATCCATGCCAGCATTGAACAATGGACATTTAAATAATGATGTCAATGAGGATGGGGAGGATGAAGTGTGCACATAACTGGATTTCACTTACAGTCAGAATAGCTTTCCTTTCAGTGGCCCTGCATTGATTAAGGGCAACCAGAAACTGAATGACCCTCAGGCTATACTTCACAATATCCAACTTGAAGATAGATAATCTGAGAAAAACTAAGGAACATCACTCTCAAAGGAGTCTTACAACTTGCTCATTCATTATCTTCAGCTTTTCTATGTCCCCACATGTGATTGTGAGATAATCATTGACACCTCTATCCTGGATTCCGCCCCTTTTCACTGACCTTGTTTTTGTTCCTACCAGATTTCTAGCATCTCTCTTCAACTATTGGGTCAAGTGCTGTTTTAGTCACTGATTTAGACAAACAGGCAATCCAAGCAGGTACCAGGTTATTACTGGATTACATGTTACCACTAGTACTCATACCAACCTGGCATTATATATTATGTATACGTGTGTGTGTGTGTGTGTGTGTGTGTGTATGTTTATGAATTGGTGTTGCAGGACTCCTGATGAAAAATTGTGTGTTGAAACATATTGTTGTATTTCGGGATAGTCACATTTTTTTTTACCATCCTTATATATATATAAGATAGATAGATAGATAAATAGATAGATAGGCAGGCATACAGACATACAGACAGATAGATAGTAGCTGTTAATAACACTTATAATGAAAGGAAGAGAATAATGAGAGCAATTACCTAATAATTCTTCAAGATTGAAATAGAACAGGTGTATATGCATGAGTATATGAATGTGTGCAGAAACGTAAATATGTGCTAGTTAGCATGAGAGAGAGAGAGAGAAAGAGTTGGGTGGGGGAAAGACCAGAAAACGAGGGAGAGAAAAGGGAGAGAGAAGAGAAGAAAAGAGCAGATGGGAAGATATGGAGTAAGAGACAGAGAGATAAAAGAATGGAAGAGAAAGATTGAGAGAGAGAGAGAGAGAGAGAGAGAGCATCTGGAGAGCCGAATGTGAGCAATTAGCCAATCATCCTTCACGATTAAATTAGAATGGATGTGTGTTTATGAATCTGTAGAGAGAGATAAGTTTGTGCATAGGAGAGAAAGGGAGAGAGGATTAGAGGTGGGGAAATAGAGAGAGAAAGGGAGAATGGAGAGAAAAAGGTGGGTATTGGAAGGTAGTTTAAAGCAATGCAATTTACTGTGGTGATGAAAGTTCACTGAACCAGAAGTCCACATGTGTGCGTCCCTCCGTATCATTTTGTGGGGTGTATCGGTGAGAAAGCAAGCTCTGCCTTCTAGTAGTTGGAAATTCTTGGCAAATGACGATGCATAGGAAATCTACTTGATTAAATGAGGAACTAAACTTAATTATCTACCTCTGCACTTTATGATACTCCCTCCGCTTGTATTGATTTGTGATAGGCTATTATTATTATCATTGATATTATCATTGTTATTATTGATATCATCATCATCAGGGTGACAAGCTGGTAGAATCATTAGCATGCCAGACAAAATGCTTAGCAGCTTTTCTTCTGGTTTTATGTTGAGCTCAAATTCTGAGCCAAATAAAATAATTACCAGTTGAGCACTGAGGTTGATGTAATTTATCAGTCACTTATTTATTTATTTGTGCTTGTAAGAGAATTCTTATTCTTATTATTATTATTCTCCTCCTCCTCCTCGTCGTCGTCGTCGTCGTCATCATCATTATTATTATTACCTCCACTTTAGCGAAGGCAGACGTATTGTTTTCAGTCGTTTTGTTTGTTTGTTTGTGGACAAGATATCTCAAGAAGCGCTGGATGAATTTGGATGAAACTTTCAGGGATGTTTGGCCTCATGACTGGCACAAACTGATTAGGTTTTGGGATCGATCTGGTACCAGTCAAGGATTCTGGATTATTTTTCCTATTTTTTAACTTTATTTTTGGAGGTTGGTCAGATTCATTTTTAGTATTCTCATTTGTGAGAGCAGTTGAGTTTATTTCAGATATTCACAATTTTAAAATTCATCTCTGGCTAATTCATTGAGAGGACGTTGGTGTTACCTAGGCAGAGGTTTGCACTCTCTGAGTGCTCTTGTTATTATTATTATTATTATTATATTATTATTATTATTATTATTATTATTATTATCATTATTAATATTATTATTATTATGGTATTTCATGCCTACACATTCTGGGTCTATACATTCATGCCACACATTTCTCTTACCATTGCTCTCTCAGTCCTTCTCAAAACTGCCATCTCTCTCTCCCTCAAACACTATGTCTCACTCCCATACAGCATTGCAGCTCTCACACAACTCCTATAGACCTTTCCTTTCGAAAAAGCCTCATGAATAGCAATGCCTTCTTTATATTCTTTTTGGTTTATCTTGTTCTGATTGCTTAATCCTACACAGTTTGGATCAAACCCAGTGATGTTTTTTTCAAACCTCTCTTCTTTAGCCATTAACATGATTTCTCATCTCAATATTCTGCAGTACTTTGAAAAACCTTTCTGTGTAAATTTTTCTGCTTATATCATTCCTTTCTAGCTCCAGCATCAATTCTCTCTTCCTTAAGCTAATGTTTCTTCACCTCTCCTATTATTACTATCAGAACAACCATCATTTTCAGTAATGTACTTCCTTAAACTCTCCACTGGTACTTCGAAGATGAATTGAGCTGACTGCAACAAATGAACCCATAGTATCATGAAAGGAAGCTGATCAAATTTTGCTTTTTATTTTGGGAGTCAATAAAACAAGGCATCAGTCAGCTCTGGATCAATTTAAACTAACTGCAGATTTGCCCCAAAATACAACGGACTACCACGGTACACAATAAAGCTTAAAACATTCATCCGGTTATTGGATTCCTGTGGCAAGTGAAATGGCTCACCATTTTGAGTATTTTTCCGTTGCATCAATATTATCTTTTTTGTAGCACTTTAAATTACTACCAACACAACATGTGCATCCAGTCATTTACTCACTCAAGCACACAAACACACATACATACTATCTCTTTAAATGTGGACCAAATAAAAGAATTCTCTATCGTTGCATTCTTTCTTTATTTGACTTATGAGTACTTCCACTTTCTGTTCCTTTTTTTACCCTTTTCTGACAAGTTTTAGTGCATCTAAGGCACTGTATGCAGTGAGCACTTTATTATTATATTTTCATTATCTCTACCTGTCATTATTTTTTTCCCTTTTTTCCCAATTTTTATATTGGTTCTTCTGGAAGGAGAGACCATGCCTATAGCCTTTACTGGTAGCTTTCTCATTCCTCATTTATTTTCTAACTTCCTTTTATCTCTTTGTTTCTACTTCTGCCTATCTGTTTCTCTCTCTCTCTCTCTCTCTCTCTCTCTTATCTCTCTCTCATACACACACACACACAAACACTATCATACTTCATATCTAACTTTGTAACATACACATACACACACAAAAGAACACTCCCTCCTTCTCTCTCTTTCTCTCTCTCTCTCCCTCTCTCTCTCTCTCTCTCTCTCTCTCACTACCTACTATATAAGTCCCTACTCCTTTCTCTTCTATAGTCTCACTTATTCATCTCTCTCTTCAAGGTTTAGCTTCCTGCTCTTTCTCCACACACACATCATGCTTCCAACATCAGAACTTGCATTTAAAATAGGCTAATGTTAAACATGTCTCAGGAACTCATGAGCAATGGGTAATTTTGTGACACTTTTCATCTTCCATAATAGATGAGATAGGATTCTAATTACCCACATAACTACTTTCCCATCTCTCTTCAAAAACAAATATAAAATTAAAAATAAAATTTCAGTACCCTCATCCTTGATAACATAATGTGAATTAAACTGCATGCTGTCTCCTACAGTTAGTTGGTTGGTTGGTTTATGGGTGGATGGATAGATAGATAGATAGATAGATAGATAGATAGATAGATAGATAGATAGATAGATAGATAGATAGATAGATAGATAGATAGATATTTAAATAGATAGATTGATATTTAAATAGATAAATAGATAGATAGATAGATAGATAGATAGATAGATAGATAGATAGATAGATAGATAGATAGATAGACAGACAGATAGATAGATAGCTAGATAGATAGAAAGATAGATAGATAGATAGAAGATAGATAGATAGATAGATGATAGATAGATAGATAGACAGATAGATAGATAGCTAGATAGATAGAAAGATAGATAGATAGATAGATAGATAGATAGATAGATAGATAGATAGATAGATAGATAGATAGATAGACAGACAGATAGATAGATGCAAGGATGTATGCATAGGTGAATGGGCAGGTATGGAAAAGAGAGAGGGAGAGCATAGAGATAGTGAGAGAATGGAGACAGAGTGAAAGAAAGAAGAATAGAAGAGAGAGAGTTCCTTAATTATATAGGTGCATTACATAAAACTTCAAGCAACATAGGTAGAAATAAAAGGGAAAGGAAGACAGAGAGAGAGAGAGAGAGAGATTAAAGAGGGTTAAGGTGAGAGGGACCGAGGCAGAAAGTGAGAGAGGAGAAAAAAAAAGAAGAGGATTAAAGAAGGGAGAGAAGTAAGTCTCTTAATTACTTACGTTACATAGCAAGAGAGATGGGGAAGTGGAGAAATGGAGAGCAAGAGAGAAATTGGGAGAAAGACAATCAAAGTGGAAGAGAGAGAAGAACTGCAAGCAAGAGAGAGAGAGAGAGAGAGGGGGGGGGGAAAGAGAGGAAGAGAGTAAGAACTCCTTGATTATATAGCCACTCTACATAATAACAGTTTTCTAGTTACTTGATTTACAAAAGTTCATTTTGATTCTTTCTTCTATTTCTCTATTTATATCTACGTCTATTTGTCAGTACGTCTGTCTGGCTATCTGTTTGTTTGTCTGTTTCGCTGTTGGTTTCGTCTTTGGTTTTGGGGAAATGAATTTTTGTTTTGTTGTGTTTCATTTCAGAAACTGTAACAGTATACTGTATATACAAAAAAAAATATATATATATATATATACAATGGAGTTGATTTATGTTCCTATCATGAATCCTAAATGTAAATGGAATCAAAAGACAACACAATTTTACCATTCTCTTCTCTATAAATGGCTGAGTGTGTGTGTGTGTGTAGAGAGAGAGAGAGAGAGAGGTATGGTGGTGCGGTAAGTAGTTTGCTTACAAGCCATGTAGTCTTGGGCTCAGTTCCAATGTGTTGCACCTTGGGCAAGTATCTTCTGCTATAGCCCTGGCCTAACCAAAACTTTGTTAGTGGATCTGGTAGACAAAACCTGATAGAAATCTATTGTTTCTCTCTCTCTCTCCCTCTCTACCGCCTTACTGGCTCCTGTGCTGGTGGCACATAAAGAGCACCATCCAAACATGGTCAGTGCCAGCCCCCTGCCCCGGCTGGCTCCTGTGCTGGTGGCACGTAAAAAGCATCATCCAAACGTGGCTGATGCCAGTGCTACCTGACTGGCTCCCATGCAGGTGGCATATAAAAAGCACCCACTACAGTCTTGGAGTGGTTGGCATTAGGAAGGGCATCCAGCTGTAAAAACCTTGTCAAATCAGATTGGAGCCTGGTGCAACTTCCTTGCTTGCTAGTCCCCAGTCAAACCGTCCAACCCATGCCAGCATGGAAAACGAACATTAAACGATGATGATGATGATTATATATATATATATATATATATACACACACACACACACACACACTTTTAAGTTGCAAAAACAGCACAAAAACTGTCTGACAAATGGGAACGTGAAACACAGAGTAACAGTTTTTTGTGATGTTTTTGCAGCTTTAATACAAAAAGGATATTACTCTACCTTTGGTATTCGAGTATTATTTTCCCCCCTTATTTTGCATTTATGTGCTAACTCATGTATGTATGTATGTATGCATCACCAGACATCGGTTGAGGACTCTGCCCCACAGATGAATTCAATATGGTGTGTATATATATATATATATATATATATATATAGGTATTGCTGTGTGGTAAGAAGTTTGCTTCCCAACCACACTGTTCTGGGTTCCGTTCCACTGTGTGGAATCTTGGGCAAGTGTGTTCTACTATAGCCTTGAGTTGACCAAAGCCTTGCAAGTGGCTTTTATGGACAAAAACTGAAAGAAGTGTATCATATATATATATATAGGCGCAGGAGTGGCTGTGTGGTAAGTAGCTTGCTAACCAACCACATGGTTCTGGGTTCGGTCCCACTGCGTGGCATCTTGGGCAAGTGTCTTCTGCTATAGCCCCGGGCCGACCAATGCCTTGTGAGTGGAAACTGAAAGAAGCCTGTCAGTCGTATACATGTATATATATATATATATATGTATGTGTGTGTGTGTGTGTGTGTCTGTGTTTGTCCCCCTAGCATTGCTTGACAACCGATGCTGGTGTGTTTACGTCCCCGTCACTTAGCGGTTCGGCAAAAAAAAACGATAGAATAAGTACTGGGCTTACAAAGAATAAGTCCTGGGGTCAATTTGCTCGACTAAAGGCGGTGCTCCAGCATGGCCACAGTCAAATGACTGAAACAAGTAAAAGAGTAAAGAGTATATATATATATAGATCTATGTGTGTCTCTTTAAGTTTGTGTTTTTCCAGCCACTGCTTGACAACCAGTGTCGGTGTGTTTATGTCTCTGTAAATTAGAAGTTCAGCAAAAGATTGATGGGATAAGTATCAGTCTTTAAAAACAGAAATAAGTACTAGGGTTGTTCATTCAACTAACAACTCTACAAGGTGGTACCCCAGCATAGCTGTAGTTTAATGACAGAAACAAGTAAAAGATTGAAGATATACGCATGTGTGTGTGTGCATATTTGTTTGTGCATACCTTTGTCTAGACATCAAGCAATGGTTGTAACCTATCCCTGTTTCAAAACAATCTGTTTCCAATATGCATCTTCATAAACAATAAAGCATTTTTAAAATCTGATGATGTGCTGTGATATCTTTAGCACTTTTCTCAGTGCGATAGAGGACAAAGAAGGTTGAAAAATCGTAGCTATAAAGGACAGTCTATTGTAGATTAAACTGGATACTCGCTAGAATAGTGAAGCATTTACTATCTCCATCAAAGACATTGAAGATGAATCAGGGTAGGAAACAATTTTTTGTACCTGTTTGAGCAAAAAACAGATGTTATGATAGTTTATTCTTAACACAGTGGGTGCACATTATATATGCATATGACTGCTGCTCACATAAACATGAGCGTATGCATATGTGTGTGTGTGTATATATATGTATCTATATATGTATCCATGTATGTATGTATGTATGTATCTATGTATGTGTGTATGTATGTATATGTATATATGTAATTCTATGAGATGCGTGTCCAAACAAGAGTGTGTACACAATTGTGAAAATATACAGCTATAATTGTAACATTAGACATGCGTATAAATATGCCAATATAAATATGTGTATGTACCCGTGTACATTCATTTGTATAGATATATCCGTATGTAATGCATAAATGTGTGTGCATGAGACACAGAAAGACAGATAGCAGGGAAGAGAGAGAGAGATAGATAGATAGATAGATAGAGAGAGAGAGAGAGATGAAGAGATGGAGAAAAAGACAGACAGATAGAGAGAGAAGCAAAGAGATAAAATGAGTCTGTATGTTTGACTGCATTTAAGCAATCTATTTCAGATACAAAACACACACACACATACAAAAAAAAAATGAATTTAAGGTAAAAAAAACAAAACAAAAAAAACCCAACCTGAGAGAATTTCAAAGCAGTATTGGTTGTTTTATATCAAACAGATGAAACATTTATTGACTAAAGCATGGTCACAGTGCTTGTGATATTTTTATCAACATAATTTTCTGCATGGTTGTAAAATTATGAAAAAGGCCTGTAGTGTATTTGAAGTATTATTTCATCAGAGCTTCCAAAGAAATGTATTTTTTTCCCCTCCCCTGAGGTGGTGGTACATGGTACATGGGGGAGAAAGAAATACTTCGTTCATATATCCATATATATATATATATAATATATATATATATATATATATACATATATATATATAAATATATGTATGTACCATTGCTTTCCATTGATTTTATTCTACAGCTGTGTCTGTATATATTGTATACATGCGTGTATATGTGTGTTTAGAAATACAAATAGAATATTAACTATGTATAAAATATGTACAATATTTTATTTACAATACATAGGAGCAATGTTTCTCTGTGTGTGTGTGTGTATTTGTGTATGTGTGTGTGTGTGTGTAGGTTTGGTGATACAAACAAGAAAAATAGAACTTAAAACATGAAGATACATATTTTGAAAATTTTTTAAATATTCTTTTATTTTTTTTTATTAATAATAAATATGTGTGTGTGCATGTATGGGTGTGTGCGTGTATGCATGTGTGTGTGCATGTGTGTACAAACAAACAATGGCATGGAAAAAATATTAACTAATATGTATATTAGCTACCAAGCTTGTTGGATGAATCGTAGACAGACAAATGCAAAAGTGAAAAGCCAACAAAAGAAGCCTCTAAGTGGTCACTCGACCTGTGGAAATAACAGCCAACTCTCTTTCATATTACACCTGATTGACTTAAAAGAAAAAGAAGAGACAGTGGATAACATGAGGTGGTACCCAAAAATAACTGGAAATGTTCTCTATGAGACAAACTCATTGTAGTTTAGACTTCTGCTGCTAGAAGGCACTTGATGCATTCTTTAGGCATCAGTCTGCTGACCGGCAGCAGCATGTAGAATCGTACTGCCACATAGTGTGTCTTTGTTTGGCAGTGCTTCTTCCCTGTTCATCAATTTTTGCAGAGGCTGAAATGAATGGACAGTGTGCTTCCGTGAAATTCTGTTTTATGCTGGGGATGATGTTGGCCGAAACATCAGCTTATAAGGATGCTGCCATGAGCAAAACACAAGTTTACGAGTGGTCATTTGTCACTTGAAGATCAATCTTGTTTAGGGCAACTGGTGACCTCCTGAACAAATGAATGAAAGCATCACGAAAATTCATGACCTGATCTTGGAGGACAATTGCTGAACAATTGACAAACATGTTGATATGACTGGTGCCCTGGAGCTCCTGCCAACGAATTTTCACTGAGGAATTGTGAATCAAAAGAGTTGTAGTAAAATTTGCACCTTGCATGCTCACAGAAGATCACAGGCAGTCATGGTTAAATACATGTCATGAACTGAAAGAAGAGTTGGAAGTTGATCTGGACCTCTTTTTGAAGGTCATCACTGGTGACAAAAGCTGGTGCTATGGCTACGACCCAGAAACAAAGCAGTAATCAAGTCAATGGAAGCATTCAATATCACCATGCCCCCCAAAAAGTGCATCAAGTGAAATCCAATGTCAAGACAATACTGATTTTTTTTATTGATGCGAAAGGAATTGTGCACACAGAATATGTTCCTCCTGGTCAAACTATTAACCAGACATTTTACTTGGCAGTTCTGAAGCATTTACAAGACGCGATGAGATGAAAATATCCTCCCCAGTGGCAAAGTGAAGAGTGGTGGTTTCATCCCGACAATGCACCTGCACACACTGCCTTGAGTGTGAAACAGTTTTTGTCCCAAAATGGAAAGACCCCACTTACCCACCTTCGCTATTCACCCAACCTTGCTCCTTGCAACTTTTTTTTTGTTCCTCCAAATGAAAAAGTCCTTAAAGGAAAATGTTTTGCAGATGTGCAAGAGGTGAAGAAAAAAACCTGCCCCAGCATGGCTGCAGTCTAATGAGTGAAACCAGATAAAATAATACAATAATTTCAAACACTCATGAGGCAGGTTACCTGGTTTTTATGACATATAAGTGACTGAGATCACAATATTCCTCCTGTACAGGACACCAGTCCATTGCAAACTTACTAACTTAGAGGTCACTGAACTGGAACAATGTGACATGAAATGTTTTGCTCATGAACACAAAGAACTGCCCAGCCCAGGAATTGAAACCACAATCTTACAATTATAAATGCAATACGTGAACCACTAGACCTTTAGTAATTACCAATACTCAAAGCAGGAAATCGTGAGGAGGAAGTTCTTGGTCAATAAAGTCTACATTCTGGTAATTTACTCGGCTTTTCATTTCATTTATACTGCAACAGCAGATAAGAAAAGTACCAATGTCATAGAATAGCATTTTCTTTCTCCAAGAACATAATAACAAGTGAATATGCCAGAAATATTTTGCATATACGTACACACATATATGTATATACATCAATACATATTACACACACATATTTGCAATGAGTCAGAGGTAAAATAAAATATATTTTGTTTGACTACAGCTTATGGATCAAATATTTTAGGAAAATTCACACACACAGACACACACACACACATATATATATATACATATATATATATATATATATATATATATATATATAGAGAGAGAGAGAGAGAGAGAGAGATGTACATATACATACATACACACATTTATATATATATATATATATATATACATACACACACACACACACATGTATTTATGAGTTTGTGTTGCAAGATTCCTGATGTGAAACCGTGTGTTAAAACTGATACTGTTGTATTCCGGGATGGTCATTCTTCTTTATTTTTTTTTGCCAAATAAACACATGCACTGTATATTCGTTCTTCAGTCGTTTATTACTGTTCTTATTTCAATGGACTAAGCAGAGCAGGAGTAAACATGAGGGTGGAAAGTGTTGCTGAAGAGGTCATAGATGTGTGACAAAAGATTTCCAGACAATGGACATGAGTTAAAATAAGAACAGTAATAAATGTGTGAAGACCTAACATATAGTGCATGTGTTTATTTGGCAAAAAAAAAGACCATCCTGAAATACAACAATATATATATATATGTATATATATATTGTTCTTATTCTTATTCTTCCCTCTCAGAACCTTACAGGAGTCTGAAACAACCAAATCTTAGTCAGTCAGTTGATGGGCTCCACTACCTCAAATGTTCTTAAAATTTAAATCCACATCTTTGTCTATATATATACACCTTCTCTATAATGTTGCCACTGGATATGAAAAATTTTTGTATTAATGGAAAACCTCTATAATTGGCTGATGAGTGCTCAGCATTTTAAAACTGTTGTAATACTTACAACATTTAATAAAATGATGTATTACGAAACGATCGTACCAAATTACCGGAATCATTCTTGTTACTTATTTTGATATATATATATATATGTTCATGTGTGTGTGTGTATGTATGCATGTTTAAGGCTGTGTATAGGTGCAGGCATGGATGTGTGGTAAGAAGTTAGCTTCTGAACCATATGATACTGGTTCAGTCACACTGCATGACATCTATGGCAAGTGTCTTCTCCTATAGCCCTAGGCCAACCAAAACCTTGAGAGGGTTAGGTAGATGGAATCTGAACTGTTGAATGGGAGGTTGCACCTAAATAACCTTCCTTGTACAGCCATGCTTAGTTCTACGCCTATCATTGTTGGTCGAGGTATTAGACAGAGTGCTACCAGAATGACTGGGTGCAAGACGTTGCTGAAGTTATTGCCTGCATTGGTAATCAATGGCAACTTTATGTGTACACACACACACACACACACACACACATTTATATATATACAGATCATGCAACACTGCATGATTGCAAGAAATTAGCTTTGCTTGCAGAGGATTTGTGAAGAATGGAAAGAAATGAAGCAAGTATATGCTGGATGTGTAGTATTAATATGAACAATAAAGTGCAAATGAGCTGAAGGTAAAACTGAACAGAAGAGGAAGCAGATATTGTGTGTGAAAGAGAAAGCTGCATTGGAATGGGCATATAATGCATATGCACAGGACAGCTGTATACAGAATGCTCAAACTGAATGGAACCTGTGGAAGAGAGAGAGAGAAACAGAGAAGGACTTGGGACAAAGTAGTGAGAGCTGATCTCAGGCTGTTTGTACTTCATGAAGGACATGATAAACAACCATGCTGATTGGTATTAGGCATCATCATCATCATCATCATCCCCTCCTCCTCCTCCTCCGCCTCCTCCTTTAATGTCTGTTTTTCACGTTGGCATAGGTTGGGACAGTTTGACCAGTGCTGGCAAGGTGGAGAGCTGCACCAGGATCCAGTCTGTTTTGTAATGGTTTCTATGACTTAGGATGTCCTTCCTAATGCTGACCACTTTACAGAGTGTGCTGGATGCTTGCTATGTGGCACCAACGCAAGCGCTTTGCTGTGGTGCTGGGAAAAGTGCTTTTTATGTGGCATTGGCACAGGACTCTTGAAAGCCAATCCTCTTCACCAGGAGGAGTAGCCTTAACATTTCTGCTGTTAATGTGTTTACATCCCCATAACCTAGTGGTTCAGCAAAAGAGACTGATAGAATGAGTAACAAGCTATAAAATAAAATGCAAGTACTGGGGGCTAATCCATTTGATTAAAAGTTCTTCGAGGTGGTGCCCCAGCATGTCCACAGTCTAATAACTGAAATAAGATAAAAGATATAAGATGTGGAAGCTGGAGAAAACTCAACATCTATGGAAGCATGAACAGTTGAATATAAAACTGTGGTAGTGATAGAGGCTGAAGATAATAATATTTGGCAGAAACACTTTTGAACTGTACTCCATCTTTGAATGCTTCTCAATATTTCATCAGACAGTTAGTGCAGCAAGCTTGAAGAATCATTATAATGCCAAACAAAAGGCTTAGCAGCAGTTTGTCTGTTTTTACATTCTGAGTTCAAATTCTGCCAAGGTCAAATTTGCCTTTCATCCTTTCAGGATGATAAAATAAGTACCAGTTGAACATTGGAGTCGATGTAATTGACTTGTCCCTTCCCTTAAAATTGCTAGTATTATGCCAAAATTTGAAACCAATATATCGTTAGACAGGAAAGTAATTCAATGATTGCTTTGATCCCTTTCAACATGGCAAGAGGACCTTTTCATTTTAACTTGTCAAGAACATGACAACCTCACACTAGTGCTGGTACCATGATAAAATGCAGAGAAACCATTGCCAAAATGAAATTTACGGACAAGATCTGGGTCTCTGACCTAAGAGATCTGCAGCTCCTGATAAGAACTGATTCAGACAGTGATAGCTAACAAATATCCAACAAACTTTTGCCAGCATGGAAAGTAGACATAAAACAATGATGATGATTATTTATACACATAAGTTATTTATGTGCATCTCTCTCTCTCTCTCTCTCTCTCTCTCACTCTCTCTCTCTCTCTCTATATATATATATATAGAGAGAGAGAGAGATGTGTGTGTGTGTGTATTTATATATATGTATATATATATCTTTGAAGAAAGAAATTCTTAAAAAATTATTAAATGTTTAAAAGAAAATTTTTGAAAACAGAACAGAATGATGCTAACAGTTTGAAAATTGTATATACATATATATGTGTGCATACATATACTTATAAACACACAAACACACACACACAAGCTTAACACATATTGGGTGTATTAGTGCATATGCATATATATATATGATATTGTTGCACTTTCATACGTGCACCACTTGCCTGCTCTTGTAACCTAAATACCTATTCTAGTGTATAGTTATTGCTATTCCATTAGGTAACTCAATATAAACAGATCTATCTATGTACTGAAGCATATTATTTGAGTATTGTTATGGTTGGATGCTTCCTATGCTACTTATCTACTTCTCCATATATTCTTTATGATGAGGTATGGTAAGAGCTAAATAACTAACGTTTGTTTTAGCTTCTGATTACTTTGCAGTCAAAAGACAGCGATATGTCTTCAGTCTTTCTTGGAGGTAATAATGAGTTGAAGTATTCACAGAAGGTGATAACTGGTATTAGAATTTTTGTTTGGGTTATTTGTTGGTTGTTGGCAGTTTACTTCTCTAGTATCAGGCCGGTACTTATTTTCTAGATCACCAGACATCATGATCATGATCATCATCATTTTAATGTCTTCTTTTCCATGTTTGCATGGGTTAGACAGAATTCTGTGAAGCAGATATGCTACAGATGGATGCCCTCCCTGTCACCAACCTTCATTTGTATCTGAAGCAGGCAACATTTCCGCATGAGTGGACATAATTGGTAATGAATAACTCCACTTGTATGCTTGCGGTACTCATTAGCAACTATCACATGATACTTCTTTCAGTGTCGGTCTGCCAAACCCACTCACAAGGCTTTGGCTGGCCAGTGGCCTAGGTAGAAGACACCTGGCCAATATGTC
The DNA here is from genome assembly GCF_006345805.1 of Octopus sinensis. NCBI lineage: Eukaryota > Metazoa > Mollusca > Cephalopoda > Octopoda > Octopodidae > Octopus > Octopus sinensis. The sequence continues at coordinate 101,809,450 of NC_043000.1, read as the reverse complement.
ATGCAGTAGTATGAACCCAAAACCACATGGTTGAGAAGCAAACTTCTTAACAACTAACCTCTGTCTGCACCTATGTGAAGTATATCATAATGGTAACAATAACTTCTAACATAGGTACAAAAACCACAAATATGTGGTTGATGGCTTAATCCAGTATATCCATCCCAATTCTTGACTGGTACTTCATTTGCTGACACCCCCACCCACCCAAGGGATAAAAAGCAAAGCTGATTCCAATGGGTTTTAATCTCAGAATGTAAAGAGTCAGAACAAATCCTGCAAGGCATTTTTTCTGAGGCTCTAATGATTTTGCTAATTCACTGATCTCAATGATAATGATAATAATTCTTTCTGCTGTAGGCACAAAGCCTGAAATCTTTTAGGGGAGGGGGCTGGTCGACTATAATGACCCCAGTACTCAACTGGTACTTATTTGATCAACCTCGAAAGGATGAAAGGCAAAGCTGACCTCAGTGGAAATCAAACTCTGAAGACAAATGGATAAAACACCCTTAAGCATATTGTTCAATGCACTAATGATTCTGCCAGCATACCACCTTCATGATAATAATAATAGGAAGAGCATCATAGCCATGTGTTGAGAGGGATTCTTTGGGGTTTGAATAATTCACCTCTGGAAACATGCATGTTTCGTTCAACACCCTTAAACAACCCTTATTCAGGGACCTTTTGAGTGGGATGGGTTACTCGACCAGAAGAAAATTCTAACTGGGCCCCACCTGCAAGGTCATGTGCTGTTTATCTTGATATGAGATCACCATGTTGCACACACATGGTTGTGATGCATGTGCCTAGCGTACCCTTATCAGACAGGTAGTCATGATGGGTATACTGGGCTCCATATATTTTATCCCAGTGTCACTTTGATGGCATGCACTGCTCTCTCACTCAATAATAATATTAAAAAAATTTAAATAATAATAATAATGGTTTCAAACTTTGGCATGAGGGCAGCAATTTTGGGGAGGTGGTAAGTTGATTATATTGATCCCAGTGCTCAACTGGTACCTATTTATTGACCTCAAAAGGACAAAAGGCTAAACTGACCTCAGTAGAAATTGAACTCAGAACATTTAGATGGATGAAATGTTGTTAAGCATTTTGTTTGACATGCTAATGTTTCTGCCAGTTCCCTACCTCCATGATAATGATAATGATTTTAAGAATAATGGTCTCTAATATGTTCACAAGGCCATGAAATTTATGGAAGGTTGTGGTCAATATGATCTTTCCCAGTATATGATTGGTATTTGCTTTTATGATGATGGTTCTTCCAGTCTCAGCAATGCATATTCAGTTAGTTGTTTGGTTAAATGGATTTCTTCATGTGAAATTAATGGGAAACCAAAGCAGAGTATTCTTCTAACAGGTGAACTCTTAAAGCAATTATCAGAGTGATACAATGGAACAGCATTGGGTCTTTGAATTATAGATACAATTGAGAGAGAGAGAGAGGCAGGGAATTGGATCTAATAAATGTAGAGACACCAATGCATTGTTTTGCCCAAAGAGGGGTGGAATCTATGATATTGCTAAAACAGTCCTAAACTGACTCTATAAAACTCATGGGAAACACACAAGGGAGTATTTTTCTCATCTCTGAGATGATATGGCTGTTGTAACAAACACACAAACACACCCTAGGTTACAGTTTAACCTTTTGGAGATGAAGCCTCATTTGGATTTTCTGTGCCAAGATATAATAATAATAATATAATAATAATAATAATAATAATAATAATAATAATTGTGTACAGTGCTCAGGTGCACTACAACTCATCTAAAGTGTATATATAATCAGGTGTAGTTTCGGCGGATTTCGGATGGAGCCCTTTTCAAAAGCCCTATAGAAGGCATGCACTTATTTAAAAAAAAAAAATTAAAAAATAAAGGAATTACTTTATATATATAAAACTATATATATACTTGTAGGAAACTGAATTAACTAATACAATCTTCTTTGTCATTTGACTTTTCGGCCAATAGATCAGTGCTGTCATCTAAGGATTAAAGGAAAGTTAACTATTACTCACTGACCAACAAACTTCAGCCTTTGGCCTACAGTTGTAGTTTCCTGTATTTTTGCTCTTCTCAACTGTTATTACAGTAGTTTCCAATTACTTGAGGATGGCTGGTCTCCTGCCACCACTAATCAAATACTCTTGACTCTTCTTGTCATTATGTTGCATCCACCCACCACCAACTACATAACAGACCTCTATGCTTAATCCTTACTTTCTAGAATATTAGTACTCTATCCTTTCTCCCTAAAATTTTGGTATTCTGAAGTTACCCCCTGCAGATATTTTGTGACAGCTGTTGATTTGTAACTGTTTAAAAGGGTTTCATCAGCTCCTTAGAAGCTGCAAAGGATAATGTCGCAGCTAATCCAATAAATAATCTTTTCTAGTCTAGGCACAAGGCCTGAAATTTTGGGGGAGGGGGCCAGTCAATTAGATCAACCCCAGTACGCAATTGGTACTTAATTTATCGACCCTGAAAGGATGAAAGGCAAAGTCGACCTTGGCAGAATTTGAACTCAGATCGTAAAGACAACCGAAATACTGCTAAGCATTTCACCTGGCGTGGTAACATTTCTGCCACCTTGCCACTTGCTAATGCAATAAATAATAAAAATGAAAATAAGTATTTTCAAGTGCAGGTATATCTGTGGTGAAAAAGCTCACTTTGCAATCATATGGTTTCAGGTTCAGTCCCACTGTACAGCACTTTGCATATGTGTCATCCACTACATCCCTAGGATGACTAATGCCTTGTGAGTGAATTTGGTAGATAGACACTGCAGAAGCTCATCATATATATGTGTGTGTGTATGTGTATGTGTCTTTGTGTTTGTGTTTGTCACTTCCCTCCCCACTGCTTGACAATGAGCGCTGTTTTATTTTCAACCGTGTACCTTAGCAGTTCGGCAAAAGAGACTTAAAAAATAAAACTAAACTTAAAAAATAAAACAAAAAATACATAAGTACTTTTTCTGACTAAAACTCTTCAAGGTAATGCCTGATGCCCCAGCATGGCTATGATCCACTGACTGAAACAAATAAAAGGGTAAAAGATGAAGGATAAAAATGTGTCTGGTCTAGACAATATTTTCTGTGAGCTGTCTGGGTCTGAAAATGAGCTACAGATACTAATTTGCTCATACATATTTTAAAATTAAGGCCAATCAGCTGAAACAAAATGATATGACTAGTCAAAACTAATTCTTGTAGCTATTTTTCTTACTTCTTGCTAATCATACACACATGTATGTTTGAGAGAGAGAGAGAGAGCGTGAATATGAGTGATCATGTATGTGCTTGTGTGTATTTGTGTGTGTGTATATTTGTGTGTGTGTATGTCTTTGTGTCTGTGTATCTGTGTGTTTGTAGTTATTTTTGGTTAGCCCCAAGCCAGATTTTATCAAGCAGAGATGTGATTAATAGTGTTCTAGCAGTAACTATCATATCTTATTATTATTTTTTTATGTTTTTTTATTTATATATTTTTTTCAGTCAACATATCTAGTTAAAACTACATATTGCAATGTGAAATTTTTTTTTTAAAGAGTAAGAAGCGATTTGAAGCGACTACATAAAAATGTTCTTAATGCCTTGCAAATGTGTACACACACACACACATATATATAAACACACAGGCACATACATATATCATCATCACATCATTTTTTTTAAGTCCATTTTCTATGCTTGCACAGGTTGTAAATGTTGTCACAGTTAGAGTTAGCATGTATTTGCAGATAGTGTTCACCCAAATGAATAGGAGGACTGCATTTTGCTCATGTGTTTCATTTTCGGCTCGGTTTCTATGACTGCATGCCTTTCATAACACTAACCATTTTAGAGAGTGTACTGAGTGATTATTTTTCATGGCAACAGCATTAGAGATGTAGCCATGTCCTCAACATTACCAAAAGGACTTTGCAACTCTTCCTCTCTATTCACTCTGCAATCTCTTCAGAGAGTGACATGCATGAGTGATAGAAACATAAAAAAAGAGAAGCCTGTATTATAGAGGTAAGTGATAAGAAGGATGTGTAATAAGGAATGAATGATTGGCGCGCACTGTTATCTAAGATGGGTAACCATTTTTGCAAACCAGTTTTGTATAAGAAAATTTTTCCAAAGACCAGGATACAACAAAATACAATAATGTGCATAATATTACATACACAATAGACCAGTGTTCTGCAACCAGTTTGCCTTGACATACTGATGTGCCATGAGATGATATCAGGTGTGCCGTAGTGTAGCCTGAATATAATTTTTTCCCTATACTTTTGGTTATATTTTAAATTCAGGAGTGCTGTTGAACTTTGAAAAGAATATAAGTGTACTGTAAGTGGAAAAAGGTTGTGGAGTACTGCAATATATGACGACATTGTCATTGTCATCATCATCATCATCATCCCTTAACATCAGTTTTCCATGCTGGCATGGGTTGGACAGTTTGACCAGAGCTGACAAGCAGGAGAGCTGCACCACGTTCCAGTCTGATTTAGCTTCGTTTCTTTGGCTGGATGCCCTTCTCAGCATCCACTACTTTAACCCTTTCGTTACTGTATTTATTTTGAGATGCTCTGTGTTTCTTTCAATTATTTTAAATATAACAAAGAATTTAGTAAAATAACTTAGTTATCATTCAGCAAGTATTATGAACATAAATTGTGACTAAGGTTTGGTGGTATATTTTAATGCAAAACTTATGAAAACATGACATTTGTATTACAGAGCCAGAGCCAGTTTTGGCCGGGTTGGTAACGAAAGGGTTAAATTGTGTGCCGGGTGCTTTTAACGTGGCACTGGCACAAGTACTTTTATGTGGTGCTGGCATGAGTGCTTTTTACATGACACTGGCACAGGGCTCTTGCAGATCAATTCTCTTCATCAGCGAAAGTGACCTTAACACTTATGCTGTGGAGGACAGGTCTTCTTGAGATATATATATATTACATATATAATGCAAACACACTCTGTGTATTGCGATAGTCAATAAAATAGAAATGAATTGAAAAATTTATTCTTTCTGTGTGACCTGGTTCCAAATGATCCATGGCCTGTTATTGGTCCATGACCAAGCAGTTGGAGACCCCTGATGTACAGAATAGGGTGATGACAGAGGTACAATATGACCCAGAAAATAGATTGATAATAGTGTCCGAAGCCAGGCAGTCTGTCAACTACAATGATGAATATTCTAGTTGATTTGATCCTTGGAACCGCCTGCTCATAAACTTAACATGCAAGTGGCTGAGCACTCCACAGACATGTGTATTCATAAGGTAGTTCTTAAAGAGATTCAGTGTGACAAAGAGTTCAACAAGGTCGGCCCTCTGAATTATAGGTACCACCCATTTTTGCCAGCTGGGTGGATTGGAGAAACATGAAATAAAGTGTCTTGCTCAAGGATACAACACGCCACCAGGAATCGAACTCACGACCAGAAGGTTGTGAGGCAAACATCCTAACCACTAGGCCACATACCTTCACTGAGTCCTAGGACATGCTGGAGAAAAAGAGCAAGAGTATTGGTGACAGAATGAAATAGAATGATAATTGACAGTACAGGAGAGAAGGATAAAGGTACTAACTGCTGTTGGACTAACTTTGGTCTAACTTAGTCTCCCAGACATAGATTTTAACTGTTGAGATGCTCTGTGTTTCTTTCAATTAATTTTAAATATAACAAACAATTTAATAAAATGACTTAGTTATCATTAAGATAGTATTAGAAACATAAATTGTAACTGAGGTTTGGTGGAAGATTTTAATTCAGAACTTTTGAAAACAAGATATTTGTACTTAAGAGCCAGAGATGGTTTCAGCTGGGTTGGTATTATAAAGGTTAACATGAACTAGAGAAGTCATGTGATGTAAATATTTTTTTCAAAATTTTCTTTTTTTTTCTTAAAATAGAATGCTGAACCTTCAAGTACACTAAATACAAATTCCACAATTTTAACTTCTGCAGTTTTTGCTGTCAGGGTTGATATATTGTTTGAAAGTAATTGGGCATTTGTTCAAAGTCTCTTTAATGATTTTGGTCGTTTTTCACTCTTAATTATTTTTTGGTTTTCTAAAATTCATCTCATTTATGGATCACGTTAATTTGAAATGGTAAATTAAATACCACAATATTCAAAGGATTTTGTCAAAATGTACTTGTAAGGTATAACATTGGTTTCTGTATTCACTTTTTACAGTTTTTAAATCACTCATGTTAATTGCTTCTACTCTCTTTTATTTTGATGTCAGTTAACTATGATGGATAACTTTTTTTAACCAAATATATTTTAGTTCCTAATGGTATTTTCTTGTGGCTGTACAGATTTTATATGATGGTATATAGTCTTTAAATTTGACGGAAGAGAATATTGATTCTCATATGTTTTTGATGGCATGAAATAGAAAGTAAATATTGCTCTCAATCCTGTTGTTTATAATATACACATATCACAGTCTGATATGGGTTGTTTTTAATGCTCAGTATTTCTAAAAAGAAGTAATTGATCCTCAAATGAATAAATTACACTCTTTCATTTGTTTGTTCATATGTCTGCCTTTCCAACTCTGCTAGCATGAGTTAGATGGATATATTACTAAGACATTGTCTGGCAGATGGAAGCTCTTCCTGTTGCTAACACTTGTTTTTCAAGTAAAGGATCACTTATACCATCCATTTTCGAGGGCACTAAGCTAAAAGATTTCCATGCTAGCATGAGTTAGATGGATATATTACTAAGACATTGTCTGGCAGATGGAAGCTCTCCCTTTTGCTAACACTTGTTTTTCAAGTAAAAGGTCACTTATACCATCCATTTTCGAGGGCATCACAGTGATGATGATGTCACATCTGCTGTTGATTACTTTTTTGACCAACAGAATGAAAGCTCCTTCACCAAGCATTGTAGCGCAGAGAGCAAAAGTGAGTGGACTGGAAGGTGGTCTACGTTAAAAACATAAACCTCATTTGGTCACGTTCCATGAGAGTATCTTGATCAGCCTCTGAACTTTTCAGTTGATTCTTTTGTGTGTGTGTGTGTGTGTGCACATGTGCACACGCATGTGTGGAACATAAAAAGCACCATTTGAGTGTGGCTGATGCCAGTGCTGCCTGACTGGCTCCCATGCTGGTGGCACATAAAAAGTTCCATTCAAGTATGGTTGATGCCAATGTCACTTGACTGGCTCCTGTGCTGATGGCACATAAAAAGCACCATCCAAGAATGGTCGATGCCTGTGCAACCTGGCTGACTCCTGTGCTGGTGGCACATAAAAAGCACCATTTCAGCATGGTCAATGCCAGTGCCGCCTGGCTGGCTCCCATGCCAGTAGCACATAAAAAGCACCATCTGAGAGTGATCGATGCCAGTGCTGCTTGATTGGCTCCCATGCTGATGACACATAAAAAGCACCATTCGTGCATGGTTGATACCAGTGCCACTTGACTGGTTCCCATGCCGGTGGCATGTAAAATGTACTATTTGAATACAGTTGATACTATTGCCACCTGACTGGCCCCTGTGCCAGTGGCACGTAAAAAGCACCTAGTACACTCTTGAAGTGGTTGGTATTAGAAAGGGCATCCAGCTGTAGAAACCTTGCCAGAACAGATTGGAGTCTGGCGCAGCCACCTGATTTGCCAGTCCTCAGTCAAACCCATGCCAGCATGGAAAGCCGACATTAAATGATGATGATGTATATAATACCCACTTCAGTCATGAATGACCTTGGGATTGCACCGTGAAAGTTCCCCTCCAAGGCACAAGTCCAGGCAAGGTTGTTTATGGAAAACCAACAGTCGCCCATGCATACCAGCTTTCCCTCTCCACACCATCAATGTTATCTAAAGAAAAAGCAAAGGCCAATACAGCTTGGCACCATTGACTCTACAGCAACTCACTTCTACAGCTGAGTGAACTGGAGCAATGTGAAATAAAGTGTCGCATATATACATACATACATGCATGCACACACAAACACACACTGTGTAAGTCTGCTTGCATACAAACGCATTCATGTGTGTGTGTGCGTGCGTGTGTGTGTGTTTCTGTGCATATATATTTATTTCTAATATTGCACTTAAGTACATAATTATAATGCTCTACTGAAATTATCTCCCAATTCCCATTGGACTAGCTTCCAGTAAGACCAATCTTTATAAATTGATAATGTATGACACTTCTAATGAACGGTTCACTATACTAGTTTGACCCCCACATATCTGTATTGCCACTCTGTAAAATACTGCTCGAGGCAATCTATATTCTTTTATTTTCTGCTAGTGTCAGTCAGTGTAGCCATGTTGGCACACTGTCCTCATAAGGAATAATTCTAGCATCACTCTCTCTCTCATTTGTAATCTCTCTATCTGTCTATCTGTCTGTCTCTTTCTCCTCTCTCTCAATCTATCTATCTATCTATCTATCTATCTATCTATCTATCTATCTATCTAACTATCTATTTCCAAGAAATAAGTAAAATGAAATAATAAAAACCACTGTTACATCAGAAAATATTACAATGCTAAATTGAGCCCAAAAAAGAGTCTCTATGTGGTCACTCAGCTTGCAAGAAGTCACAGCCAAATTTCTCAATTTCTACCCTATCAAAGAAAGAAGGATGCATTAGATGATGTAGTTCTTGATACACTAAAAGAGATTGAACAGTTACAACTAGTTTGTTCAATCAGAGATGACCTAGATCTGAGGAGCAGCAACAACAACAACAAACAATAGCAACAACACTAATAGGCAGTTTCCATGTGGTTATTGGACTTACTAATTATAGCAGCTAAATTTCCATCAGACCGCACAATCCTATTTCAGGAAAGGAAGGACACATTGAATGATACGGTTCTGGATACTTTGCCTGTAATTAAGACAGGATGGTCATATGTCTGCTTGATCAAAAGAGACCTGAATTAAACAACAATTACAAATCTCCCTTCGTTACCTATGTTTATTGTTCTTCAGACCTGTAAGCCATTGTATACATCTGGGTATAAGATTCGGTGTTGGATTATGCTAGTATCAAGGGAGAGAACATACTATAAAAAAAGAAATTATATAACACACGCATGCAGAAACAGATATATATATAGTGAAAAATATAAGAAGAAAATTGAACAGAGTTTATACGTTTTTTTTTATGAAATAAAATATTTACATTGTCAACCAGTTTCGCTTTTGCTAATCATGACTAAGAAATTAGTGAAGATATTACAATTTCATGGTATCATAAAAGTTTATAGTCCATGTCAGTAGCAGGAAAGTTGTTTTGTAAATGAATCAATAGCTAAATAAATCTGAGGGAATGGATGCGTGTTTATGTGTTTTTTATGTGTGTCTTGTGTGTGTGTGTGGGTTTGCTTACTATATTGTTTGTATCTGTGCACTTTATTTAGTTTCTTCTTTCTTCTTTTATTTTATTTATTTACTTATTTATCTATTTTTCTTTTTTCTTTCCATTTCGTCTTAGGTATGTGGGTTCACATGTTAACTTTAACATAGACACATGTACACACACACACACACACACAAATAAATAAAAACAGACAAAAGCACATGTGCATATAAGGATACACACCATAGAAAGACATAATGGTTTGTTTATAATTAGCAGATCATCAAAAGAGACTGATAAAATAAGTAATCAACCTAAAAAAAGAAATATGTACTAGGGTCACATTTTACCACATGAACTTTCTTGGAAATATCTCAGCATGGCCACAGTACAATGACAGAAACAAGTAAAAGATAAAAAAAAAATATCATAGTACTCACCGTTTTGCCCAGCTTGCAGGTTTTCTTTTTTGGTGACGTACCATTTTATATCTTGCCACTCCTGCTGGAGGGCGAATTATTTTTAATCTTTTATTAAGTATTCTGTGGAAAGAAATAGAAACTTTGCAATAATATATACATTAATAACATCACCAATAAATCTAATCATACAATAGCAATGAAACGAGCCAATGGGGAAACCTTTTATATAGTTATTTAGCAGGTGTAATAGCAACAGTAGATACAGCAAAAGAGGAAGAAAGGGCTGTAGTAATAATAGTAGAGCAGGTAAGCAACCAATAATGAATATTGCTAATATGAGGTTATTAAATGGAATGATGGATCCATGAGGTAACTGGATGTCAAACCATAAGTCATTTGTTTCTAAGTCACTCTGTTTTCTGCCCAAACATTTAATTAAATATGTTCCAATTCATATAGCTGAAAAGAAGAAAAGCTAGATCCTTTAGAAAATGCTACCTGTAATAAACACTGTGTGTGTGTGTGCGTGCAAGTGTGCATCATCTCTATTACTTAACTTGTAGGTAAGCAGTATAATTATGAAAGTTTGCTGGCTACTCTTTTATTTGTTTCAGTCATTTGACTGTGGCCATGCTGGAGCACCGCCTTTAGTTGAACAAATCAACCCCAGGACTTATTCTTTGTAAGCCTAGTACTTATTCTATCGATCTCTTTTGCTGAACCACTAAGTTACAGGGATGTAAACACACCAGCATTGGTTGTCAGGCAATGTTGGGGGGGGGGACAAATACAGACACGCAAACATATACATACATGGGCTTCTTTCAGTTTCCGTCTACCAAATCCACTCATAAGGCTTTGGTTGATCCGAGGCTATAGTAGAAGACACTTGCCCAAGGTGTCACGCAGTGGGACTGAACCTGGAACCATGTGGATGGTAAGCAAGCTACTTACCACACAGCCACTCCTGCGCCTATGTTTAGGGATATTTTAAAAAAATATTTGGTGGGAATATTCAACTGGTACATGTGTGTGTGTGTGTGCATGCTAATATCATTGTTGTTTAGTCCTAGACAACATTTATCCAGTAGACCTATAATCAAAAATTTAAAAATCATAACCATCCAACTATATTTTCATGACTATGTAATTCGATGTATCCTCTGCTTCCTTTTTTGCATTGGTAGGGTATGGTTTAAGGGAGATTTAATTGTTTTTTCTAGCCGGTTGAATGGTCATGTTGCAGATCCTTTTGATTATTTTGCAGCTCTATTGTTGGTTTAAACTGATGATTTATGAACATAAAGAAGAATGATTGTTTAGTACAAATCCAGGAATGGAAGCATGTTAGATGACAAGAAGAATAAAGAATAAGAGTTCTTATATGCATGCTTCTTTAAATGGCATAGAACAGCGATTTTCAGCATTTTTCAATTCATGGCATTCTAAATGAGGCATTGAAAAGAGTTATGGAATAACATAAGCTTTCTAAAAGGTTTATTTCATATATAAAAACAAAAAGAGAATTACATATGTTTTAAAACAGTGATGGATGTATAAATTGTACTTTGCTACAAGGGAATACATATGCACAAGTGTGGAGCATTAAAACACTTTAGTTTCCTAAATAATCTGGCATTTTCTGATTCGTTTTAAACACTCGTGGTACACTTGGATATCATATGTAAAACACACATGTGTGCTCGGCATAGTAATCAGGGGTTGAAAATGTCTAGTACAGAGAAATACAATTTAAGCATATTTGACATTCTATTTCTCAGAGCTGGTTGATCTTGTAACTCCTCCACACAGTCACCTTTGACCCATTTGTCTTTCCTCCAACTCTCATTACTATTGTTGAGTTTAGTCCTCTGCACTAACCATTATTCCCAATCCAATCCTTCCTCCTCAGAACAGTGCCTCTCTGGAAACTTTTCTCTAGTCTTGTCTTTCCTGCAGGTGTTGATCTGCAACAGTTTAACCTGAACATTAACAGCATCAAGCTCAGTGGTCTTGGAGAGGTGTGTGGGGAGGCTGCTGCAAAGGTCATGGGCACCAGCCCTTGCTTCAGGCTCATCAAATAAAGAAAAAAGTTGATCAGCAAAGTGTTCAGCAATTTTCTTGGTACACAATCCTATTTAAGGTGGCACAAGCCAAGAAGAGAATCTCAACATGGACGCTCAACTTGCTTGAAATAGCAGCTAAATTTCTCTCAACCTTACTATCTTAAGTAAAGAAAGGAGATTTTGGATAATGCAACCCTAAATATCTCCAACTGACATAATACAATTTCAGTGCCTTTGATTACAGATTTGTTCATCTGAAAATGACTTTGAGCTAAATTACAAGACTGACTTTAGGTAATATTCCTAGATAATCTAGCATCTGTTCCTGAAAGCTAGACTGATTGACACTCAGGATAATTAAAACTACTGTTTAAATATATAGCAAAATACCAGCAGTAGATTGGAACTCAAGACCACTAGTCTCACAGTTTAATACTACATCAGCTTCTGGATATTCATGATATAGGATGTAGAGTTGTTGTAGTCTTTGAGACACAGTTGAACCTACACAAATCAAACAGCTCTGGGATCAAAGTATCTTCATTTATGGAAAGTATATCTAGGATTACTTTATCCAATATGTCTTTTCCTTTTTAGGATGGTAGTGTGTCATTTGGAAGAGAACTGGCTGTTAATTCTAGCAGGCTGAGTCACCATGTCGAGGTTTATTGCATGTTGTAAAGTGGTTGGTATTAGGGAGGGTATCCAGCCATAGGAACAATCCCAAAGCAGATATCAGAGTATGATGCAATCGTTGGATTCCTCAGATCCTTGTCAAATCATTAAATCCATGCTAGCATCAAACATTTACGTAAATTGACAATGATGAGTCTATTTAATATTGGATAATCCAATGGGTCACCTCTTAAAGGCTGGGTCACCTCTTAAAGATTCATCATCATTCTCATCATCATTTAACAACCATTATCCATAGTAACATGCGTTGGATGGTTTGACAAGAGCTGGCAAGCCAGAGGGTTGCACCAGGCTTCAACTGTCTGTTTTAGCATGGTTTGTACGAATGGTTTTCCTTCCTAATACCAACCACTTTACAGAGTGTACTGGGTGTTTTTTATGTGGCTCCATCACAGGTGCTGAATATGTGGGACCAGCACTGGTGCTTTTTACAAGGCACCAACACAAGTGCTTTTTTCGTGGCACCAGCACTGGTTCTTTTCATGTGACACCAGCATAGGTGCTTTTTATATGGCACAGGCACCAGTGGGGTCACCTGATTTCCATGTTTCAAATGAACTGTAGAATTTGTGACTTTGAAAAATTTTTTATTCTATTTCATCAAAGTATGGGTTTGACATAAATCCATGAGAGTGGGTGAGTGGGATGGGGGTCTTATTAATTTCTACATTATCTTATATATTTTTTGTTCAGGCCATTATTTTGCTTGGGGGAAATATCAAGGTATTGTGAACGGTACCGGTAGTGTGTTTTAGATATATTTATTGTATCTTATGCTCTCTTCTATCTATAACCCCCACCTTCCTCCTCCTCCTCCTCCTCCTCCTCCTCTTCAATGTGTTAAGTTTTCTGTCTTTGAAATATCTACAATGATGTTAATGTCTGTTGATGTTAGTTGAAGATAAGTATACTGGTTATCAGAGAATATTTTGCAGATATTCTTGGTCTTATATTCTTTTACTCTTTTATTTTTTGCTTGTTGTTGTTTTTTTTCTTTGTATGTGTGTGTGTGTGCGTGTGCGCACATTTGTTTCGATACTTCTATAAGGATGAGATTGGTGGAGGTTGTTAGTTGAAAAGTTTAAGAGTATTTCTTTTATATTGCTTTTAGGTTTGGTACTTGATCTTTCATGTTTGAATATTGATTTTGTTTTTGACATTTTTTTTGCATTGATTTTTGTTTTCGATTGCTTTTTTTTTATATTTCTTTATATATATATATTTATTGTTTTGTTTTTCAGAATATTGAAAAAAAATATATATATTCCGAAAGAATAACAAAAATATATATATATATGTGTGTGTGATTCTGTTGTTATAGATCTCAAGGTTTTATGACAACATTCAATATAATGTGACATTCTTTAATGCAACACAATAAATAGCCAGTAAACAGTGATATGGTTAGTTTAGTTGGACAATATACTATAACCAATAAAGGTGTGTGGGAGATAGATAGATAGATAGAGAGAGAGAGAGAGGGGGGCAGTGGGATGAGAAAGGATGAGATAGATAAAGGGAGAGTGACAGACAGAAAGTTATGTTTATAAAATGTGAATATGCAAAAGAGCATATGTACATACATGCATGAAAATGAAAGCATGAAAAGTGTGTGTTTATTTCAGAAAGGTAGTTTGTGTATGCTTAATGAGAAAAAGAGAGGGAGGAGAGAGAGGTGGGGATGGGGTAGAAATATGCATGCATAAATGCAAATGTGTTAAAGCGAATGTGCATGCGCAAGCCTAAATTTTTAAGAGAGTATATATGCATTTCACTATAAACACACATACAAGCACATGCTCCCATACATACACACACATACATACATACATACATGCATAGATACATACATACATGGACAAACATATGCCCATGTATGCTTACATGCATGTAGGTATGTGTAAGAAGAATGCTATTGAATAATATCATATATTAGTTTACAGAAATGAGGAGAATTCAAGAATAAAATAAGATAAATTGAAAAAGGAAAACTGATATTATGATCTGGAGATAGTAAACATGTCACTTTGAAGTTATTCTTCCTGATATAAACACACACCTGTCTCTCTCTCTAAATATATATGTGTGTGTGTGTGCGTGCATGTGTGTGTGTGTGGATGGATGGATAGATGGATGTATAGATATAGCATAAATGCACATCAGACAAGTGTGTGTCTGTATACATATTTATATATACATATAAACATATACACATGTATATTTATATATATAAATAAAAATATATATACATATATATAATGTATTTATATACTTTATATACTTATATATATATATATATATATATATATATATATATATATACACATATACATATACTCACACATAAGTATCCATAAATGGTGGGGAAATGTATGCATGTATATGTAGGTTTAAAATCAACAAAATCATATTTGTTAAAGTATTACAATGAAATACATATTGAGTTTTCCTCCAAAGTTTTTCTCCTTTTTTTTATGATCACATATGCGACTGTACACGCTTATGCACATACACATGCATTTGATGGGAAGCCCACAAAGGAAAGCAAAATATTCAGCCGGTGATGACAGAATGTGCATAATGAGTAAAATGCACAAAATGGGTTGTTGTACACACATCAGCCATCACATATTGCCTGTTATAAGTATCCTGTTCTTGATGCAATAAAAGAAGCAGTAAAACAAAAAATTATGAACACTGATCTGGAACTTAACTACTCTTAATAATCCAAATCTATTTATTCCAGTAACACAAGTAAACAGTTTCTCTCTTTCTCTTTGCGTTGAAGAATTCTGTGTGAAACAAGACATTAAACTTCTCTTCTTGTTCAATGCATAACGTTTACTCCATTCTTTGAACTTTTTGTATTTTTATACTACATTGGCAATTATGATGTAGAATATACTTCACTGATGAGATGAAAATAATGCCCAAACAAGCTCAGAATTATCTCCCCTGCTTGTTGGAAATATTTACTATTCATTAATATCATTTTGTATTCCTCATTGCTACAAGTTTATTTCTCATTGACCGTTTAATGATTCACACATCAATTATGTCAACTTATTCTCTCTTAGACGAACAAGAAACCCTGAGGCAATTAGGTAACTGGTAATAATGTTAAATTAAAATGTTCTTCCTAGAAACACAGTGAATTGCCACCATTTATTTTTCTCTCAGGATGTATTGGTCAACTGCTTGCTCTACATATGCATATTCGTTTTTATTTTACTTGTTTCAGTCATTCAACTGCAGCCATGCTGGAGCACCACCTTAAAAGGTTTTAGTCAAAGAAATCTATCCCAGGACTTATTCTTTGTAAACCCAGTACTTATTTTATCGGGCTCTTTTGCTGAACCACTAAGTAATTATAGGGACATAAACACACCAGCATAGGTTATCAAATGATGGCAGGGATATAGATGTTTGTGTATACATATACACAACAGGCTTCTTTCAGCTTCCATCTACCAAATCCTCTCACAAGGACACTTGCTCAAGGTACCACACTGTGGGACTGAACCAAAACCATCTGGTTGAGAAACAAGCATCTTACCACACAGCCATACCTGCACCTATATGATAATAAAGTAATGGTTAGAATTTTAATTAAAACACTTGTAATAAATAAGGATCATAATTGAACCACTTATCTCCTTCTTACTGGGTATGTGTTCTAATACTTATACCAGTCATAGTTGCTGCTCTTAAATTAAGTATACATATTCATTGGCTATACAAACATTTACTTCTGCAATGAGATGGCTTATTTCATTGTAATTTGTCAGCAAACCAGCAGTGCAGAATAGGTGTCATTTCACTAATATCTAACATTGCATGATATATCTACTTGTGCATTCTACAGACATTTTTTTTCTAGGCTAATAAGGGTTATATGGGAAAGTACTTGAGGCAAAAAGTTTTACAGATAGATGATCTTGCTGTTGCCAACTCTTACCGTTTTAATTATAGAGGAATTAGAAAACACAAAGTGAGCAGATTATTTGTTGGTAGGAAATGTCACCAGATATCACTGGTTGTAGTTCAACTGCATATGGAGGGTGCTACCATCTGTAGTGCAGTTCTCTGCAGATTGTAAACATTCACACAGACACACACACAAATTGATGCAGTCCAACATAACAATCTCTGATAGATAGTACTAAAACTAGAAGAAAGCAATCTTACACAATGGAATTACACAGTTAAATGCCAGCATGAAGTGTATGACAAATGGTAAGCTTAAAATACATGAACATCATCTCTTGGAAAAATTAATAAAAATCAAGATGCTACTCTAAAATCAATAACTTTGAAACATGAACTCAAGACCCAAAGTGAAAAACACTACTATTGAAAAAAATATTAAAAAGCCGATTTATACCACAAATTTCCTTCCAGTCTGCAAACTGTATATAGGAGGATGAAGAAAAATAATATCATAATGAAAAGAGCCATCTTTCAGGAAAATCTCTAATAATTTTTGTCTACGATTTGGAATGGAAGTAAGGATTTTCATCAGAATGTAAGATGGTTAGACACAATAAAGCAAGAATGTAGTACCAAAATCAACAGTAAAATCTATACAATCAATAATGAATCTGTTAGGAAAGCTGTGAGGAAGTTGCACTATGGGGAGACACTATGAAGAGACCTCATAATTGGCTACTGATAAATGATCACATTTTATAGAAAGACATTAATGAATATATTTTAAAGGATAACAGAAGGACAAATTGACCTACCAAACTGACTTGCCACAGCATGAACCAATCTTGTAACCAATAATAAAATCATTACCATGGTAGAGAATTATAGGCCTAAGAATATTGGTGGCACATAGTCATCGAAACTTCAATCAAGTGAAAAAAAAACAAAACAACAGGCCTGATATTGTTATTTTGGACTAAAGCGAAAATTTTTGCACCGTTATAGAGGATAGCTGCACTTTAGATGAGAACATCTCTCTCAAATATTTATCAACAGCCATATTGAAACCTGCAGTTCCTCTACCTTAAATGCATATTCCCATTTATCCCAGTTAATGTTATGTTAGTGAATATCTAAGTAACAAACTGGAAAAGCTAGGATATTCAAATAAAGAAAGCTATCAGCTAACAAGCACTTTATAAATACAATAGAACAGTGAAAATATGCAAGACTTTTCTCAAATTCAACTTTTAATACACATTGTTGTTTTTTCTATCAAAATTCCAGTAATGGAGCTTTGTTTATTTGTCAGAAACTAACTCCTTATTTCTCAGAAAAATTCTATTATAAAAGAAAAAGAAACATATGACCATATACACATGTATACCTACATGCATGCACGTATGCACTTGGACTGTGACCATGCTGGTGCACCACTTTGCAGGGCTTAGTGAAAAAAATTGAGTCCAGTACTCAAGCCTGTTACTTAGTTTAACATTTCTTTTGCTGAACTGCCAAGTTATGGAGATGTAAATGAACCAATACAGGTTGTTAAGCAATGGTAGTGGTGGTGGGCAAACACAAACATACACATATTTATTTATCTTACATATGTGTGTGTGTGTGTGTGTGTGTGTGTGGTGTGTGTGTGTGTGTGTATGTGACAGGCTTCGACACAGTTTCTGTCTACCATGTTCCCTCACAAGATATTGCTCAGACCAGAGTTAATGTTAGAAAACAATTGCACAAAGTGTCATGCAATAGTACTGAGCCCAAAACCACATGATTGCAAAGAGAGCTTCTTAACCCCATAGCCAAGTTTTCATGTAACCTATGTCACTACTTCACCTTAAATTGTGATTCTTCATTTTTTTTTTTTTAAAGAGATATCAACTTAGATATATTATCTTTTAGGTGTTTGAAAAATCTTTGGACATATATTTATCAAAATACATATGCTCTGTGCAAAATAACATTGAGAGAAATCATGACATTGTCTGGAATATATTAGAGCATGCCAAAGCTTACAAACACGGTAATAACAGTTGTGAATTTCAACTCACAGACAAAAATAAATATACTGTTTCATAAAGGTTCTATACACGAACAAACGTTCAGAACCGATATCGTTTTATCATCACAAATCAACATATTTGTTAAAATATTTTCATTTTGAATTACTTAACAGCTGAAAACCATATAGTTGAATAATACATTAATACGCATTCTAAGGTAAATAAATATTAAAAAAAAAAAAAAGTTACTTTTAGCTAATGTCGACAATAAAACACCAAAAACCAACACAAAAATGGCTTGGTGTTTTTGACATAATATATTGAAAAGTCAAGCTGCTGAATGACTCATACCATACAATAACATACTGACTACATCAACAAAGTTTTATATTGTTAAAATGTTTATTCAAAAGTTTTATGTACTTTTATTATTTTTTTATACTATTTATCACATAAATAAATGTAAAACTGATTCATTATTACATTGATTGTTTTAAAATCAATATACATATGTTCTCGCATCATCATCATCATTCTTGTCATTGTCACTCTCATTGCCATCTTCATCCTCATCAGCAACGTGTATATAATTTATATATATATTAATATTAAAACGATCAATGTACACATGAATCAGTTTTATAGTTATAAATGAAATAGAGGGATAACACACACAACACACACACACAACACACACACGCAAACACACACACACAAATATATATTTACACATATATGCATGATATGTGAGTTGTAAGTATATATACAATGGAGAGAGAGAGAGAGAGAGGCACATGTATGGCTGTGTGGTAAGACGCTTGCTTCACAGCCACATTGTTTCAGGATCATTTCCACTGTAGAGCACCAGGCTGGTCATGGCCTTGTGAGTGGATTTAGTAGATGGAAACTGAAAGAAACCTGTCATAGTAGTGTATATACACACACATATATATATCATCATCATCATCATCATCGTCGTTTAGCGTCCGTTTTCCATGCTAGCATGGATATATATATATATATGAGTATGTGCATGTGTGTGTACTACTGTCTCCTTGCCTTAACGTCATGGGATAGTTGTAAACAAGTATCATGTTAGCATTGTGCAAATGGTGTCCATTATTTCTAATCTTCTTGAAAGTATATCTGGTCATGAGAAAATATTACCTTATTTGAAAACAGGTGAAGGCTGGTGACAGGAGTGGTTGGTATTAGGAAGGGCATCCAGCTGTAGAAACACTGCCAGATCAGACTAAAGCCTGGTGCAGCCTCCTGGCTTCCCAGACCATGGTTGAACCATCCAACCCATGCTAGCATGGAAAACGGACGTTAAACGATGATGATGATGATGATGATATATATCCATAAAGAAAGAACATGGATGAGCTGAAATTCATTACAGCTGTTTTGGATGTATTTTTTATTGACGAATACATTGATTACATCATGAAAAAAGGTTTTCTTCAGGTAAATTCAAACTTGAAATCAAAACTTTGGTTTAGGAAAAATAACAAGATATGGAATGTGTGTTAACCTTCTTATTCTGGCAGCAAGTAAAATACCTTGATTCAAATGATAGATAGATGGACAGATAGATAGATACAGAGATACTTTGTGTATTAAGGCTACCATTGGTTTCATGTGAAGAAAATATTGTAACAAGTTTTCAAACCTATCCTATGGAGAATTTGTTAAGATGTTTTCTTAACATGAAATCAATGGTAACCTTAACACATAAATAAAGTATCTTTATCTACCAATGTGGTATTGAGCTCTTATTCTCCTTGTCTGACATTTTCATATATAAATACATATAGCTGACTGTTGGAGTGGTCAGTTCTCTCTTGGTATATCATCAACATTTTGCT